>NW_027328214.1:314881-629762 GCF_047675955.1 Chlorocebus sabaeus
TTCTGAGAAACTGCTCTGTGTTCTGTTAATTCATCTCACAGAGTTACATCTTTCCCTTCAAGAAGCCTTTCGCTAAGGCTGTTCTTGTGGAATTGGCAAAGGGATATTTGGAAGCCCATAGAGGGCTATGGTGAAAAAGGAAATATCTTCCGTTCAAAACTGGAAAGAAGCTTTCTGAGAAACTGCTCTGTGTTCTGTTAATTCATCTCACAGAGTTACATCTTTCCCTTCAAGAAGCCTTTGGCTAAGGCTGTTCTTGTGTAATTGGCAAACGGATATTTGGAAGCCCATAGAGGGCTATGGTGAAAAAGGGAATATCTTCCGTTCAAAACTGGAAAGAAGCTTTCTGAGAAACTGCTCTGTGTTCTGTTAATTCATCTCACAGAGTTACATCTTTCCCTTCAGGAAGCCTTTCGCTAAACTGTTCTTGTGGAATTGGCAAAGGGATAATTGGAAGGCCATAGAGGGCTATGTTGAAAAAGGAAATATCTTCCGTTCAAAAATTGGAAAGAAGCTTTCTGAGAAACTGATCTGTGTTCTGTTAATTCATCTCACAGAGTTACATCTTTCCCTTCAAGAAGCCTTTCGCTAAGGCTGTTCTTGTGGAATTGGCAAAGGGATATTTGGAAGCCCATATTGGGCTATGGTGAAAAAGGAAATATCTTCCGTTCAAAACTGGAAAGAAGCTTTCTGAGAAACTGCTCTGTGTTCTGTTAATTCATCTCACAGAGTTACATCTTTCCCTTCAGGAAGCCTTTCGCTATGGCTGTTCTTGTGGAATTGGCAAAGGGATATTTGGAAGCCCATAGAGGGCTATGGTGAAAAAGGAAATATCTTCCGTTCAAAACTGGAAAGAAGCTTTCTGAGAAACTGCTCTGTGTTCTGTTAATTCATCTCACAGAGTTACATCTTTCCCTTCAAGAAGCCTTTCGCTAAGGCTGTTCTTGTGGAATTGGCAAAGGGATATTTGGAAGCCCATAGAGGGCTATGGTGAAAAAGGAAATATCTTCCGTTCAAAACTGGAAAGAAGCTTTCTGAGAAACTGCTCTGTGTTCTGTTAATTCATCTCACAGAGTTACATCTTTCCCTTCAAGAAGCCTTTCGCTAAGGCTGTTCTTGTGGAATTGGCAAAGGGATATTTGGAAGCCCATAGAGGGCTATGGTGAAAAAGGAAATATCTTCCGTTCAAAACTGGAAAGAAACTTTCTGAGAAACTGCTCTGTGTTCTGTTAATTCATCTCACAGAGTTACATCTTTCCCTTCAAGAAGCCTTTCGCTAAGGCTGTTCTTGTGGAATTGGCAAAGGGATATTTGGAAGCCCATAGAGGGCTATGGTGAAAAAGGGAATATCTTCCGTTCAAAACTGGAAAGAAGCTTTCTGAGAAACTGCTCTGTGTTCTGTTAATTCATCTCACAGAGTTACATCTTTCCCTTCAAGAAGCCTTTCGCTAAGGCTGTTCTTGTGGAATTGGCAAAGGGATATTTGGAAGCCCATAGAGGGCTATGGTGAAAAAGGAAATATCTTCCGTTCAAAACTGGAAAGAAGCTTTCTGAGAAACTGCTCTGTGTTCTGTTAATTCACCTCACAGAGTTACATCTTTCCCTTCAAGAAGCCTTTCGCTAAGGCTGTTCTTGTGGAATTGGCAAAGGGATATTTGGAAGCCCATAGAGGGCTATGGTGAAAAAGGAAATATCTTCCGTTCAAAACTGGAAAGAAGCTTTCTGAGAAACTGCTCTGTGTTCTGTTAATTCATCTCACAGAGTTACATCTTTCCCTTCAAGAAGCCTTTCGCTAAGGCTGTTCTTGTGGAATTGGGAAAGGGATATTTGGAAGCCCATAGAGGGCTATGGTGAAAAAGGAAATATCTTCCGTTCAAAACTGGAAAGAAGCTTTCTGAGAAACTGCTCTGTGTTCTGTTAATTCATCTCACAGAGTTACATCTTTCCCTTCAAGAAGCCTTTCGCTAAGGCTGTTCTTGTGGAATTGGCAAAGGGATATTTGGAAGCCCATAGAGCGCTATGGTGAAAAAGGAAATATCTTCCGTTCAAAATTGGAAAGAAGCTTTCTGAGAAACTGCTCTGTGTTCTGTTAATTCATCTCACAGAGTTACATCTTTCCCTTCAAGAAGCCTTTCGCTAAGGCTGTTCTTGTGGAATTGGCAAAGGGATATTTGGAAGCCCATAGAGGGCTATGGTGAAAAAGGAAATATCTTCCATTCAAAACTGGAAAGAAGCTTTCTGAGAAACTGCTCTGTGTTCTGTTAATTCATCTCACAGAGTTACATCTTTCCCTTCAAGAAGCCTTTCGCTAAGGCTGTTCTTGTGGAATTGGCAAACGGATATTTGGAAGCCCATAGAGGGCTATGGTGAAAAAGGTAATATCTTCCTTTCAAAACTGGAAAGAAGCTTTCTGAGAAACTGCTCTGTGTTCTGTTAATTCACCTCACAGAGTTACATCTTTCCCTTCAAGAAGCCTTTCGCTAAGGCTGTTCTTGTGGAATAGGCAAAGGGATATTTGGAAGCCCATAGAGGGCTATGGTGAAAAAGGAAATATCTTCCGTTCAAAACTGGAAAGAAGCTTTCTGAGAAACTGCTCTGTGTTCTGTTAATTCATCTCACAGAGTTACATCTTTCCCTTCAAGAAGCCTTTCGCTAAGGCTGTTCTTGTGGAATTGGCAAAGGGATATTTGGAAGCCCATAGAGGGCTATGGTGAAAAAGGGAATATCTTCCGTTCAAAACTAGAAAGAAGCTTTCTGAGAAACTGCTCTGTGTTCTGTTAATTCATCTCACAGAGTTACATCTTTCCCTTCAAGAAGCCTTTCGCTAAGGCTGTTCTTGTGTAATTGGCAAAGGGATATTTGGAAGCCCATAGAGGGCTATGGTGAAAAAGGAAATATCTTCCGTTCAAAACTGGAAAGAAGCTTTCTGAGAAACTGCTCTGTGTTCTGTTAATTCATCTCACAGAGTTACATCTTTCCCTTCAAGAAGCTTTTCGCTAACGCTGTTCTTGTGGAATTGGCAAAGGGATATTTGGAAGCCCATAGAGGGCTATGGTGAAAAAGGAAATATCTTCCGTTCAAAACTGGAAAGAAGCTTTCTGAGAAACTGCTGTGTGTTCTGTTAATTCATCTCACAGAGTTACATCTTTCCCTTCAAGAAGCCTTTCGCTAAGGCTGTTCTTGTGGAATTGGCAAAGGGATATTTGGAAGCCCATAGAGGGCTGTGGTGAAAAAGGAAGTATCTTCCGTTCAAAACTGGAAAGAAGCTTTCTGAGAAACTGCTCTGTGTACTGTTAATTCATCTCACAGAGTTACATCTTTCCCTTCAAGAAGCCTTTCGCTAAGGCTGTTCTTGTGGAATTGGCAAAGGGATATTTGGAAGCCCATAGAGGGCTATGGTGAAAAAGTAAATATCTTCCGTTCAAAACTGGAAAGAAGCTTTCTGAGAAACTGCTCTGTGTTCTGTTAATTCATCTCACAGAGTTACATCTTTCCCTTCAAGAAGCCTTTCGCTAAGGCTGTTCTTGTGGAATTGGCAAAGGGATATTTGGAAGCCCATAGAGGGCTATGGTGAAAAAGGTAATATCTTCCTTTCAAAACTGGAAAGAAGCTTTCTGAGAAACTGCTCTGTGTTCTGTTAATTCACCTCACAGAGTTACATCTTTCCCTTCAAGAAGCCTTTCGCTAAGGCTGTTCTTGTGGAATTGGCAAAGGGATATTTGGAAGCCCATAGAGGGCTATGGTGAAAAAGGAAATATCTTCCGTTTAAAACTGGAAAGAAGCTTTCTGAGAAACTGCTCTGTGTTCTGTTAATTCATCTCACAGAGTTACATCTTTCCCTTCAAGAAGCCTTTCGCTAAGGCTGTTCTTGGGGAATTGGCAAAGGGATATTTGGAAGCCCATAGGGGGCTATGGTGAAGAAGGAAATATCTTCCGTTCAAAACTGGAAAGAAGCTTTCTGAGAAACTGCTTTGTGTTCTGTTAATTCATCTCACAGAGTTACATCTTTCCCTTCAAGAAGCCTTTCGCTAAGGCTGTTCTTGTGGAATTGGCAAAGGGATATTTGGAAGCCCATAGAGGGCTATGGTGAAAAAGGAAATATCTTCCGTTCAAAACTGGAAAGAAGCTTTCTGAGAAACTGCTCTGTGTTCTGTTAATTCATCTCACAGAGCTACATCTTTCCCTTCAAGAAGCCTTTCGCTAAGGCTGTTCTTGTGGAATTGGCAAAGGGATATTTGGAAGCCCATAGAGGGCTATGGTGAAAAAGGAAGTATCTTCCGTTCAAAACTGGAAAGAAGCTTTCTGAGAAACTGCTCTGTGTTCTGTTAATTCATCTCACAGAGTTACATCTTTCCCTTCAAGAAGCCTTTCGCTAAGGCTGTTCTTGTGGAATTGGCAAAGGGATATTTGGAAGCCCATAGAGGGCTATGGTGAAAAAGGAAATATCTTCCGTTCAAAACTGGAAAGAAGCTTTCTGAGAAACTGCTCTGTGTTCTGTTAATTCATCTCACAGAGTTACATCTTTCCCTTCAAGAAGCCTTTCGCTAAGGCTGTTCTTGTGGAATTGGCAAAGGGATATTTGGAAGCCCATAGAGGGCTATGGTGAAAAAGGAAATATCTTCCGTTCAAAACTGGAAAGAAGCTTTCTGAGAAACTGCTCTGTGTTCTGTTAATTCATCTCACAGAGTTACATCTTTCCCTTCAAGAAGCCTTTCGCTAAGGCTGTTCTTGTGGAATTGGCAAAGGGATATTTGGAAGCCCATAGAGGGCTATGGTGAAAAAGGAAATATCTTCCGTTCAAAACTGGAAAGAAACTTTCTGAGAAACTGCTCTGTGTTCTGTTAATTCATCTCACAGAGTTACATCTTTCCCTTCAAGAAGCCTTTCGCTAAGGCTGTTCTTGTGGAATTGGCAAAGGGATATTTGGAAGCCCATAGAGGGCTATGGTGAAAAAGGGAATATCTTCCGTTCAAAACTGGAAAGAAGCTTTCTGAGAAACTGCTCTGTGTTCTGTTAATTCATCTCACAGAGTTACATCTTTCCCTTCAAGAAGCCTTTCGCTAAGGCTGTTCTTGTGGAATTGGCAAAGGGATATTTGGAAGCCCATAGAGGGCTATGGTGAAAAAGGAAATATCTTCCGTTCAAAACTGGAAAGAAGCTTTCTGAGAAACTGCCCTGTGTTCTGTTAATTCACCTCACAGAGTTACATCTTTCCCTTCAAGAAGCCTTTCGCTAAGGCTGTTCTTGTGGAATTGGCAAAGGGATATTTGGAAGCCCATAGAGGGCTATGGTGAAAAAGGAAATATCTTCCGTTCAAAACTGGAAAGAAGCTTTCTGAGAAACTGCTCTGTGTTCTGTTAATTCATCTCACAGAGTTACATCTTTCCCTTCAAGAAGCCTTTCGCTAAGGCTGTTCTTGTGGAATTGGGAAAGGGATATTTGGAAGCCCATAGAGGGCTATGGTGAAAAAGGAAATATCTTCCGTTCAAAACTGGAAAGAAGCTTTCTGAGAAACTGCTCTGTGTTCTGTTAATTCATCTCACAGAGTTACATCTTTCCCTTCAAGAAGCCTTTCGCTAAGGCTGTTCTTGTGGAATTGGCAAAGGGATATTTGGAAGCCCATAGAGGGCTATGGTGAAAAAGGAAATATCTTCCGTTCAAAATTGGAAAGAAGCTTTCTGAGAAACTGCTCTGTGTTCTGTTAATTCATCTCACAGAGTTACATCTTTCCCTTCAAGAAGCCTTTCGCTAAGGCTGTTCTTGTGGAATTGGCAAAGGGATATTTGGAAGCCCATAGAGGGCTATGGTGAAAAAGGAAATATCTTCCGTTCAAAACTGGAAAGAAGCTTTCTGAGAAACTGCTCTGTGTTCTGTTAATTCATCTCACAGAGTTACATCTTTCCCTTCAAGAAGCCTTTCGCTAAGGCTGTTCTTGTGGAATTGGCAAACGGATATTTGGAAGCCCATAGAGGGCTATGGTGAAAAAGGTAATATCTTCCTTTCAAAACTGGAAAGAAGCTTTCTGAGAAACTGCTCTGTGTTCTGTTAATTCACCTCACAGAGTTACATCTTTCCCTTCAAGAAGCCTTTCGCTAAGGCTGTTCTTGTGGAATTGGCAAAGGGATATTTGGAAGCCCATAGAGGGCTATGGTGAAAAAGGAAATATCTTCCGTTCAAAACTGGAAAGAAGCTTTCTGAGAAACTGCTCTGTGTTCTGTTAATTCATCTCACAGAGTTACATCTTTCCCTTCAAGAAGCCTTTCGCTAAGGCTGTTCTTGTGGAATTGGCAAAGGGATATTTGGAAGCCCATAGAGGGCTATGGTGAAAAAGGGAATATCTTCCGTTCAAAACTAGAAAGAAGCTTTCTGAGAAACTGCTCTGTGTTCTGTTAATTCATCTCACAGAGTTACATCATTCCCTTCAAGAAGCCTTTCGCTAAGGCTGTTCTTGTGTAATTGGCAAAGGGATATTTGGAAGCCCATAGAGGGCTATGGTGAAAAAGGAAATATCTTCCGTTCAAAACTGGAAAGAAGCTTTCTGAGAAACTGCTCTGTGTTCTGTTAATTCATCTCACAGAGTTACATCTTTCCCTTCAAGAAGCTTTTCGCTAACGCTGTTCTTGTGGAATTGGCAAAGGGATATTTGGAAGCCCATAGAGGGCTATGGTGAAAAAGGAAATATCTTCCGTTCAAAACTGGAAAGAAGCTTTCTGAGAAACTGCTGTGTGTTCTGTTAATTCATCTCACAGAGTTACATCTTTCCCTTCAAGAAGCCTTTCGCTAAGGCTGTTCTTGTGGAATTGGCAAAGGGATATTTGGAAGCCCATAGAGGGCTGTGGTGAAAAAGGAAGTATCTTCCGTTCAAAACTGGAAAGAAGCTTTCTGAGAAACTGCTCTGTGTACTGTTAATTCATCTCACAGAGTTACATCTTTCCCTTCAAGAAGCCTTTCGCTAAGGCTGTTCTTGTGGAATTGGCAAAGGGATATTTGGAAGCCCATAGAGGGCTATGGTGAAAAAGTAAATATCTTCCGTTCAAAACTGGAAAGAAGCTTTCTGAGAAACTGCTCTGTGTTCTGTTAATTCATCTCACAGAGTTACATCTTTCCCTTCAAGAAGCCTTTCGCTAAGGCTGTTCTTGTGGAATTGGCAAAGGGATATTTGGAAGCCCATAGAGGGCTATGGTGAAAAAGGTAATATCTTCCTTTCAAAACTGGAAAGAAGCTTTCTGAGAAACTGCTCTGTGTTCTGTTAATTCACCTCACAGAGTTACATCTTTCCCTTCAAGAAGCCTTTCGCTAAGGCTGTTCTTGTGGAATTGGCAAAGGGATATTTGGAAGCCCATAGAGGGCTATGGTGAAAAAGGAAATATCTTCCGTTTAAAACTGGAAAGAAGCTTTCTGAGAAACTGCTCTGTGTTCTGTTAATTCATCTCACAGAGTTACATCTTTCCCTTCAAGAAGCCTTTCGCTAAGGCTGTTCTTGGGGAATTGGCAAAGGGATATTTGGAAGCCCATAGGGGGCTATGGTGAAGAAGGAAATATCTTCCGTTCAAAACTGGAAAGAAGCTTTCTGAGAAACTGCTTTGTGTTCTGTTAATTCATCTCACAGAGTTACATCTTTCCCTTCAAGAAGCCTTTCGCTAAGGCTGTTCTTGTGGAATTGGCAAAGGGATATTTGGAAGCCCATAGAGGGCTATGGTGAAAAAGGAAATATCTTCCGTTCAAAACTGGAAAGAAGCTTTCTGAGAAACTGCTCTGTGTTCTGTTAATTCATCTCACAGAGCTACATCTTTCCCTTCAAGAAGCCTTTCGCTAAGGCTGTTCTTGTGGAATTGGCAAAGGGATATTTGGAAGCCCATAGAGGGCTATGGTGAAAAAGGAAGTATCTTCCGTTCAAAACTGGAAAGAAGCTTTCTGAGAAACTGCTCTGTGTTCTGTTAATTCATCTCACAGAGTTACATCTTTCCCTTCAAGAAGCCTTTCGCTATGGCTGTTCTTGTGGAATTGGCAAAGGGATATTTGGAAGCCCATAGAGGGCTATGGTGAAAAAGGAAATGTCTTCCGTTCAAAACTGGAAAGAAGCTTTCTGAGAAACTGCTCTGTGTTCTGTTAATTCATCTCACAGAGTTACATCTTTCCCTTCAAGAAGCCTTTCGCTAAGGCTGTTCTTGTGTAATTGGCAATGGGATATTTGGAAGCCCATAGAGGGCTATGGTGAAAAAGGTTATATCTTCCTTTCAAAACTGGAAAGAAGCTTTCTGAGAAACTGCTCTGTGTTCTGTTAATTCACCTCACAGAGTTACATCTTTCCCTTCAAGAAGCCTTTCGCTAAGGCTGTTCTTGTGGAATTGGCAAAGGGATATTTGGAAGCCCATAGAGGGCTATGGTGAAAAAGGAAATATCTTCCGTTCAAAACTGGAAAGAAGCTTTCTGAGAAACTGCTCTGTGTTCTGTTAATTCATCTCACAGAGTTACATCTTTCCCTTCAAGAAGCCTTTCGCTAAGGCTGTTCTTGTGGAATTGGCAAAGGGATATTTGGAAGCCCATAGAGGGTGATGGTGAAAAAGGGAATATCTTCCGTTCAAAACTAGAAAGAAGCTTTCTGAGAAACTGCTCTGTGTTCTGTTAATTCATCTCACAGAGTTACATCTTTCCCTTCAAGAAGCCTTTCGCTAAGGCTGTTCTTGTGGAATTGGCAAAGGGATATTTGGAAGCCCATAGAGGGCTATGGTGAAAAAGGAAATATCTTCCGTTCAAACTGGAAAGAAGCTTTCTGAGAAACTGCTCTGTGTTCTGTTAATTCATCTCACAGAGTTACATCTTTCCCGTCAAGAAGCCTTTCGCTAAGGCTGTTCTTGTGGAATTGGCAAAGGGATATTTGGAAGCCCATAGAGGGCTATGGTTAAAAAGGAAATATCTTCCGTTCAAAACTGGAAAGAAGCTTTCTGAGAAACTGCTCTGTGTTCTGTTAATTCATCTCACAGAGTTACATCTTTCCCTTCAAGAAGCCTTTCGCTAAGGCTGTTCTTGTGGAATTGGCAAAGGGATATTTGGAAGCCCATAGAGGGCTATGGTGAAAAAGGAAATATCTTCCGTTCAAAACTGGAAAGAAGCTTTCTGAGAAACTGCTCTGTGTTCTGTTAATTCATCTCACAGAGTTACATCTTTCCCTTCAAGAAGCCTTTCGCTAAGGCTGTTCTTGTGGAATTGGCAAAGGGATATTTGGAAGCCCATAGAGGGCTATGGTGAAAAAGGAAATATCTTCCGTTCAAAACTGGAAAGAAGCTTTCTGAGAAACTGCTCTGTGTTCTGTTAATTCATCTCACAGAGTTACATCTTTCCCTTCAAGAAGCCTTTCGCTAAGGCTGTTCTTGTGGAATTGGCAAAGGGATATTTGGAAGCCCATAGAGGGTGATGGTGAAAAAGGGAATATCTTCCGTTCAAAACTAGAAAGAAGCTTTCTGAGAAACTGCTCTGTGTTCTGTTAATTCATCTCACAGAGTTACATCTTTCCCTTCAAGAAGCCTTTCGCTAAGGCTGTTCTTGTGGAATTGGCAAAGGGATATTTGGAACCCCATAGAGGGCTATGGTGAAAAAGGAAATATCTTCCGTTCAAAACTGGAAAGAAGCTTTCTGAGAAACTGCTCTGTGTTCTGTTAATTCATCTCACAGAGTTACATCTTTCCCTTCAAGAAGCTTTTCGCTAAGGCTGTTCTTGTGGAATTGGCAAAGGGATATTTGGAAGCCCATAGAGGGCTATGGTGAAAAAGGAAATATCTTCCGTTCAAAACTGGAAAGAAGCTTTCTGAGAAACTGCTCTGTGTTCTGTTAATTCATATCACAGAGTTACATCTTTCCCTTCAAGAAGCCTTTCGCTAAGGCTGTTCTTGTGGAATTGGCAAAGGGATATTTGGAAGCCCATAGAGGGCTATGGTGAAAAAGGAAATATCTTCCGTTCAAAACTGGAAAGAAGCTTTCTGAGAAACTGCTCTGTGTTCTGTTAATTTATCTCACAGAGTTACATCTTTCCCTTCAAGAAGACTTTCGCTAAGGCTGTTCTTGTGGAATTGGCAAAGGGATATTTGGAAGCCCATAGAGGGCTATGGTGAAAAAGGAAATATCTTCCGTTCAAAACTGGAAAGAAGCTTTCTGAGAAACTGCTCTGTGTTCTGTTAATTCATCTCACAGAGCTACATCTTTCCCTTCAAGAAGCCTTTCGTTAAGGCTGTTCTTGTGGAATTGGCAAAGGGATATTTGGAAGCCCATAGAGGGCTATGGTGAAAAAGGAAATATCTTCCGTTCAAAACTGGAAAGAAGCTTTCTAAGAAACTGCTCTGTGTTCTGTTAATTCATCTCACAGAGTTACATCTTTCCCTTCAAGAAGCCTTTCGCTAAGGCTGTTCTTGTGGAATTGGCAAAGGGATATTTGGAAGCCCATAGAGGGCTATGGTGAAAAAGGAAATATCTTCCGTTCAAAACTGGAAAGAAGCTTTCTGAGAAACTGCTATATGTTCTGTTAATTCATCTCACAGAGTTACATCTTTCCCTTCAAGAAGCCTTTCGCTAAGGCTGTTCTTGTGGAATTGGCAAAGGGATATTTGGAAGCCCATAGAGGGCTATGGCGAAAAAGGAAATATCTTCCGTTCAAAACTGGAAAGAAGCTTTCTGAGAAACTGCTCTGTGTTCTGTTAATTCATCTCACAGAGTTACATCTTTCCCTTCAAGAAGCCTTTCGCTAAGGCTGTTCTTGTGGAATTGGCAAAGGGATATTTGGAAGCCCATAGAGGGCTATGGTGAAAAAGGAAATATCTTCCGTTCAAAACTGGAAAGAAGCTTTCTGAGAAACTGCTCTGTGTTCTGTTAATTCATCTCACAGAGTTACATCTTTCCCTTCAAGAAGCCTTTCTCTAAGGCTGTTCTTGTGGAATTGGCAAAGGGATATTTGGAAGCCCATAGAGGGCTATGGTGAAAAAGGGAATATCTTCCGTTCAAAACTGGAAAGAAGCTTTCTGAGAAACTGCTCTGTGTTCTGTTAATTCATCTCACAGAGTTACATCTTTCCCTTCAAGAAGCCTTTCGCTAAGGCTGTTCTTGTGGAATTGGCAAAGGGATATTTGGAAGCTCATAGAGGGCTATGGTGAAAAAGGAAATATCTTCCGTTCAAAACTGGAAAGAAGCTTTCTGAGAAACTGCTCTGTGTTCTGTTAATTCATCTCACAGAGTTACATCTTTCCCTTCAAGAAGCCTTTCGCTAAGGCTGTTCTTGTGGAATTGGCAAAGGGATATTTCGAAACCCATAGAGGGCTATGGTGAAAAAGGAAATATCTTCCGTTCAAAACTGGAAAGAAGCTTTCTGAGAAACTGCTATATGTTCTGTTAATTCATCTCACAGAGTTACATCTTTCCCTTCAAGAAGCCTTTCGCTAAGGCTGTTCTTGTGGAATTGGCAAAGGGATATTTGGAAGCCCTTAGAGGGCTATGGTGAAAAAGGAAATATCTTCCGTTCAAAACTGGAAAGAAGCTTTCTGAGAAACAGCTCTGTGTTCTGTTAATTCATCTCACAGAGTTACATCTTTCCCTTCAAGAAGCCTTTCGCTAAGGCTGTTCTTGTGCAATTGGCAAAGGGATATTTGGAAGCCCATAGAGGGCTATGGTGAAAAAGGAAATATCTTCCGTTCAAAACTGGAAAGAAGCTTTCTGAGAAACTGCTCTGTGTTCTGTTAATTCATCTCACAGAGTTACATCTTTCCCTTCAAGAAGCCTTTCGCTAAGGCTGTTCTTGTGGAATTGGCAAAGGGATATTTGGAAGCCCATAGAGGGCTATGGTGAAAAAGGGAATATCTTCCGTTCAAAACTGGAAAGAAGCTTTCTGAGAAACTGCTCTGTGTTCTGTTAATTCATCTCACAGAGTTACATCTTTCCCTTCAAGAAGCCTTTCGCTAAGGCTGTTCTTGTGGAATTGGCAAAGGGATATTTGGAAGCCCATAGAGGGCTATGGTGAAAAAGGAAATATCTTCCGTTCAAACTGGAAAGAAGCTTTCTGAGAAACTGCTCTGTGTTCTGTTAATTCATCTCACAGAGTTACATCTTTCCCGTCAAGAAGCCTTTCGCTAAGGCTGTTCTTGTGGAATTGGCAAAGGGATATTTGGAAGCCCATAGAGGGCTATGGTTAAAAAGGAAATATCTTCCGTTCAAAACTGGAAAGAAGCTTTCTGAGAAACTGCTCTGTGTTCTGTTAATTCATCTCACAGAGTTACATCTTTCCCTTCAAGAAGCCTTTCGCTAAGGCTGTTCTTGTGGAATTGGCAAAGGGATATTTGGAAGCCCATAGAGGGCTATGGTGAAAAAGGAAATATCTTCCGTTCAAAACTGGAAAGAAGCTTTCTGAGAAACTGCTCTGTGTTCTGTTAATTCATCTCACAGAGTTACATCTTTCCCCTCAAGAAGCCTTTCGCTAAGGCTGTTCTTGTGGAATTGGCAAAGGGATATTTGGAAGCCCATAGAGGGCTATGGTGAAAAAGGAAATATCTTCCGTTCAAAACTGGAAAGAAGCTTTCTGAGAAACTGCTCTGTGTTCTGTTAATTCATCTCACAGAGTTACATCTTTCCCTTCAAGAAGCCTTTCGCTAAGGCTGTTCTTGTGGAATTGGCAAAGGGATATTTGGAAGCCCATAGAGGGCTATGGTGAAAAAGGAAATATCTTCCGTTCAAAACTGGAAAGAAGCTTTCTGAGAAACTGCTCTGTGTTCTGTTAATTCATCTCACAGTGTTACACCTTTCCCTTCAAGAAGCCTTTCGCTAAGGCTGTTCTTGTGGAATTGGCAAAGGGATATTTGGAAGCCCATAGAGGGCTATGGTGAAAAAGGAAATATCTTCCGTTCAAAACTGGAAAGAAGCTTTCTGAGAAACTGCTCTGTGTTCTGTTAATTCATCTCACAGAGTTACATCTTTCCCTTCAAGAAGCCTTTCGCTAAGGCTGTTCTTGTGTAATTGGCAAAGGGATATTTGGAAGCCCATAGAGGGCTATGGTGAAAAAGGAAATATCTTCCGTTCAAAACTGGAAAGAAGCTTTCTGAGAAACTGCTCTGTGTTCTGTTAATTCATCTCACAGAGTTACATCTTTCCCTTCAAGAAGCCTTTCGCTAAGGCTGTTCTTGTGGAATTGGCAAAGGGATATTTGGAAGCCCATAGAGGGCTATGGTGAAAAAGGAAATATCTTCCGTTCAAAACTGGAAAGAAGCTTTCTGAGAAACTGCTCTGTGTTCTGTTAATTCATCTCACAGAGTTACATCTTTCCCTTCAAGAAGCCTTTCGCTAAGGCTGTTCTTGTGGAATTGGCAAAGGGATATTTGGAAGCCCATAGAGGGCTATGGTGAAAAAGGAAATATCTTCCGTTCAAAACTGGAAAGAAGCTTTCTGAGAAACTGCTCTGTGTTCTGTTAATTCATCTCACAGAGTTACAACTTTCCCTTCAAGAAGCCTTTCGCTAAGGCTGTTCTTGTGGAATTGGCAAAGGGATATTTGGAAGCCCATAGAGGGCTATGGTGAAAAAGGAAATATCTTCCGTTCAAAACTGGAAAGAAGCTTTCTGAGAAACTGCTCTGTGTTCTGTTAATTCATCTCACAGAGTTACATCTTTCCCTTCAAGAAGCCTTTCGCTAAGGTTGTTCTTGTGGAATTGGCAAAGGAATATTTGGAAGCCCATAGAGGGCTATGGTGAAAAAGGAAATATCTTCCGATCAAAACTGGAAAGAAGCTTTCTGAGAAACTGCACTGTGTTCTGTTAATTCACCTCACAGAGTTACATCTTTCCCTTCAAGAAGCCTTTCGCTAAGGCTGTTCTTGTGGAATTGGCAAAGGGATATTTGGAAGCCCATAGAGGGCTATGGTGAAAAAGGAAATATCTTCCGTTCAAAACTGGAAAGAAGCTTTCTGAGAAACTGCTCTGTGTTCTGTTAATTCATCTCACAGAGTTACATCTTTCCCTTCAAGAAGCCTTTCGCTAAGGCTGTTCTTGTGGAATTGGCAAAGGGATGTTTGGAAGCCCATAGAGGGCTATGGTGAAAAAGGGAATATCTTCCGTTCAAAACTGGAAAGAAGCTTTCTGAGAAACTGCTCTGTGTTCTGTTAATTCATCTCACAGAGTTACATCTTTGCCTTCAAGAAGCCTTTCGCTAAGGCTGTTCTTGTGGAATTGGCAAAGGGATATTTGGAAGCCCATAGAGGGCTATGGTGAAAAAGGAAATATCTTCCGTTCAAACTGGAAAGAAGCTTTCTGAGAAACTGCTCTGTGTTCTGTTAATTCATCTCACAGAGTTACATCTTTCCCGTCAAGAAGCCTTTCGCTAAGGCTGTTCTTGTGGAATTGGCAAAGGGATATTTGGAAGCCCATAGAGGGCTATGGTTAAAAAGGAAATATCTTCCGTTCAAAACTGGAAAGAAGCTTTCTGAGAAACTGCTCTGTGTTCTGTTAATTCATCTCACAGAGTTACATCTTTCCCTTCAAGAAGCCTTTCGCTAAGGCTGTTCTTGTGGAATTGGCAAAGGGATATTTGGAAGCCCATAGAGGGCTATGGTGAAAAAGGAAATATCTTCCGTTCAAAACTGGAAAGAAGCTTTCTGAGAAACTGCTCTGTGTTCTGTTAATTCATCTCACAGAGTTACATCTTTCCCTTCAAGAAGCCTTTCGCTAAGGCTGTTCTTGTGGAATTGGCAAAGGGATATTTGGAAGCCCATAGAGGGCTATGGTGAAAAAGGAAATATCTTCCGTTCAAAACTGGAAAGAAGCTTTCTGAGAAACTGCTCTGTGTTCTGTTAATTCATCTCACAGAGTTACATCTTTCCCTTCAAGAAGCCTTTCGCTAAGGCTGTTCTTGTGGAATTGGCAAAGGGATATTTGGAAGCCCATAGAGGGCTATGGTGAAAAAGGAAATATCTTCCGTTCAAAACTGGAAAGAAGCTTTCTGAGAAACTGCTCTGTGTTCTGTTAATTCATCTCACAGTGTTACACCTTTCCCTTCAAGAAGCCTTTCGCTAAGGCTGTTCTTGTGGAATTGGCAAAGGGATATTTGGAAGCCCATAGAGGGCTATGGTGAAAAAGGAAATATCTTCCGTTCAAAACTGGAAAGAAGCTTTCTGAGAAACTGCTCTGTGTTCTGTTAATTCATCTCACAGAGTTACATCTTTCCCTTCAAGAAGCCTTTCGCTAAGGCTGTTCTTGTGGAATTGGCAAAGGGATATTTGGAAGCCCATAGAGGGCTATGGTGAAAAAGGAAATATCTTCCGTTCAAAATTGGAAAGAAGCTTTCTGAGAAACTGCTCTGTGTTCTGTTAATTCATCTCACAGAGTTACATCTTTCCCTTCAAGAAGCCTTTCGCTAAGGCTGTTCTTGTGGAATTGGCAAAGGGATATTTGGAAGCCCATAGAGGGCTATGGCGAAAAAGGAAATATCTTCCGTTCAAAACTGGAAAGAAGCTTTCTGAGAAACTGCTCTGTGTTCTGTTAATTCATCTCACAGAGTTACATCTTTCCCTTCAAGAAGCCTTTCGCTAAGGCTGTTCTTGTGGAATTGGCAAAGGGATATTTGGAAGCCCATAGAGGGCTATGGTGAAAAAGGAAATATCTTCCGTTCAAAACTGGAAAGAAGCTTTCTGAGAAACTGCTCTGTGTTCTGTTAATTCATCTCACAGAGTTACATCTTTCCCTTCAAGAAGCCTTTCTCTAAGGCTGTTCTTGTGGAATTGGCAAAGGGATATTTGGAAGCCCATAGAGGGCTATGGTGAAAAAGGGAATATCTTCCGTTCAAAACTGGAAAGAAGCTTTCTGAGAAACTGCTCTGTGTTCTGTTAATTCATCTCACAGAGTTACATCTTTCCCTTCAAGAAGCCTTTCGCTAAGGCTGTTCTTGTGGAATTGGCAAAGGGATATTTGGAAGCCCATAGAGGGCTATGGTGAAAAAGGAAATATCTTCCGTTCAAAACTGGAAAGAAGCTTTCTGAGAAACTGCTCTGTGTTCTGTTAATTCATCTCACAGAGTTACATCTTTCCCTTCAAGAAGCCTTTCGCTAAGGCTGTTCTTGTGGAATTGGCAAAGGGATATTTCGAAACCCATAGAGGGCTATGGTGAAAAAGGAAATATCTTCCGTTCAAAACTGGAAAGAAGCTTTCTGAGAAACTGCTATATGTTCTGTTAATTCATCTCACAGAGTTACATCTTTCCCTTCAAGAAGCCTTTCGCTAAGGCTGTTCTTGTGGAATTGGCAAAGGGATATTTGGAAGCCCTTAGAGGGCTATGGTGAAAAAGGAAATATCTTCCGTTCAAAACTGGAAAGAAGCTTTCTGAGAAACTGCTCTGTGTTCTGTTAATTCATCTCACAGAGTTACATCTTTCCCTTCAAGAAGCCTTTCGCTAAGGCTGTTCTTGTGGAATTGGCAAAGGGATATTTGGAAGCCCATAGAGGGCTATGGTGAAAAAGGAAATATCTTCCGTTCAAAACTGGAAAGAAGCTTTCTGAGAAACTGCTCTGTGTTCTGTTAATTCATCTCACAGAGTTACATCTTTCCCTTCAAGAAGCCTTTCGCTAAGGCTGTTCTTGTGGAATTGGCAAAGGGATATTTGGAAGCCCATAGAGGGCTATGGTGAAAAAGGGAATATCTTCCGTTCAAAACTGGAAAGAAGCTTTCTGAGAAACTGCTCTGTGTTCTGTTAATTCATCTCACAGAGTTACATCTTTCCCTTCAAGAAGCCTTTCGCTAAGGCTGTTCTTGTGGAATTGGCAAAGGGATATTTGGAAGCCCATAGAGGGCTATGGTGAAAAAGGAAATATCTTCCGTTCAAACTGGAAAGAAGCTTTCTGAGAAACTGCTCTGTGTTCTGTTAATTCATCTCACAGAGTTACATCTTTCCCGTCAAGAAGCCTTTCGCTAAGGCTGTTCTTGTGGAATTGGCAAAGGGATATTTGGAAGCCCATAGAGGGCTATGGTTAAAAAGGAAATATCTTCCGTTCAAAACTGGAAAGAAGCTTTCTGAGAAACTGCTCTGTGTTCTGTTAATTCATCTCACAGAGTTACATCTTTCCCTTCAAGAAGCCTTTCGCTAAGGCTGTTCTTGTGGAATTGGCAAAGGGATATTTGGAAGCCCATAGAGGGCTATGGTGAAAAAGGAAATATCTTCCGTTCAAAACTGGAAAGAAGCTTTCTGAGAAACTGCTCTGTGTTCTGTTAATTCATCTCACAGAGTTACATCTTTCCCCTCAAGAAGCCTTTCGCTAAGGCTGTTCTTGTGGAATTGGCAAAGGGATATTTGGAAGCCCATAGAGGGCTATGGTGAAAAAGGAAATATCTTCCGTTCAAAACTGGAAAGAAGCTTTCTGAGAAACTGCTCTGTGTTCTGTTAATTCATCTCACAGAGTTACATCTTTCCCTTCAAGAAGCCTTTCGCTAAGGCTGTTCTTGTGGAATTGGCAAAGGGATATTTGGAAGCCCATAGAGGGCTATGGTGAAAAAGGAAATATCTTCCGTTCAAAACTGGAAAGAAGCTTTCTGAGAAACTGCTCTGTGTTCTGTTAATTCATCTCACAGTGTTACACCTTTCCCTTCAAGAAGCCTTTCGCTAAGGCTGTTCTTGTGGAATTGGCAAAGGGATATTTGGAAGCCCATAGAGGGCTATGGTGAAAAAGGAAATATCTTCCGTTCAAAACTGGAAAGAAGCTTTCTGAGAAACTGCTCTGTGTTCTGTTAATTCATCT
The DNA here is from genome assembly GCF_047675955.1 of Chlorocebus sabaeus. NCBI lineage: Eukaryota > Metazoa > Chordata > Mammalia > Primates > Cercopithecidae > Chlorocebus > Chlorocebus sabaeus. Next base: position 332,630 of record NW_027328214.1, read on the forward strand.
CACAGAGCTACATCTTTCCCTTCAAGAAGCCTTTCGCTAAGGCTGTTCTTGTGTAATTGGCAAAGGGATATTTGGAAGCCCATAGAGGGCTATGGTGAAAAAGGAAATATCTTCCGTTCAAAACTGGAAAGAAGCTTTCTGAGAAACTGCTCTGTGTTCTGTTAATTCATCTCACAGAGTTACATCTTTCCCTTCAAGAAGCCTTTCGCTAAGGCTGTTCTTGTGGAATTGGCAAAGGGATATTTGGAAGCCCATAGAGGGCTATGGTGAAAAAGGAAATATCTTCCGTTCAAAACTGGAAAGAAGCTTTCTGAGAAACTGCTCTGTGTTCTGTTAATTCATCTCACAGAGTTACATCTTTCCCTTCAAGAAGCCTTTCGCTAAGGCTGTTCTTGTGGAATTGGCAAAGGGATATTTGGAAGCCCATAGAGGGCTATGGTGAAAAAGGAAATATCTTCCGTTCAAAACTGGAAAGAAGCTTTCTGAGAAACTGCTCTGTGTTCTGTTAATTCATCTCACAGAGTTACAACTTTCCCTTCAAGAAGCCTTTCGCTAAGGCTGTTCTTGTGGAATTGGCAAAGGGATATTTGGAAGCCCATAGAGGGCTATGGTGAAAAAGGAAATATCTTCCGTTCAAAACTGGAAAGAAGCTTTCTGAGAAACTGCTCTGTGTTCTGTTAATTCATCTCACAGAGTTACATCTTTCCCTTCAAGAAGCCTTTCGCTAAGGTTGTTCTTGTGGAATTGGCAAAGGAATATTTGGAAGCCCATAGAGGGCTATGGTGAAAAAGGAAATATCTTCCGATCAAAACTGGAAAGAAGCTTTCTGAGAAACTGCACTGTGTTCTGTTAATTCACCTCACAGAGTTACATCTTTCCCTTCAAGAAGCCTTTCGCTAAGGCTGTTCTTGTGGAATTGGCAAAGGGATATTTGGAAGCCCATAGAGGGCTATGGTGAAAAAGGAAATATCTTCCGTTCAAAACTGGAAAGAAGCTTTCTGAGAAACTGCTCTGTGTTCTGTTAATTCATCTCACAGAGTTACATCTTTCCCTTCAAGAAGCCTTTCGCTAAGGCTGTTCTTGTGGAATTGGCAAAGGGATGTTTGGAAGCCCATAGAGGGCTATGGTGAAAAAGGGAATATCTTCCGTTCAAAACTGGAAAGAAGCTTTCTGAGAAACTGCTCTGTGTTCTGTTAATTCATCTCACAGAGTTACATCTTTGCCTTCAAGAAGCCTTTCGCTAAGGCTGTTCTTGTGGAATTGGCAAAGGGATATTTGGAAGCCCATAGAGGGCTATGGTGAAAAAGGAAATATCTTCCGTTCAAACTGGAAAGAAGCTTTCTGAGAAACTGCTCTGTGTTCTGTTAATTCATCTCACAGAGTTACATCTTTCCCGTCAAGAAGCCTTTCGCTAAGGCTGTTCTTGTGGAATTGGCAAAGGGATATTTGGAAGCCCATAGAGGGCTATGATTAAAAAGGAAATATCTTCCGTTCAAAACTGGAAAGAAGCTTTCTGAGAAACTGCTCTGTGTTCTGTTAATTCATCTCACAGAGTTACATCTTTCCCTTCAAGAAGCCTTTCGCTAAGGCTGTTCTTGTGGAATTGGCAAAGGGATATTTGGAAGCCCATAGAGGGCTATGGTGAAAAAGGAAATATCTTCCGTTCAAAACTGGAAAGAAGCTTTCTGAGAAACTGCTCTGTGTTCTGTTAATTCATCTCACAGAGTTACATCTTTCCCTTCAAGAAGCCTTTCGCTAAGGCTGTTCTTGTGGAATTGGCAAAGGGATATTTGGAAGCCCATAGAGGGCTATGGTGAAAAAGGAAATATCTTCCGTTCAAAACTGGAAAGAAGCTTTCTGAGAAACTGCTCTGTGTTCTGTTAATTCATCTCACAGAGTTACATCTTTCCCTTCAAGAAGCCTTTCGCTAAGGCTGTTCTTGTGGAATTGGCAAAGGGATATTTGGAAGCCCATAGAGGGCTATGGTGAAAAAGGAAATATCTTCCGTTCAAAACTGGAAAGAAGCTTTCTGAGAAACTGCTCTGTGTTCTGTTAATTCATCTCACAGTGTTACACCTTTCCCTTCAAGAAGCCTTTCGCTAAGGCTGTTCTTGTGGAATTGGCAAAGGGATATTTGGAAGCCCATAGAGGGCTATGGTGAAAAAGGAAATATCTTCCGTTCAAAACTGGAAAGAAGCTTTCTGAGAAACTGCTCTGTGTTCTGTTAATTCATCTCACAGAGTTACATCTTTCCCTTCAAGAAGCCTTTCGCTAAGGCTGTTCTTGTGGAATTGGCAAAGGGATATTTGGAAGCCCATAGAGGGCTATGGTGAAAAAGGAAATATCTTCCGTTCAAAACTGGAAAGAAGCTTTCTGAGAAACTGCTCTGTGTTCTGTTAATTCATCTCACAGAGTTACATCTTTCCCTTCAAGAAGCCTTTCGCTAAGGCTGTTCTTGTGGAATTGGCAAAGGGATATTTGGAAGCCCATAGAGGGCTATGGTGAAAAAGGAAATATCTTCCGTTCAAAACTGGAAAGAAGCTTTCTGAGAAACTGCTCTGTGTTCTGTTAATTCATCTCACAGAGTTACATCTTTCCCTTCAAGAAGCCTTTCGCTAAGGCTGTTCTTGTGGAATTGGCAAAGGGATATTTGGAAGCCCATAGAGGGCTATGGTGAAAAAGGAAATATCTTCCGTTCAAAACTGGAAAGAAGCTTTCTGAGAAACTGCTCTGTGTTCTGTTAATTCATCTCACAGAGTTACAACTTTCCCTTCAAGAAGCCTTTCGCTAAGGCTGTTCTTGTGGAATTGGCAAAGGGATATTTGGAAGCCCATAGAGGGCTATGGTGAAAAAGGAAATATCTTCCGTTCAAAACTGGAAAGAAGCTTTCTGAGAAACTGCTCTGTGTTCTGTTAATTCATCTCACAGAGTTACATCTTTCCCTTCAAGAAGCCTTTCGCTAAGGTTGTTCTTGTGGAATTGGCAAAGGAATATTTGGAAGCCCATAGAGGGCTATGGTGAAAAAGGAAATATCTTCCGTTCAAAACTGGAAAGAAGCTTTCTGAGAAACTGCACTGTGTTCTGTTAATTCACCTCACAGAGTTACATCTTTCCCTTCAAGAAGCCTTTCGCTAAGGCTGTTCTTGTGGAATTGGCAAAGGGATATTTGGAAGCCCATAGAGGGCTATGGTGAAAAAGGAAATATCTTCCGTTCAAAACTGGAAAGAAGCTTTCTGAGAAACTGCTCTGTGTTCTGTTAATTCATCTCACAGAGTTACATCTTTCCCTTCAAGAAGCCTTTCGCTAAGGCTGTTCTTGTGGAATTGGCAAAGGGATGTTTGGAAGCCCATAGAGGGCTATGGTGAAAAAGGGAATATCTTCCGTTCAAAACTGGAAAGAAGTTTTGTGAGAAACTGCTCTGTGTTCTGTTAATTCATCTCACAGAGTTACATCTTTGCCTTCAAGAAGCCTTTCGCTAAGGCTGTTCTTGTGGAATTGGCAAAGGGATATTTGGAAGCCCATAGAGGGCTATGGTTAAAAAGGAAATATCTTCCGTTCAAAACTGGAAAGAAGCTTTCTGAGAAACTGCTCTGTGTTCTGTTAATTCATCTCACAGAGTTACATCTTTCCCTTCAAGAAGCCTTTCGCTAAGGCTGTTCTTGTGGAATTGGCAAAGGGATATTTGGAAGCCCATAGAGGGCTATGGTGAAAAAGGAAATATCTTCCGTTCAAAACTGGAAAGAAGCTTTCTGAGAAACTGCTCTGTGTTCTGTTAATTCATCTCACAGAGTTACATCTTTCCCTTCAAGAAGCCTTTCGCTAAGGCTGTTCTTGTGGAATTGGCAAAGGGATATTTGGAAGCCCATAGAGGGCTATGGTGAAAAAGGGAATATCTTCCGTTCAAAACTGGAAAGAAGCTTTCTGAGAAACTGCTCTGTGTTCTGTTAATTCATCTCACAGAGTTACATCTTTCCCTTCAAGAAGCCTTTCGCTAAGGCTGTTCTTGTGGAATTGGCAAAGGGATATTTGGAAGCCCATAGAGGGCTATGGTGAAAAAGGAAATATCTTCCGTTCAAACTGGAAAGAAGCTTTCTGAGAAACTGCTCTGTGTTCTGTTAATTCATCTCACAGAGTTACATCTTTCCCGTCAAGAAGCCTTTCGCTAAGGCTGTTCTTGTGGAATTGGCAAAGGGATATTTGGAAGCCCATAGAGGGCTATGGTTAAAAAGGAAATATCTTCCGTTCAAAACTGGAAAGAAGCTTTCTGAGAAACTGCTCTGTGTTCTGTTAATTCATCTCACAGAGTTACATCTTTCCCTTCAAGAAGCCTTTCGCTAAGGCTGTTCTTGTGGAATTGGCAAAGGGATATTTGGAAGCCCATAGAGGGCTATGGTGAAAAAGGAAATATCTTCCGTTCAAAACTGGAAAGAAGCTTTCTGAGAAACTGCTCTGTGTTCTGTTAATTCATCTCACAGAGTTACATCTTTCCCTTCAAGAAGCCTTTCGCTAAGGCTGTTCTTGTGGAATTGGCAAAGGGATGTTTGGAAGCCCATAGAGGGCTATGGTGAAAAAGGGAATATCTTCCGTTCAAAACTGGAAAGAAGCTTTCTGAGAAACTGCTCTGTGTTCTGTTAATTCATCTCACAGAGTTACATCTTTGCCTTCAAGAAGCCTTTCGCTAAGGCTGTTCTTGTGGAATTGGCAAAGGGATATTTGGAAGCCCATAGAGGGCTGTGGTGAAAAAGGAAATATCTTCCGTTCAAACTGGAAAGAAGCTTTCTGAGAAACTGCTCTGTGTTCTGTTAATTCATCTCACAGAGTTACATCTTTCCCGTCAAGAAGCCTTTCGCTAAGGCTGTTCTTGTGGAATTGGCAAAGGGATATTTGGAAGCCCATAGAGGGCTATGGTTAAAAAGGAAATATCTTCCGTTCAAAACTGGAAAGAAGCTTTCTGAGAAACTGCTCTGTGTTCTGTTAATTCATCTCACAGAGTTACATCTTTCCCTTCAAGAAGCCTTTCGCTAAGGCTGTTCTTGTGGAATTGGCAAAGGGATATTTGGAAGCCCATAGAGGGCTATGGTGAAAAAGGAAATATCTTCCGTTCAAAACTGGAAAGAAGCTTTCTGAGAAACTGCTCTGTGTTCTGTTAATTCATCTCACAGAGTTACATCTTTCCCTTCAAGAAGCCTTTCGCTAAGGCTGTTCTTGTGGAATTGGCAAAGGGATATTTGGAAGCCCATAGAGGGCTATGGTGAAAAAGGAAATATCTTCCGTTCAAAACTGGAAAGAAGCTTTCTGAGAAACTGCTCTGTGTTCTGTTAATTCATCTCACAGAGTTACATCTTTCCCTTCAAGAAGCGTTTCGTAAAGGCTGTTCTTGTGGAATTGGCAAAGGGATATTTGGAAGCCCATAGAGGGCTATGGTGAAAAAGGAAATATCTTCCGTTCAAAACTGGAAAGAAGCTTTCTGAGAAACTGCTCTGTGTTCTGTTAATTCATCTCACAGTGTTACACCTTTCCCTTCAAGAAGCCTTTCGCTAAGGCTGTTCTTGTGGAATTGGCAAAGGGATATTTGGAAGCCCATAGAGGGCTATGGTGAAAAAGGAAATATCTTCCGTTCAAAACTGGAAAGAAGCTTTCTGAGAAACTGCTCTGTGTTCTGTTAATTCATCTCACAGAGTTACATCTTTCCCTTCAAGAAGCCTTTCGCTAAGGCTGTTCTTGTGGAATTGGCAAAGGGATATTTGGAAGCCCATAGAGGGCTATGGTGAAAAAGGAAATATCTTCCGTTCAAAACTGGAAAGAAGCTTTCTGAGAAACTGCTCTGTGTTCTGTTAATTCATCTCACAGAGTTACATCTTTCCCTTCAAGAAGCCTTTCGCTAAGGCTGTTCTTGTGGAATTGGCAAAGGGATATTTGGAAGCCCATAGAGGGCTATGGTTAAAAAGGAAATATCTTCCGTTCAAAACTGGAAAGAAGCTTTCTGAGAAACTGCTCTGTGTTCTGTTAATTCATCTCACAGAGTTACATCTTTCCCTTCAAGAAGCCTTTCGCTAAGGCTGTTCTTGTGGAATTGGCAAAGGGATATTTGGAAGCCCATAGAGGGCTATGGTGAAAAAGGAAATATCTTCCGTTCAAAACTGGAAAGAAGCTTTCTGAGAAACTGCTCTGTGTTCTGTTAATTCATCTCACAGAGTTACATCTTTCCCTTCAAGAAGCCTTTCGCTAAGGCTGTTCTTGTGGAATTGGCAAAGGGATATTTGGAAGCCCATAGAGGGCTATGGTGAAAAAGGGAATATCTTCCGTTCAAAACTGGAAAGAAGCTTTCTGAGAAACTGCTCTGTGTTCTGTTAATTCATCTCACAGAGTTACATCTTTCCCTTCAAGAAGCCTTTCGCTAAGGCTGTTCTTGTGGAATTGGCAAAGGGATATTTGGAAGCCCATAGAGGGCTATGGTGAAAAAGGAAATATCTTCCGTTCAAACTGGAAAGAAGCTTTCTGAGAAACTGCTCTGTGTTCTGTTAATTCATCTCACAGAGTTACATCTTTCCCGTCAAGAAGCCTTTCGCTAAGGCTGTTCTTGTGGAATTGGCAAAGGGATATTTGGAAGCCCATAGAGGGCTATGGTTAAAAAGGAAATATCTTCCGTTCAAAACTGGAAAGAAGCTTTCTGAGAAACTGCTCTGTGTTCTGTTAATTCATCTCACAGAGTTACATCTTTCCCTTCAAGAAGCCTTTCGCTAAGGCTGTTCTTGTGGAATTGGCAAAGGGATATTTGGAAGCCCATAGAGGGCTATGGTGAAAAAGGAAATATCTTCCGTTCAAAACTGGAAAGAAGCTTTCTGAGAAACTGCTCTGTGTTCTGTTAATTCATCTCACAGAGTTACATCTTTCCCTTCAAGAAGCCTTTCGCTAAGGCTGTTCTTGTGGAATTGGCAAAGGGATGTTTGGAAGCCCATAGAGGGCTATGGTGAAAAAGGGAATATCTTCCGTTCAAAACTGGAAAGAAGCTTTCTGAGAAACTGCTCTGTGTTCTGTTAATTCATCTCACAGAGTTACATCTTTGCCTTCAAGAAGCCTTTCGCTAAGGCTGTTCTTGTGGAATTGGCAAAGGGATATTTGGAAGCCCATAGAGGGCTATGGTGAAAAAGGAAATATCTTCCGTTCAAAACTGGAAAGAAGCTTTCTGAGAAACTGCTCTGTGTTCTGTTAATTCATCTCACAGAGTTACATCTTTCCCTTCAAGAAGCCTTTCGCTAAGGCTGTTCTTGTGGAATTGGCAAAGGGATATTTGGAAGCCCATAGAGGGCTATGGTGAAAAAGGGAATATCTTCCGTTCAAAACTGGAAAGAAGCTTTCTGAGAAACTGCTCTGTGTTCTGTTAATTCATCTCACAGAGTTACATCTTTCCCTTCAAGAAGCCTTTCGCTAAGGCTGTTCTTGTGGAATTGGCAAAGGGATATTTGGAAGCCCATAGAGGGCTATGGTGAAAAAGGAAATATCTTCCGTTCAAACTGGAAAGAAGCTTTCTGAGAAACTGCTCTGTGTTCTGTTAATTCATCTCACAGAGTTACATCTTTCCCGTCAAGAAGCCTTTCGCTAAGGCTGTTCTTGTGGAATTGGCAAAGGGATATTTGGAAGCCCATAGAGGGCTATGGTTAAAAAGGAAATATCTTCCGTTCAAAACTGGAAAGAAGCTTTCTGAGAAACTGCTCTGTGTTCTGTTAATTCATCTCACAGAGTTACATCTTTCCCTTCAAGAAGCCTTTCGCTAAGGCTGTTCTTGTGGAATTGGCAAAGGGATATTTGGAAGCCCATAGAGGGCTATGGTGAAAAAGGAAATATCTTCCGTTCAAAACTGGAAAGAAGCTTTCTGAGAAACTGCTCTGTGTTCTGTTAATTCATCTCACAGAGTTACATCTTTCCCTTCAAGAAGCCTTTCGCTAAGGCTGTTCTTGTGGAATTGGCAAAGGGATGTTTGGAAGCCCATAGAGGGCTATGGTGAAAAAGGGAATATCTTCCGTTCAAAACTGGAAAGAAGCTTTCTGAGAAACTGCTCTGTGTTCTGTTAATTCATCTCACAGAGTTACATCTTTGCCTTCAAGAAGCCTTTCGCTAAGGCTGTTCTTGTGGAATTGGCAAAGGGATATTTGGAAGCCCATAGAGGGCTATGGTGAAAAAGGAAATATCTTCCGTTCAAACTGGAAAGAAGCTTTCTGAGAAACTGCTCTGTGTTCTGTTAATTCATCTCACAGAGTTACATCTTTCCCGTCAAGAAGCCTTTCGCTAAGGCTGTTCTTGTGGAATTGGCAAAGGGATATTTGGAAGCCCATAGAGGGCTATGGTTAAAAAGGAAATATCTTCCGTTCAAAACTGGAAAGAAGCTTTCTGAGAAACTGCTCTGTGTTCTGTTAATTCATCTCACAGAGTTACATCTTTCCCTTCAAGAAGCCTTTCGCTAAGGCTGTTCTTGTGGAATTGGCAAAGGGATATTTGGAAGCCCATAGAGGGCTATGGTGAAAAAGGAAATATCTTCCGTTCAAAACTGGAAAGAAGCTTTCTGAGAAACTGCTCTGTGTTCTGTTAATTCATCTCACAGAGTTACATCTTTCCCTTCAAGAAGCCTTTCGCTAAGGCTGTTCTTGTGGAATTGGCAAAGGGATATTTGGAAGCCCATAGAGGGCTATGGTGAAAAAGGAAATATCTTCCGTTCAAAACTGGAAAGAAGCTTTCTGAGAAACTGCTCTGTGTTCTGTTAATTCATCTCACAGAGTTACATCTTTCCCTTCAAGAAGCGTTTCGTAAAGGCTGTTCTTGTGGAATTGGCAAAGGGATATTTGGAAGCCCATAGAGGGCTATGGTGAAAAAGGAAATATCTTCCGTTCAAAACTGGAAAGAAGCTTTCTGAGAAACTGCTCTGTGTTCTGTTAATTCATCTCACAGTGTTACACCTTTCCCTTCAAGAAGCCTTTCGCTAAGGCTGTTCTTGTGGAATTGGCAAAGGGATATTTGGAAGCCCATAGAGGGCTATGGTGAAAAAGGAAATATCTTCCGTTCAAAACTGGAAAGAAGCTTTCTGAGAAACTGCTCTGTGTTCTGTTAATTCATCTCACAGAGTTACATCTTTCCCTTCAAGAAGCCTTTCGCTAAGGCTGTTCTTGTGTAATTGGCAAAGGGATATTTGGAAGCCCATAGAGGGCTATGGTGAAAAAGGAAATATCTTCCGTTCAAAACTGGAAAGAAGCTTTCTGAGAAACTGCTCTGTGTTCTGTTAATTCATCTCACAGAGTTACATCTTTCCCTTCAAGAAGCCTTTCGCTAAGGCTGTTCTTGTGGAATTGGCAAAGGGATATTTGGAAGCCCATAGAGGGCTATGGTGAAAAAGGAAATATCTTCCGTTCAAAACTGGAAAGAAGCTTTCTGAGAAACTGCTCTGTGTTCTGTTAATTCATCTCACAGAGTTACATCTTTCCCGTCAAGAAGCCTTTCGCTAAGGCTGTTCTTGTGGAATTGGCAAAGGGATATTTGGAAGCCTATAGAGGGCTATGGTGAAAAAGGGAATATCTTCCGTTCAAAACTGGAAAGAAGCTTTCTGAGAATCTGCTCTGTGTTCTGTTAATTCATCTCACAGAGTTACATCTTTCCCTTCAAGAAGCCTTTCGCTAAGGCTGTTCTTGTGGAATTGGCAAAGGGATATTTGGAAGCCCATAGAGGGCTATGGTGAAAAAGGAAATATCTTCCGTTCAAAACTGGAAAGAAGCTTTCTGAGAAACTGCTCTGTGTTCTGTTAATTCATCTCACAGAGTCACATCTTTCCCTTCAAGAAGCCTTTCGCTAAGGCTGTTCTTGTGGAATTGGCAAAGGGATATTTGGAAGCCCATAGAGGGCTATGGTGAAAAAGGAAATATCTTCCGTTCAAAACTGGAAAGAAGCTTTCTGAGACACTGCTCTGTGTTCTGTTAATTCATCTCACAGAGTTACATCTTTCCCTTCAAGAAGCCTTTCGCTAAGGCTGTTCTTGTGGAATTGGCAAAGGGATATTTGGAAGCGCATAGAGGGCTATGGTGAAAAAGGAAATATCTTCCGTTCAAAACTGGAAAGAAGCTTTCTGAGAATCTGCTCTGTGTTCTGTTAATTCATCTCACAGAGTTACATCTTTCCCTTCAAGAAGCCTTTCGGTAAGGCTGTTCTTGTGGAATTGGCAAAGGGATATTTGGAAGCCCATTGAGGGCTATGGTGAAAAAGGAAATATATTCCGTTCAAAACTGGAAAGAAGCATTCTGAGAAACTGCTCTGTGTTCTGTTAATTCATCTCACAGACTTACATCTTTCCCTTCAAGAAGCCTTTCGCTAAGGCTGTTCTTGTGGAATCGGCAAAGGGATATTTGGAAGCCCATAGAGGGCTATGGTGAAAAAGGAAATATCTTCCGTTCAAAACTGGAAAGAAGCTTTCTGAGAAACTGCTCTGTGTTCTGTTAATTCATCTCACAGAGTTACGTCTTTCCCTTCAAGAAGCCTTTCGCTAAGGCTGTTCTTGTGTTATTGGCAAAGGGATATTTGGAAGCCCATAGAGGCCTATGGTGAAAAAGGAAATATCTTCCGTTCAAAACTGGAAAGAAGCTTTCTGAGAAACTGCTCTGTGTTCTGTTAATTCATCTCACAGAGTTACATCTTTCTCTTCAAGAAGCCTTTCGCTAAGGTTGTTCTTGTGGAATTGGCAAAGGGATATTTGGAAGCCCATAGAGGGCTATGGTGAAAAAGGAAATATCTTCCGTTCAAAACTGGAAAGAAGCTTTCTGAGAAACTGCTCTGTGTTCTGTTAATTCACCTCACAGAGTTACATCTATCCCTTCAAGAAGCCTTTCGCTAAGGCTGTTCTTGTGCAATTGGCAAAGGGATATTTGGAAGCCCATAGAGGGGTATGGTGAAAAAGGAAATATCTTCCGTTCAAAATTGGAAAGAAGCTTTCTGAGAAACTGCTCTGTGTTCTGTTAATTCATCTCACAGAGTTACATCTATCCCTTCAAGAAGCCTTTCGCTAAGGCTGTTCTTGTGCAATTGGCAAAGGGATATTTGGAAGCCCATAGAGGGCTAGGGTGAAAAAGGAAATATCTTCCGTTCAAAACTGGAAAGAAGCTTTTTGACAAACTGCTCTGTGTTCTGTTAATTCATCTCACAGAGTTACATCTTTCCCTTCAGGAAGCCTTTTACTAAGGCTGTTCTTGTGCAATTGGCAAAGGGATATTTGGAAGCCCATAGAGGGCTATGGTGAAAAAGGAATTATCTTCCGTTCAAAACTGGAAAGAAGCTTTCTGAGAAACAGCTCTGTGTTCTGTTAATTCATCTCACAGAGTTACATCTATCCCTTCAAGAAGCCTTTCGCTAAGGCTGTTCTTGTGCAATTGGCAAAGGGATATTTGGAAGCCCATAGAGGGCTATGGTGAAAAAGGAAATATCTTCCGTTCAAAACTGGAAAGAAGCTTTCTGAGAAACTGCTCTGTGTTCTGTTAATTCATCTCACAGACTTACATCTTTCCCTTCAAGAAGCCTTTCGCTAAGGCTGTTCTTGTGGAATTGGCAAAGGGATATTTGGAAGCCAATAGAGGGCTATGGTGAAAAAGGAAATATCTTCCGTTCAAAACTGGAAAGAAGCTTTCTGAGAAACAGCTCTGTGTTCTGTTAATTCATCTCACAGAGTTACATCTTTCCCTTCAAGAAGCCTTTCGCTAAGGCTGTTCTTGTGCAATTGGCAAAGGGATATTTGGAAGCCCATAGAGGGCTATGGTGAAAAAGGAAATATCTTCCGTTCAAAACTGGAAAGAAGCTTTCTGAGAAACTGCTCTGTGTTCTGTTAATTCATCTCACAGAGTTACATCTTTCCCTTCAGGAAGCCTTTCACTAAGGCTGTTCTTGTGGAATTGGCAAAGGGATATTTGGAAGCCCATAGAGGGCTATGGTGAAAAAGGAAATATCTTCCGTTCAAAACTGGAAAGAAGCTTTCTGAGAAACTGCTCTGTGTTCTGTTAATTCATCTCACAGAGTTACATCTTTCCCTTCAAGAAGCCTTTCGCTAAGGCTGTTCTTGTGGAATTGGCAAAGGGATATTTGGAAGCCCATAGAGGGCTATGGTGAAAAAGGAAATATCTTCCGTTCAAAATTGGAAAGAAGCTTTCTGAGAAACTGCTCTGTGTTCTGTTAATTCATCTCACAGAGTTACATCTTTCCCTTCAAGAAGCCTTTCGCTAAGGTTGTTCTTGTGGAATTGGCAAAGGGATATTTGGAAGCCCTTAGAGGGCTATGGTGAAATAGGAAATATCTTCCGTTCAAAACTGGAAAGAAGCTTTCTGAGAAACTGCTCTGTGTTCTGTTAATTCATCTCACAGAGTTACATCTTTCCCTTCAAGAAGCCTTTCGCTAAGGCTGTTCTTGTGGAATTGGCAAAGGGATATTTGGAAGCGCATAGAGGGCTATGGTGAAAAAGGAAATATCTTCCGTTCAAAACTGGAAAGAAGCTTTCTGAGAATCTGCTCTGTGTTCTGTTAATTCATCTCACAGAGTTACATCTTTCCCTTCAAGAAGCCTTTCGCTAAGGCTGTTCTTGTGGAATTGGCAAAGGGATATTTGGAAGCCCATTGAGGGCTATGGTGAAAAAGGAAATATATTCCGTTCAAAACTGGAAAGAAGCATTCTGAGAAACTGCTCTGTGTTCTGTTAATTCATCTCACAGAGTTACATCTTTCCCTTCAAGAAGCCTTTCGCTAAGGCTGTTCTTGTGGAATCGGCAAAGGGATATTTGGAAGCCCATAGAGGGCTATGGTGAAAAAGGAAATATCTTCCGTTCAAAACTGGAAAGAAGCTTTCTGAGAAACTGCTCTGTGTTCTGTTAATTCATCTCACAGAGTTACGTCTTTCCCTTCAAGAAGCCTTTCGCTAAGGCTGTTCTTGTGTTATTGGCAAAGGGATATTTGGAAGCCCATAGAGGCCTATGGTGAAAAAGGAAATATCTTCCGTTCAAAACTGGAAAGAAGCTTTCTGAGAAACTGCTCTGTGTTCTGTTAATTCATCTCACAGAGTTACATCTTTCTCTTCAAGAAACCTTTCGCTAAGGTTGTTCTTGTGGAATTGGCAAAGGGATATTTGGAAGCCCATAGAGGGCTATGGTGAAAAAGGAAATATCTTCCGTTCAAAACTGGAAAGAAGCTTTCTGAGAAACTGCTCTGTGTTCTGTTAATTCACCTCACAGAGTTACATCTATCCCTTCAAGAAGCCTTTCGCTAAGGCTGTTCTTGTGCAATTGGCAAAGGGATATTTGGAAGCCCATAGAGGGGTATGGTGAAAAAGGAAATATCTTCCGTTCAAAATTGGAAAGAAGCTTTCTGAGAAACTGCTCTGTGTTCTGTTAATTCATCTCACAGAGTTACATCTATCCCTTCAAGAAGCCTTTCGCTAAGGCTGTTCTTGTGCAATTGGCAAAGGGATATTTGGAAGCCCATAGAGGGCTAGGGTGAAAAAGGAAATATCTTCCGTTCAAAACTGGAAAGAAGCTTTTTGACAAACTGCTCTGTGTTCTGTTAATTCATCTCACAGAGTTACATCTTTCCCTTCAGGAAGCCTTTTACTAAGGCTGTTCTTGTGCAATTGGCAAAGGGATATTTGGAAGCCCATAGAGGGCTATGGTGAAAAAGGAATTATCTTCCGTTCAAAACTGGAAAGAAGCTTTCTGAGAAACAGCTCTGTGTTCTGTTAATTCATCTCACAGAGTTACATCTATCCCTTCAAGAAGCCTTTCGCTAAGGCTGTTCTTGTGCAATTGGCAAAGGGATATTTGGAAGCCCATAGAGGGCTATGGTGAAAAAGGAAATATCTTCCGTTCAAAACTGGAAAGAAGCTTTCTGAGAAACTGCTCTGTGTTCTGTTAATTCATCTCACAGACTTACATCTTTCCCTTCAAGAAGCCTTTCGCTAAGGCTGTTCTTGTGGAATTGGCAAAGGGATATTTGGAAGCCAATAGAGGGCTATGGTGAAAAAGGAAATATCTTCCGTTCAAAACTGGAAAGAAGCTTTCTGAGAAACAGCTCTGTGTTCTGTTAATTCATCTCACAGAGTTACATCTTTCCCTTCAAGAAGCCTTTCGCTAAGGCTGTTCTTGTGCAATTGGCAAAGGGATATTTGGAAGCCCATAGAGGGCTATGGTGAAAAAGGAAATATCTTCCGTTCAAAACTGGAAAGAAGCTTTCTGAGAAACTGCTCTGTGTTCTGTTAATTCATCTCACAGAGTTACATCTTTCCCTTCAGGAAGCCTTTCACTAAGGCTGTTCTTGTGGAATTGGCAAAGGGATATTTGGAAGCCCATAGAGGGCTATGGTGAAAAAGGAAATATCTTCCGTTCAAAACTGGAAAGAAGCTTTCTGAGAAACTGCTCTGTGTTCTGTTAATTCATCTCACAGAGTTACATCTTTCCCTTCAAGAAGCCTTTCGCTAAGGCTGTTCTTGTGGAATTGGCAAAGGGATATTTGGAAGCCCATAGAGGGCTATGGTGAAAAAGGAAATATCTTCCGTTCAAAATTGGAAAGAAGCTTTCTGAGAAACTGCTCTGTGTTCTGTTAATTCATCTCACAGAGTTACATCTTTCCCTTCAAGAAGCCTTTCGCTAAGGTTGTTCTTGTGGAATTGGCAAAGGGATATTTGGAAGCCCTTAGAGGGCTATGGTGAAATAGGAAATATCTTCCGTTCAAAACTGGAAAGAAGCTTTCTGAGAAACTGCTCTGTGTTCTGTTAATTCATCTCACAGAGTTACATCTTTCCCTTCAAGAAGCCTTTCGCTAAGGCTGTTCTTGTGGAATTGGCAAAGGGATATTTGGAAGCCCATAGAGGGCTATGGTGAAAAAGGGAATATCTTCCGTTCAAAACTGGAAAGAAGCTTTCTGAGAAACTGCTCTGTGTTCTGTTAATTCATCTCACAGAGTTACATCTTTCCCTTCAAGAAGCCTTTCGCTAAGGCTGTTCTTGTGGAATTGGCAAAGGGATATTTGGAAGCCCATAGAGGGCTATGGTGAAAAAGGGAATATCTTCCGTTCAAAACTGGAAAGAAGCTTTCTGAGAAACTGCTCTGTGTTCTGTTAATTCATCTCACAGAGTTACATCTTTCCCTTCAAGAAGCCTTTCGCTAAGGCTGTTCTTGTGGAATTGGCAAAGGGATATTTGGAAGCCCATAGAGGGCTATGGTGAAAAAGGAAATATCTTCCGTTCAAACTGGAAAGAAGCTTTCTGAGAAACTGCTCTGTGTTCTGTTAATTCATCTCACAGAGTTACATCTTTCCCGTCAAGAAGCCTTTCGCTAAGGCTGTTCTTGTGGAATTGGCAAAGGGATATTTGGAAGCCCATAGAGGGCTATGGTTAAAAAGGAAATATCTTCCGTTCAAAACTGGAAAGAAGCTTTCTGAGAAACTGCTCTGTGTTCTGTTAATTCATCTCACAGAGTTACATCTTTCCCTTCAAGAAGCCTTTCGCTAAGGCTGTTCTTGTGGAATTGGCAAAGGGATATTTGGAAGCCCATAGAGGGCTATGGTGAAAAAGGAAATATCTTCCGTTCAAAACTGGAAAGAAGCTTTCTGAGAAACTGCTCTGTGTTCTGTTAATTCATCTCACAGAGTTACATCTTTCCCTTCAAGAAGCCTTTCGCTAAGGCTGTTCTTGTGGAATTGGCAAAGGGATGTTTGGAAGCCCATAGAGGGCTATGGTGAAAAAGGGAATATCTTCCGTTCAAAACTGGAAAGAAGCTTTCTGAGAAACTGCTCTGTGTTCTGTTAATTCATCTCACAGAGTTACATCTTTGCCTTCAAGAAGCCTTTCGCTAAGGCTGTTCTTGTGGAATTGGCAAAGGGATATTTGGAAGCCCATAGAGGGCTATGGTGAAAAAGGAAATATCTTCCGTTCAAACTGGAAAGAAGCTTTCTGAGAAACTGCTCTGTGTTCTGTTAATTCATCTCACAGAGTTACATCTTTCCCGTCAAGAAGCCTTTCGCTAAGGCTGTTCTTGTGGAATTGGCAAAGGGATATTTGGAAGCCCATAGAGGGCTATGGTTAAAAAGGAAATATCTTCCGTTCAAAACTGGAAAGAAGCTTTCTGAGAAACTGCTCTGTGTTCTGTTAATTCATCTCACAGAGTTACATCTTTCCCTTCAAGAAGCCTTTCGCTAAGGCTGTTCTTGTGGAATTGGCAAAGGGATATTTGGAAGCCCATAGAGGGCTATGGTGAAAAAGGAAATATCTTCCGTTCAAAACTGGAAAGAAGCTTTCTGAGAAACTGCTCTGTGTTCTGTTAATTCATCTCACAGAGTTACATCTTTCCCTTCAAGAAGCCTTTCGCTAAGGCTGTTCTTGTGGAATTGGCAAAGGGATATTTGGAAGCCCATAGAGGGTGATGGTGAAAAAGGGAATATCTTCCGTTCAAAACTAGAAAGAAGCTTTCTGAGAAACTGCTCTGTGTTCTGTTAATTCATCTCACAGAGTTACATCTTTCCCTTCAAGAAGCCTTTCGCTAAGGCTGTTCTTGTGGAATTGGCAAAGGGATATTTGGAACCCCATAGAGGGCTATGGTGAAAAAGGAAATATCTTCCGTTCAAAACTGGAAAGAAGCTTTCTGAGAAACTGCTCTGTGTTCTGTTAATTCATCTCACAGTGTTACACCTTTCCCTTCAAGAAGCCTTTCGCTAAGGCTGTTCTTGTGGAATTGGCAAAGGGATATTTGGAAGCCCATAGAGGGCTATGGTGAAAAAGGAAATATCTTCCGTTCAAAACTGGAAAGAAGCTTTCTGAGAAACTGCTCTGTGTTCTGTTAATTCATCTCACAGAGTTACATCTTTCCCTTCAAGAAGCCTTTCGCTAAGGCTGTTCTTGTGTAATTGGCAAAGGGATATTTGGAAGCCCATAGAGGGCTATGGTGAAAAAGGAAATATCTTCCGTTCAAAACTGGAAAGAAGCTTTCTGAGAAACTGCTCTGTGTTCTGTTAATTCATCTCACAGAGTTACATCTTTCCCTTCAAGAAGCCTTTCGCTAAGGCTGTTCTTGTGGAATTGGCAAAGGGATATTTGGAAGCCCATAGAGGGCTATGGTGAAAAAGGAAATATCTTCCGTTCAAAACTGGAAAGAAGCTTTCTGAGAAACTGCTCTGTGTTCTGTTAATTCATCTCACAGAGTTACATCTTTCCCGTCAAGAAGCCTTTCGCTAAGGCTGTTCTTGTGGAATTGGCAAAGGGATATTTGGAAGCCTATAGAGGGCTATGGTGAAAAAGGGAATATCTTCCGTTCAAAACTGGAAAGAAGCTTTCTGAGAATCTGCTCTGTGTTCTGTTAATTCATCTCACAGAGTTACATCTTTCCCTTCAAGAAGCCTTTCGCTAAGGCTGTTCTTGTGGAATTGGCAAAGGGATATTTGGAAGCCCATAGAGGGCTATGGTGAAAAAGGAAATATCTTCCGTTCAAAACTGGAAAGAAGCTTTCTGAGAAACTGCTCTGTGTTCTGTTAATTCATCTCACAGAGTCACATCTTTCCCTTCAAGAAGCCTTTCGCTAAGGCTGTTCTTGTGGAATTGGCAAAGGGATATTTGGAAGCCCATAGAGGGCTATGGTGAAAAAGGAAATATCTTCCGTTCAAAACTGGAAAGAAGCTTTCTGAGACACTGCTCTGTGTTCTGTTAATTCATCTCACAGAGTTACATCTTTCCCTTCAAGAAGCCTTTCGCTAAGGCTGTTCTTGTGGAATTGGCAAAGGGATATTTGGAAGCGCATAGAGGGCTATGGTGAAAAAGGAAATATCTTCCGTTCAAAACTGGAAAGAAGCTTTCTGAGAATCTGCTCTGTGTTCTGTTAATTCATCTCACAGAGTTACATCTTTCCCTTCAAGAAGCCTTTCGGTAAGGCTGTTCTTGTGGAATTGGCAAAGGGATATTTGGAAGCCCATTGAGGGCTATGGTGAAAAAGGAAATATATTCCGTTCAAAACTGGAAAGAAGCATTCTGAGAAACTGCTCTGTGTTCTGTTAATTCATCTCACAGACTTACATCTTTCCCTTCAAGAAGCCTTTCGCTAAGGCTGTTCTTGTGGAATCGGCAAAGGGATATTTGGAAGCCCATAGAGGGCTATGGTGAAAAAGGAAATATCTTCCGTTCAAAACTGGAAAGAAGCTTTCTGAGAAACTGCTCTGTGTTCTGTTAATTCATCTCACAGAGTTACGTCTTTCCCTTCAAGAAGCCTTTCGCTAAGGCTGTTCTTGTGTTATTGGCAAAGGGATATTTGGAAGCCCATAGAGGCCTATGGTGAAAAAGGAAATATCTTCCGTTCAAAACTGGAAAGAAGCTTTCTGAGAAACTGCTCTGTGTTCTGTTAATTCATCTCACAGAGTTACATCTTTCTCTTCAAGAAGCCTTTCGCTAAGGTTGTTCTTGTGGAATTGGCAAAGGGATATTTGGAAGCCCATAGAGGGCTATGGTGAAAAAGGAAATATCTTCCGTTCAAAACTGGAAAGAAGCTTTCTGAGAAACTGCTCTGTGTTCTGTTAATTCACCTCACAGAGTTACATCTATCCCTTCAAGAAGCCTTTCGCTAAGGCTGTTCTTGTGCAATTGGCAAAGGGATATTTGGAAGCCCATAGAGGGGTATGGTGAAAAAGGAAATATCTTCCGTTCAAAATTGGAAAGAAGCTTTCTGAGAAACTGCTCTGTGTTCTGTTAATTCATCTCACAGAGTTACATCTATCCCTTCAAGAAGCCTTTCGCTAAGGCTGTTCTTGTGCAATTGGCAAAGGGATATTTGGAAGCCCATAGAGGGCTAGGGTGAAAAAGGAAATATCTTCCGTTCAAAACTGGAAAGAAGCTTTTTGACAAACTGCTCTGTGTTCTGTTAATTCATCTCACAGAGTTACATCTTTCCCTTCAGGAAGCCTTTTACTAAGGCTGTTCTTGTGCAATTGGCAAAGGGATATTTGGAAGCCCATAGAGGGCTATGGTGAAAAAGGAATTATCTTCCGTTCAAAACTGGAAAGAAGCTTTCTGAGAAACAGCTCTGTGTTCTGTTAATTCATCTCACAGAGTTACATCTATCCCTTCAAGAAGCCTTTCGCTAAGGCTGTTCTTGTGCAATTGGCAAAGGGATATTTGGAAGCCCATAGAGGGCTATGGTGAAAAAGGAAATATCTTCCGTTCAAAACTGGAAAGAAGCTTTCTGAGAAACTGCTCTGTGTTCTGTTAATTCATCTCACAGACTTACATCTTTCCCTTCAAGAAGCCTTTCGCTAAGGCTGTTCTTGTGGAATTGGCAAAGGGATATTTGGAAGCCAATAGAGGGCTATGGTGAAAAAGGAAATATCTTCCGTTCAAAACTGGAAAGAAGCTTTCTGAGAAACAGCTCTGTGTTCTGTTAATTCATCTCACAGAGTTACATCTTTCCCTTCAAGAAGCCTTTCGCTAAGGCTGTTCTTGTGCAATTGGCAAAGGGATATTTGGAAGCCCATAGAGGGCTATGGTGAAAAAGGAAATATCTTCCGTTCAAAACTGGAAAGAAGCTTTCTGAGAAACTGCTCTGTGTTCTGTTAATTCATCTCACAGAGTTACATCTTTCCCTTCAGGAAGCCTTTCACTAAGGCTGTTCTTGTGGAATTGGCAAAGGGATATTTGGAAGCCCATAGAGGGCTATGGTGAAAAAGGAAATATCTTCCGTTCAAAACTGGAAAGAAGCTTTCTGAGAAACTGCTCTGTGTTCTGTTAATTCATCTCACAGAGTTACATCTTTCCCTTCAAGAAGCCTTTCGCTAAGGCTGTTCTTGTGGAATTGGCAAAGGGATATTTGGAAGCCCATAGAGGGCTATGGTGAAAAAGGAAATATCTTCCGTTCAAAATTGGAAAGAAGCTTTCTGAGAAACTGCTCTGTGTTCTGTTAATTCATCTCACAGAGTTACATCTTTCCCTTCAAGAAGCCTTTCGCTAAGGTTGTTCTTGTGGAATTGGCAAAGGGATATTTGGAAGCCCTTAGAGGGCTATGGTGAAATAGGAAATATCTTCCGTTCAAAACTGGAAAGAAGCTTTCTGAGAAACTGCTCTGTGTTCTGTTAATTCATCTCACAGAGTTACATCTTTCCCTTCAAGAAGCCTTTCGCTAAGGCTGTTCTTGTGGAATTGGCAAAGGGATATTTGGAAGCGCATAGAGGGCTATGGTGAAAAAGGAAATATCTTCCGTTCAAAACTGGAAAGAAGCTTTCTGAGAATCTGCTCTGTGTTCTGTTAATTCATCTCACAGAGTTACATCTTTCCCTTCAAGAAGCCTTTCGCTAAGGCTGTTCTTGTGGAATTGGCAAAGGGATATTTGGAAGCCCATTGAGGGCTATGGTGAAAAAGGAAATATATTCCGTTCAAAACTGGAAAGAAGCATTCTGAGAAACTGCTCTGTGTTCTGTTAATTCATCTCACAGAGTTACATCTTTCCCTTCAAGAAGCCTTTCGCTAAGGCTGTTCTTGTGGAATCGGCAAAGGGATATTTGGAAGCCCATAGAGGGCTATGGTGAAAAAGGAAATATCTTCCGTTCAAAACTGGAAAGAAGCTTTCTGAGAAACTGCTCTGTGTTCTGTTAATTCATCTCACAGAGTTACGTCTTTCCCTTCAAGAAGCCTTTCGCTAAGGCTGTTCTTGTGTTATTGGCAAAGGGATATTTGGAAGCCCATAGAGGCCTATGGTGAAAAAGGAAATATCTTCCGTTCAAAACTGGAAAGAAGCTTTCTGAGAAACTGCTCTGTGTTCTGTTAATTCATCTCACAGAGTTACATCTTTCTCTTCAAGAAACCTTTCGCTAAGGTTGTTCTTGTGGAATTGGCAAAGGGATATTTGGAAGCCCATAGAGGGCTATGGTGAAAAAGGAAATATCTTCCGTTCAAAACTGGAAAGAAGCTTTCTGAGAAACTGCTCTGTGTTCTGTTAATTCACCTCACAGAGTTACATCTATCCCTTCAAGAAGCCTTTCGCTAAGGCTGTTCTTGTGCAATTGGCAAAGGGATATTTGGAAGCCCATAGAGGGGTATGGTGAAAAAGGAAATATCTTCCGTTCAAAATTGGAAAGAAGCTTTCTGAGAAACTGCTCTGTGTTCTGTTAATTCATCTCACAGAGTTACATCTATCCCTTCAAGAAGCCTTTCGCTAAGGCTGTTCTTGTGCAATTGGCAAAGGGATATTTGGAAGCCCATAGAGGGCTAGGGTGAAAAAGGAAATATCTTCCGTTCAAAACTGGAAAGAAGCTTTTTGACAAACTGCTCTGTGTTCTGTTAATTCATCTCACAGAGTTACATCTTTCCCTTCAGGAAGCCTTTTACTAAGGCTGTTCTTGTGCAATTGGCAAAGGGATATTTGGAAGCCCATAGAGGGCTATGGTGAAAAAGGAATTATCTTCCGTTCAAAACTGGAAAGAAGCTTTCTGAGAAACAGCTCTGTGTTCTGTTAATTCATCTCACAGAGTTACATCTATCCCTTCAAGAAGCCTTTCGCTAAGGCTGTTCTTGTGCAATTGGCAAAGGGATATTTGGAAGCCCATAGAGGGCTATGGTGAAAAAGGAAATATCTTCCGTTCAAAACTGGAAAGAAGCTTTCTGAGAAACTGCTCTGTGTTCTGTTAATTCATCTCACAGACTTACATCTTTCCCTTCAAGAAGCCTTTCGCTAAGGCTGTTCTTGTGGAATTGGCAAAGGGATATTTGGAAGCCAATAGAGGGCTATGGTGAAAAAGGAAATATCTTCCGTTCAAAACTGGAAAGAAGCTTTCTGAGAAACAGCTCTGTGTTCTGTTAATTCATCTCACAGAGTTACATCTTTCCCTTCAAGAAGCCTTTCGCTAAGGCTGTTCTTGTGCAATTGGCAAAGGGATATTTGGAAGCCCATAGAGGGCTATGGTGAAAAAGGAAATATCTTCCGTTCAAAACTGGAAAGAAGCTTTCTGAGAAACTGCTCTGTGTTCTGTTAATTCATCTCACAGAGTTACATCTTTCCCTTCAGGAAGCCTTTCACTAAGGCTGTTCTTGTGGAATTGGCAAAGGGATATTTGGAAGCCCATAGAGGGCTATGGTGAAAAAGGAAATATCTTCCGTTCAAAACTGGAAAGAAGCTTTCTGAGAAACTGCTCTGTGTTCTGTTAATTCATCTCACAGAGTTACATCTTTCCCTTCAAGAAGCCTTTCGCTAAGGCTGTTCTTGTGGAATTGGCAAAGGGATATTTGGAAGCCCATAGAGGGCTATGGTGAAAAAGGAAATATCTTCCGTTCAAAATTGGAAAGAAGCTTTCTGAGAAACTGCTCTGTGTTCTGTTAATTCATCTCACAGAGTTACATCTTTCCCTTCAAGAAGCCTTTCGCTAAGGTTGTTCTTGTGGAATTGGCAAAGGGATATTTGGAAGCCCTTAGAGGGCTATGGTGAAATAGGAAATATCTTCCGTTCAAAACTGGAAAGAAGCTTTCTGAGAAACTGCTCTGTGTTCTGTTAATTCATCTCACAGAGTTACATCTTTCCCTTCAAGAAGCCTTTCGCTAAGGCTGTTCTTGTGGAATTGGCAAAGGGATATTTGGAAGCCCATAGAGGGCTATGGTGAAAAAGGGAATATCTTCCGTTCAAAACTGGAAAGAAGCTTTCTGAGAAACTGCTCTGTGTTCTGTTAATTCATCTCACAGAGTTACATCTTTCCCTTCAAGAAGCCTTTCGCTAAGGCTGTTCTTGTGGAATTGGCAAAGGGATATTTGGAAGCCCATAGAGGGCTATGGTGAAAAAGGGAATATCTTCCGTTCAAAACTGGAAAGAAGCTTTCTGAGAAACTGCTCTGTGTTCTGTTAATTCATCTCACAGAGTTACATCTTTCCCTTCAAGAAGCCTTTCGCTAAGGCTGTTCTTGTGGAATTGGCAAAGGGATATTTGGAAGCCCATAGAGGGCTATGGTGAAAAAGGTAATATCTTCCTTTCAAAACTGGAAAGAAGCTTTCTGAGAAACTGCTCTGTGTTCTGTTAATTCACCTCACAGAGTTACATCTTTCCCTTCAAGAAGACTTTCGCTAAGGCTGTTCTTGTGGAATTGGCAAAGGGATATTTCGAAACCCATAGAGGGCTATGGTGAAAAAGGAAATATCTTCCGTTCAAAACTGGAAAGAGGCTTTCTGAGAAACTGCTATATGTTCTGTTAATTCATCTCACAGAGTTACATCTTTCCCTTCAAGAAGCCTTTCGCTAAGGCTGTTCTTGTGGAATTGGCAAAGGGATATTTGGAAGCCCATAGAGGGCTATGGTGAAAAAGGAAATATCTTCCGTTCAAAACTGGAAAGAAGCTTTCTGAGAAACTGCTCTGTGTTCTGTTAATTCATCTCACAGAGTTACATCTTTCCCTTCAAGAAGCCTTTCGCTAAGGCTGTTCTTGTGGAATTGGCAAAGGGATATTTGGAAGCCCATAGAGGGCTATGGTGAAAAAGGAAATATCTTCCGTTCAAAACTGGAAAGAAGCTTTCTGAGAAACTGCTCTGTGTTCTGTTAATTCATCTCACAGACTTACATCTTTCCCTTCAAGAAGCCTTTCGCTAAGGCTGTTCTTGTGGAATTGGCAAAGGGATATTTGGAAGCCCATAGAGGGCTATGGTGAAAAAGGAAATATCTTCCGTTCAAAACTGGAAAGAAGCTTTCTGAGAAACTGCTCTGTGTTCTGTTAATTCATCTCACAGAGTTACATCTTTCCCTTCAAGAAACCTTTCGCTAAGGCTGTTCTTGTGGAATTGGCAAAGGGATATTTGGAAGCCCATAGAGGGCTGTGGTGAAAAAGGAAATATCTTCCGTTCAAAACTGGAAAGAAGCTTTCTGAGAAACTTCTCTGTGTTCTGTTAATTCATCTCACAGAGTTACATCTTTCCCTTCAAGAAGCCTTTCGCTAAGGCTGTTCTTGTGGAATTGGCAAAGGGATATTTGGAAGCCCATAGAGGGCTATGGTGAAAAAGGAAATATCTTCCGTTCAAAACTGGAAAGAAGCTTTCTGAGAAACTGCTCTGTGTTCTGTTAATTCATCTCACAGAGTTACATCTTTCCCTTCAAGAAGCCTTTCGCTAAGGCTGTTCTTGTGGAATTGGCAAAGGGATATTTGGAAGCCCATAGAGGGCTATGGTGAAAAAGGAAATATCTTCCGTTCAAAACTGGAAAGAAGCTTTCTGAGAAACTGCTCTGTGTTCTGTTAATTCATCTCACAGAGTTACATCTTTCCCTTCAAGAAGCCTTTCGCTAAGGCTGTTGTTGTGGAATTGGCAAAGGGATATTTGGAAGCCCATAGAGGGCTATGTTGAAAAAGGAAATATCTTCCGTTCAAAACTGGAAAGAAGCTTTCTGAGAAACTGCTCTGTGTTCTGTTAATTCATCTCACAGAGTTACATCTTTCCCTTCAAGAAGCCTTTCGCTAAGGCTGTTCTTGTGGAATTGGCAAAGGGATATTTGGAAGCCCATAGAGGGCTACGGTGAAAAAGGAAATATCTTCCGTTCAAAACTGGAAAGAAGCTTTCTGAGAAACTGCTCTGTGTTCTGTTAATTCATCTCACAGAGTTACATCTTTCCCTTCAAGAAGCCTTTCGCTAAGGCTGTTCTTGTGGAATTGGCAAAGGGATATTTGGAAGCCCATAGAGGGCTATGGTGAAAAAGGAAATATCTTCCGTTCAAAACTGGAAAGAAGCTTTCTGAGAAACTGCTCTGTGTTCTGTTAATTCATCTCACAGAGTTACCTCTTTCCCTTCAAGAAGCCTTTCGCTAAGGCTGTTCTTGTGGAATTGGCAAAGGGATATTTGGAAGCCCATAGAGGGCTATGGTGAAAAAGGAAATATCTTCCGTTCAAAACTGGAAAGAAGCTTTCTGAGAAACTGCTCTGTGTTCTGTTAATTCATCTCACAGAGTTACATCTTTCCCTTCAAGAAGCCTTTCGCTAAGGCTGTTCTTGTGGAATTGGCAAAGGGATATTTGGAAGCCCATAGAGGGCTATGGTGAAAAAGGAAATATCTTCCGTTCAAAATTGGAAAGAAGCTTTCTGAGAAACTGCTCTGTGTTCTGTTAATTCATCTCACAGAGTTACATCTTTCACTTCAAGAAGCCTTTCGCTAAGGCTGTTCTTGTGGAATTGGCAAAGGGATATTTGGAAGCCCATAGAGGGCTATGGTGAAAAAGGGAATATCTTCCGTTCAAAACTGGAAAGAAGCTTTCTGAGAAACTGCTCTGTGTTCTGTTAATTCATCTCACAGAGTTACATCTTTCCCTTCAAGAAGCCTTTCGCTAAGGCTGTTCTTGTGGAATTGGCAAAGGGATATTTGGAAGCCCATAGAGGGCTATGGTGAAAAAGGAAATATCTTCCGTTCAAAACTGGAAAGAAGCTTTCTGAGAAACTGCTCTGTGTTCTGTTAATTCATCTCACAGAGTTACATATTTCCCTTCAAGAAGCCTTTCGCTAAGGCTGTTCTTGTGGAATTGGCAAAGGGATATTTGGAAGCCCATAGAGGGCTATGGTGAAAAAGGAAATATCTTCCGTTTAAAACTGGAAAGAAGCTTTCAGAGAAACTGCTCTGTGTTCTGTTAATTCATCTCACAGAGTTACATCTTTCCCTTCAAGAAGCCTTTCGCTAAGGCTGTTCTTGTGGAATTGGCAAAGGGATATTTGGAAGCCCATAGAGGGCTATGGTGAAAAAGGAAATATCTTCCGTTCAAAACTGGAAAGAAGCTTTCTGAGAAACTGCTCTGTGTTCTGTTAATTCATCTCACAGAGTTACATCTTTCCCGTCAAGAAGCCTTTCGCTAAGGCTGTTCTTGTGGAATTGGCAAAGGGATATTTGGAAGCCCATAGAGGGCTATGGTGAAAAAGGAAATATCTTCCGTTCAAAACTGGAAAGAAGCTTTCTGAGAAACTGCTCTGTGTTCTGTTAATTCATCTCACAGAGTTACATCTTTCCCTTCAAGAAGCCTTTCGCTAAGGCTGTTCTTGTGGAATTGGCAAAGGGATATTTGGAAGCCCATAGAGGGCTATGGTGAAAAAGGAAATATCTTCCGTTCAAAACTGGAAAGAAGCTTTCTGAGAAACTGCTCTGTGTTCTGTTAATTCATCTCACAGAGTTACATCTTTCCCTTCAAGAAGACTTTCGCTAAGGCTGTTCTTGTGGAATTGGCAAAGGGATATTTGGAAGCCCATAGAGGGCTATGGTGAAAAAGGAAATATCTTCCGTTCAAAACTGGAAAGAAGCTTTCTGAGAAACTGCTCTGTGTTCTGATAATTCATCTCACAGAGTTACATCTTTCCCTTCAAGAAGTCTTTCGCTAAGGCTGTTCTTGTGGAATTGGCAAAGGGATATTTCGAAGCCCATAGAGGGCTATGGTGAAAAAGGAAATATCTTCCGTTCAAAACTGGAAAGAAGCTTTCTGAGAAACTGCTCTGTGTTCTGTTAATTCATCTCACAGAGTTACATCTTTCCCGTCAAGAAGCCTTTCGCTAAGGCTGTTCTTGTGGAATTGGCAAAGGGATATTTGGAAGCCCATAGAGGGCTATGGTGAAAAAGGAAATATCTTCCGTTCAAAACTGGAAAGAAGCTTTCTGAGAAACTGCTCTGTGTTCTGTTAATTCATCTCACAGAGTTACATCTTTCCCTTCAAGAAGCCTTTCGCTAAGGTTGTTCTTGTGGAATTGGCAAAGGGATATTTGGAAGCCCATAGAGGGCTATGGTGATAAAGGAAATATCTTATGTTCAAAACTGGAAAGAAGCTTTCTGAGAAACTGCACTGTGTTCTGTTAATTCACCTAACAGAGTTACATCTTTCCCTTCAAGAAGCCTTTCGCTAAGGCTGTTCTTGTGGAATTGGCAAAGGGATATTTGGAAGCCCATAGAGGCCTATGATGAAAAAGGAAATATCTTCCGTTCAAAACTGGAAAGAAGCTTTCTGAGAAACTGCTCTGTGTTCTGTTTATTCATCTCACAGTTAACATCTTTCCCTTCAAGAAGTCTTTCGCTAAGGTTGTTCTTGTGGAATTGGCAAAGGGATATTTGGAAGCCCATAGAGGGCTATGGTGAAAAAGGAAATATCTTCCGTTAAAAACTGGAAAGAAGCTTTCTGAGAAACTGCTCTGTGTTCTGTTAATTCATCTCACAGAGTTACATCTTTCCCTTCAAGAAGCCTTTCGCTAAGGCTGTTCTTGTGCAATTGGCAAAGGGATATTTGGAAGCCCATAGAGGGCTATGGTGAAAAAGGAAATATCTTCCGTTCAAAACTGGAAAGAAGCTTTCTGAGAAACTGCTCTGTGTTCTGTTAATTCACCTCACAGAGTTACATCTATCCCTTCAAGAAGCCTTTCGCTAATGCTGTTCTTGTGCAATTGGCAAGGGGATATTTGGAAGCCCAAAGAGGGCTATGGTGAAAAAGGAAATATCTTCCGTTCAAAATTGGAAAGAAGCTTTCTGAGAAACTGCTCTGTGTTCTG
Organism: Chlorocebus sabaeus; assembly: GCF_047675955.1. Taxonomy (NCBI): domain Eukaryota; kingdom Metazoa; phylum Chordata; class Mammalia; order Primates; family Cercopithecidae; genus Chlorocebus; species Chlorocebus sabaeus. Next base: position 360,130 of record NW_027328214.1, read on the forward strand.
TTAATTCATCTCACAGAGTTACATCTATCCCTTCAAGAAGCCTTTCGCTAAGGCTGTTCTTGTGGAATTGGCAAAGGGATATTTGGAAGCCCATAGAGGGCTATGGTGAAAAAGGAAATATCTTCCGTTCAAAACTGGAAAGAAGCTTTCTGAGAAACAGCTCTGTGTTCTGTTAATTCATCTCACAGAGTTACATCTATCCCTTCAAGAAGCCTTTCGCTAAGGCTGTTCTTGTGCAATTGGCAAAGGGATATTTGGAAGCCCATAGATGGCTATGGTGAAAAAGGAAATATCTTCCGTTCAAAACTGGAAAGAAGCTTTCTGAGAAACTGCTGTGTGTTCTGTTAATTCATCTCACAGAGTTACATCTTTCCCTTCAAGAAGCCTTTCGCTAAGACTGTTCTTGTGGAATTGGCAAAGGGATATTTGGAAGCCAATAGAGGGCTATGGTGAAAAAGGAAATATCTTCCGTTCAAAACTGGAAAGAAGCTTTCTGAGAAACAGCTCTGTGTTCTGTTAATTCATCTCACAGAGTTACATCTTTCCCTTCAAGAAGCCTTTCGCTAAGGCTGTTCTTGTGGAATGGGCAAAGGGATATTTGGAAGCCCATAGAGGGCTATGGTGAAAAATTAAATATTTTCCGTTCAAAACTGGAAAGAAGCTTTCTGAGAAACTGCTCTATGTTCTGTTAATTCATCTCACAGAGTTGTATCTTTCCCTTCAAGAAGTCTTTCGCTAAGGCTGTTCTTGTGGAATTGGCAAAGGAATATTTGGAAGCCCATAGAGGGCTATGGTGAAAAAGGAAATATCTTCCGTTCAAAACTGGAAAGAAGCTTTATGAGAAACTGCTGTGTGTTCTGTTAATTCATCTCACAGAGTTACCTCTTTCCCTTCAAGAAGCCTTTCGCTAAGGCTGTTCTTGTGGAATTGGCAAAGGGATATTTGGAAGCCCATAGAGGGCTATGGTGAAAAAGGAAATATCTTCCGTTCAAAACTGGAAAGAAGCTTTCTGAGAAACTGCTCTGTGTTCTGTTGATTCATCTCACAGAGTTACATCTTTCCCTTCAAGAAGCCTTTCGCTAAGGCTGTTCTTGTGGAATTGGCAAAGGGATATTTGGAAGCCCATAGAGGGCTATGGTGAAAAAGGAAATATCTTCCGTTCAAAACTGGAAAGAAGCTTTCTGAGAAACTGCTCTGTGTTCTGTTAATTCATCTCACAGAGTTACATCTTTCCCTTCAAGAAGCCTTTCGCTAAGGCTGTTCTTGTGGAATTGGCAAAGGGATATTTGGAAACCCATAGAGGGCTATGGTGAAAAAGGAAATATCTTCCGTTCAAAACTGGAAAGAAGCTTTCTGAGAAACTGCTCTGTGTTCTGTTAATTCATCTCACAGAGTTACATCTTTCCCTTCAAGAAGCCTTTCGCTAAGACTGTTCTTGTGGAATTGGCAAAGGGATATTTGGAAGCCCATAGAGGGCTACGGTGAAAAAGGAAATATCTTCCTTTCAAAATTGGAAAGAAGCTTTCTGAGAAACTGCTCTGTGTTCTGTTAATTCATCTCACAGAGTTACATCTTTCCCTTCAAGAAGCCTTTCGCTAAGGCTGTTCTTGTGGAATTGGCAAAGGGATATTTGGAAGCCCATAGAGGGCTATGGTGAAAAAGGAAATTTCTTCCGTTCAAAACTGGAAAGAAGCTTTCTGAGAAACTGCTCTGTGTTCTGTTAATTCATCTCACAGAGTTACATCTTTCCCTTCAAGAAGCCTTTCGCTAAGGCTGTTCTTGTGGAATTGGCAAAGGGATATTTGGAAACCCATAGAGGGCTATGGTGAAAAAGGTAATATCTTCCGATCAAAACTGGAAAGAAGCTTTCTGAGAAACTGCTCTGTGTTCTGTTAATTCATCTCACAGAGTTACATCTTTCCCTTCAAGAAGCCTTTCGCTAAGACTGTTCTTGTGGAATTGGCAAAGGGATATTTGGAAGAACATAGAGGGCTATGGTGAAAAAGGAAATATCTTCCGTTCAAAATTGGAAAGAAGCTTTCTGAGAAACTGCTCTGTGTTCTGTTAATTCATCTCACAGAGTTACATCTTTCCCTTCAAGAAGCCTTTCGCTAAGACTGTTCTTGTGGAATTGGGAAAGGGATATTTTGAAGCCCATACAGGTCTTTGGTGAAAAAGGAAATATCTTCCGTTCAAAACTGGAAAGAAGCTTTCTGAGAAACTGCTCTGTGTTCTGTTAATTCATCTCACAGAGTTACATCTTTCCCTTCAAGAAGCCTTTCGCTAAGGCTGTTCTTGTGGAATTGGCAAAGGGATATTTGGAAGCCCATAGAGGGCTATGGTGAAAAAGGAAATATCTTCCGTTCAAAACTGGAAAGAAGCTTTCTGAGAAACTGCTCTGTGTTCTGTTAATTCATCTCACAGAGTTACATCTTTCCCTTCAAGAAGCCTTTCGCTAAGGTTGTTCTTGTGGAATTGGCAAAGGGATATTTGGAAGCCCATAGAGGGCTATGGTGAAAAAGGAAATATCTTCCGTTCAAAACTGGAAAGAAGCTTTCTGAGAAACTGCACTGTGTTCTGTTAATTCACCTAACAGAGTTACATCTTTCCCTTCCAGAAGCCTTTCGCTAAGGCTGTTCTTGTGGAATTGGCAAAGGGATATTTGGAAGCCCATATAGGGCTTTGGTGAAAAAGGAAATATCTTCCGTTCAAAACTGGAAAGAAGCTTTCTGAGAAACTGCTCTGTGTTCTGTTAATTCATCTCACAGAGTTACATCTTTCCCTTAAAGAAGCCTTTCGCTAAGGCTGTTCTTGTGGAATTGGCAAAGGGATATTTGGAAGCCCATAGAGGGCTATGGTGAAAAAGGAAGTATCTTCCGTTCAAAACTGGAAAGAAGCTTTCTGAGAAACTGCTTTGTGTTCTGTTAATTCATCTCACAGAGTTACATATTTCCCTTCAAGAAGCCTTTCGCTAAGGCTGTTCTTGTGGAATTGGGAAAGGGATATTTTGAAGCCCATACAGGTCTATGGTGAAAAAGGAAATATCTTCCGTTCAAAACTGGAAAGAAGCTTTCTGAGAAACTGCTCTGTGTTCTGTTAATTCATCTCACAGAGTTACATCTTTCCCTTCAAGAAGCCTTTTACTAAGGCTCTTCTTGTGCAATTGGAAAGGGATATTTGGAAGCCCATAGAGGGCTATGGTGAAAAAGGAAACATCTTCCGTTCAAAACTGGAAAGAAGCTTTCTGAGAAACTGCTCTGTGTTCTGTTAATTCATCTCACAGAGTTACATCTTTCCCTTCAAGAAGCCTTTCGCTAAGGCTGTTCTTGGAATTGGCAAAGGGATATTAGGAACCCCATAGAGGGCTATGGTGAAAAAGGAAATATCTTCCGTTCAAAACTGGAAAGAAGCTTTCTGAGAAACTGCTCTGTGTTCTGTTAATTCATCTCACAGAGTTACATCTTTCCCTTCAAGAAGCCTTTCGCTAAGGCTGTTCTTGTGGAATTGGCAAAGGGATATTTGGAATCCCATAGAGGGCTATGGTGAAAAAGGAAATATCTTCCGTTCAAAACTGGAAAGAAGCTTTCTGAGAAACTGCTCTGTGTTCTCTTAATTCATCTCACAGAGTTACATCTTTCCCTTCAAGAAGCCTTTCGCTAAGGCTGTTCCTATGGAATTGGCAAAGGGATATTTGGAAGCCCATAGAGGGCTATGGTGAAAAAGGAAATATCTTCCGTTCAAAACTGGAAAGAAGCTTTCTGAGAAACTGCTCTGTGTTCTGTTAATTCATCTCACAGAGTTACATCTTTCCCTTCAAGAAGCCTTTCGCTAAGGCTGTTCTTGTGGAATTGGCAAAGGGATATTTGGAAGCCCATAGAGGGCTATGGTGAAAAAGGAAATATCTTCCGTTCAAAACTGGAAAGAAGCTTTCTGAGAAACTGCTCTGTGTTCTGTTAATTCATCTCACAGAGTTACATCTTTCCCTTCAAGAAGCCTTTCGCTAAGGTTGTTCTTGTGGAATTGGCAAAGGGATATTTGGAAGCCCATAAAGGGCTATGGTGATAAAGGAAATATCTTACGTTCAAAACTGGAAAGAAGCTTTCTGAGAAACTGCACTGTGTTCTGTTAATTCACCTAACAGAGTTACATCTTTCCCTTCAAGAAGCCTTTCGCTAAGGCTGTTCTTGTGGAATTGGCCAAGGGATATTTGGAAGCCAATAGAGGGCTATGGTGAAAAAGGAAATATCTTCCGTTCAAAACTGGAAAGAAGCTTTCTGGGAAACAGCTCTGTGTTCTGTTAATTCATCTCACAGAGTTACATCTTTCCCTTCAAGAAGCCTTTCGCTAAGGCTGTTCTTGTGCAATTGGCAAAGGGATATTTGGAAGCCCATAGAGGGCTATGGTGAAAAAGGAAATATCTTCCGTTCAAAACTGGAAAGAAGCTTTCTGAGAAACTGCTCTGTGTTCTGTTAATTCATCTCACAGAGTTACATCTTTCCCTTCAGGAAGCCTTTCACTAAGGCTGTTCTTGTGGAATTGGCAAAGGGATATTTGGAAACCCATAGAGGGCTATGGTGAAAAAGGAAATATCTTCCGTTCAAAACTGGAAAGAAGCTTTCTGAGAAACTGCTCTGTGTTCTGTTAATTCATCTCACAGAGTTACATCTTTCCCTTCAAGAAGCCTTTCGCTAAGGCTGTTCTTGTGGAATTGGCAAAGGGATATTTGGAAACCCATAGAGGGTTATGGTGAAAAAGGAAATATCTTCCGTTCAAAATTGGAAAGAAGCTTTCTGAGAAACTGCTCTGTGTTCTGTTAATTAATCTCACAGAGTTACATCTTTCCCTTCAAGAAGCCTTTCGCTAAGACTGTTCTTGTGGAATTGGGAAAGGGATATTTTGAAGCCCATACAGGTCTATGGTGAAAAAGGAAATATCTTCCGTTCAAAACTGGAAAGAAGCTTTCTGAGAAACTGCTCTGTGTTCTGTTAATTCATCTCACAGAGTTACGTCTTTTCCTTCAAGAAGCCTTTTACTAAGGCTGTTCTTGTGCAATTGGAAAGGGATATTTGGAAGCCCATAGAGGGCTATGGTGAAAAAGGAAACATCTTCCGTTCAAAACTGGAAAGAAGCTTTCTGAGAAACTGCTCTGTGTTCTGTTAATTCATCTCACAGAGTTACATCTTTCCCTTCAAGAAGCCTTTCGCTAAGGCTGTTCTTGTGGAATTGGCAAACGGATATTTGGAAACCCATAGAGGGCTATGGTGAAAAAGGAAATATCTTCCGTTCAAAACTGGAAAGAAGCTTTCTGAGAAACTGCTGTGTGTTCTGTTAATTCATCTCACAGAGTTACATCTTTCCCTTCAAGAAGCCTTTCGCTAAGGCTGTTCTTGTGGAATTGGCAAAGGGATATTTGGAAGCCAATAGAGGGCTATGGTGAAAAAGGAAATATCTTCCGTTCAAAACTGGAAAGAAGCTTTCTGAGAAACAGCTCTGTGTTCTGTTAATTCATCTCACAGAGTTACATCTTTCCCTTCAAGAAGCCTTTCGCTAAGGCTGTTCTTGTGCAATTGGCAAAGGGATATTTGGAAGCCCATAGAAGGCTATGGTGAAAAAGGAAATATCTTCCGTTCAAAACTGGAAAGAAGCTTTCTGAGAAACTGCTCTGTGTTCTGTTAATTCATCTCACAGAGTTACATCTTTCCCGTCAAGAAGCCTTTCACTAAGGCTGTTCTTGTGGAAATGGCAAAGGGATATTTGGAAACCCATAGAGGGCTATGATGAAAAAGGAAATATCTTCCGTTCAAAACTGGAAAGAAGCTTTCTGAGAAACTGCTCTGTGTTCTGTTAATTCATCTCACAGAGTTACATCTTTCCCTTCAAGAAGCCTTTCGCTAAGGCTGTTCTTGTGGAATTGGCAAAGGGATATTTGGAAGCCCATAGAGGGCTATGGTGAAAAAGGAAATATCTTCCGTTCAAAACTGGAAAGAAGCTTTCTGAGAAACTGCTCTGTGTTCTGTTGATTCATCTCACAGAGTTACATCTTTCCCTTCAAGAAGCCTTTCGCTAAGGCTGTTCTTGTGGAATTGGCAAAGGGATATTTGGAAGCCCATTGAGGGCTATGGTGAAAAAGGAAATATCTTCCGTTCAAAACTGGAAAGAAGCTTTCTGAGAAACTGCTCTGTGTTCTGTTAATTCATCTCACAGAGTTACATCTTTCCCTTCAAGAAGCCTTTCGCTAAGGCTGTTCTTGTGGAATTGGCAAAGGGATATTTGGAAACCCATAGAGGGCTATGGTGAAAAAGGAAATATCTTCCGTTCAAAACTGGAAAGAAGCTTTCTGAGAAACTGCTCTGTGTTCTGTTGATTCATCTCACAGAGTTACATCTTTCCCTTCAAGAAGCCTTTCGCTAAGGCTGTTCTTGTGGAATTGGCAAAGGGATATTTGGAAACCCATAGAGGGCTATGGTGAAAAAGGAAATATCTTCCGTTCAAAACTGGAAAGAAGCTTTCTGAGAAACTGCTCTGTGTTCTGTTAATTCATCTCACAGAGTTACAACTTTCCCTTCAAGAAGCCTTTCGCTAAGACTGTTCTTGTGGAATTGGCAAAGAGATATTTGGAAGCCCATAGAGGACTATGGTGAAAAAGGAAATATCTTCCGTTCAAAATTGGAAAGAAGATTTCTGAGAAACTGCTCTGTGTTCTGTTAATTCATCTCACAGAGTTACATCTTTCCCTTCAAGAAGCCTTTCGCTAAGGCTGTTCTTGTGGAATTGGGAAAGGGATATTTTGAAGTCCATACAGGTCTATGGTGAAAAAGGAAATATCTTCCGTTCAAAACTGGAAAGAAGCTTTCTGAGAAACTGCTCTGTGTTCTGTTAATTCATCTCACAGAGTTACATCTTTCCCTTCAAGAAGCCTTTTACTAAGGCTGTTCTTGTGCAATTGGAAAGGGATATTTGGAAGCCCATAGAGGGCTATGGTGAAAAAGGAAACATCTTCCGTTCAAAACTGGAAAGAAGCTTTCTGAGAAACTGCTCTGTGTTGTGTTAATTCATCTCACAGAGTTACATCTTTCCCTTCAAGAAGCCTTTCGCTAAGGCTGTTCTTGGAATTGGCAAAGGGATATTAGGAACCCCATAGAGGGCTATGGTGAAAAAGGAAATATCTTCCGTTCAAAACTGGAAAGAAGCTTTCTGAGAAACTGCTCTGTGTTCTGTTAATTCATCTCACAGAGTTACATCTTTCCCTTCAAGAAGCCTTTCGCTAAGGCTGTTCTTGTGGAATTGGCAAAGGGATATTTGGAAGCCCATAGAGGGCTATGGTGAAAAAGGAAATATCTTCCGTTCAAAACTGGAAAGAAGCTTTCTGAGAAACTGCTCTGTGTTCTCTTAATTCATCTCACAGAGTTACATCTTTACCTTCAAGAAGCCTTTCGCTAAGGCTGTTCTTGTGGAATTGGCAAAGGGATATTTGGAAGCCCATAGAGGGCTATGGTGAAAAAGGAAATATCTTCCGTTCAAAACTGGAAAGAAGCTTTCTGAGAAACTGCTCTGTGTTCTCTTAATTCATCTCACAGACTTACATCTTTCCCTTCAAGAAGCCTTTCGCTAAGGCTGTTCTTCTGGAATTGGCAAAGGGATATTTGGAAGCCCATAGAGGCCTATGGTGAAAAAGGAAATATCTTCCGTTCAAAACTGGAAAGAAGCTTTCTGAGAAACTGCTCTGTGTTCTGTTAATTCATCTCACAGAGTTACATCTTTCCCTTCAAGAAGCCTTTCGCTAAGGCTGTTCTTGTGGAATTGGCAAAGGGATATTTGGAAGCCCATAAATGCTATGGTGAAAAAGGAAATATCTTCCGTTCAAAACTGGAAAGAAGCTTTCTGAGAAACTGCTCTGTATTCTGTTAATACATCTCACAGAGTTACAACTCTCCCTTCAAGAAGCCTTTTACTAAGGCTGTTCTTGTGGAATTGGCAAAGGGATATTTGGAAGCCCATAGAGGGCTATGGTGAAAAAGGAAATATCTTCCGTTCAAAACTGGAAAGAAGCTTTCTGAGAAACAGCTCTGTGTTCTGTTAATTCATCTCACAGAGTTACATCTATCCCTTCAAGAAGCCTTTCGCTAAGGCTGTTCTTGTGCAATTGGCAAAGGGATATTTGGAAGCCCTTAGAGGGCTAAGGTGAAAAAGGAAATATCTTCCGTTCAAAACTGGAAAGAAGCTTTCTGAGAAACTGCTGTGTGTTCTGTTAATTCATCTCACAGAGTTACATCTTTCCCGTCAAGAAGCCTTTCGCTAAGGCTGTTCTTGTGGAATTGGCCAAGGGATATTTGGAAGCCAATAGAGGGCTATGTTGAAAAAGGAAATATCTTCCGTTCAAAACTGGAAAGAAGCTTTCTGAGAAACAGCTCTGTGTTCTGTTAATTCATCTCACAGAGTTACATCTTTCCCTTCAAGAAGCCTTTCGCTAAGGCTGTTCTTGTGCAATTGGCAAAGGGATATTTGGAAGCCCCTAGAGGGCTATGGTGAAAAAGGAAATATCTTCCGTTCAAAACTGGAAAGAAGCTTTCTGAGAAACTGCTCTGTGTTCTGTTAATTCATCTCACAGAGTTACATCTTTCCCTTCAGGAAGCCTTTCACTAAGGCTGTTCTTGTGGAATTGGCAAAGGGATATTTGGAAACCCATAGAGGGCTATGGTGAAAAAGGAAATATCTTCCGTTCAAAACTGGAAAGAAGCTTTCTGAGAAACTGCTCTGTGTTCTGTTAATTCATCTCACAGAGTTACATCTTTCCCTTCAAGAAGCCTTTCGCTAAGGCTGTTCTTGTGGAATTGGGAAAGGGATATTTTGAAGCCCATACAGGTCTATGGTGAAAAAGGAAATATCTTCCGTTCAAAACTGGAAAGAAGCTTTCTGAGAAACTGCTCTGTGTTCTGTTAATTCATCTCACAGAGTTACATCTTTCCCTTCAAGAAGCCTTTTACTAAGGCTGTTCTTGTGCAATTGGAAAGGGATATTTGGAAGCCCATAGAGGGCTATGGTGAAAAAGGAAACATCTTCCGTTCAAAACTGGAAAGAAGCTTTCTGAGAAACTGCTCTGTGTTCTGTTAATTCATCTCACAGAGTTACATCTTTCCCTTCAAGAAGCCTTTCGCTAAGACTGTTCTTGTGGAATTGGCAAAGGGATATTTGGAAGCCCATAGAGGGCTATGGTGAAAAAGGAAATATCTTCCGTTCAAAACTGGAAAGAAGCTTTCTGAGAAACTGCTCTGTGTTCTGTTAATTCATCTCACAGAATTACATATTTCCCTTCAAGAAGCCTTTCGCTAAGGCTGTTCTTGTGGAATTGGCAAAGGGATATTTGGAAACCCATAGAGGGCTATGGTGAAAAAGGAAATATCTTCCGTTCAAAACTGGAAAGAAGCTTTCTGAGAAACTGCTCTGTGTTCTGTTAATTCATCTCACAGAGTTACATCTTTCCCTTCAAGAAGCCTTTCGCTAAGACTGTTCTTGTGGAATTGGCAAAGGGATATTTGGAGGCCCATAGAAGTCTATGGTGAAAAAGGAAATATCTTCCGTTCAAAATTGGAAAGAAGCTTTCTGAGAAACTGCTCTGTGTTCTGTTAATTCATCTCACAGAGTTACATCTTTCCCTTCAAGAAGCCTTTCGCTAAGGCTGTTCTTGTGGAATTTGCAAAGGGATATTTGGAAGCCCATAGAGGTCTATGGTGAAAAAGAAAATATCTTCCGTTCAAAACTGGATAGAAGCTTTCTGAGAAACTGCTCTGTGTTCTGTTAATTCATCTCACAGAGTTACATCTTTCACTTCAAGAAGCCTTTTATTAAGGCTGTTCTTGTGCAATTGGCAAAGGGATATTTGGAAGCCCATAGAGGGCTATGGTGAAAAAGGAAATATCTTCCGTTCAAAACTGGAAAGAAGCTTTCTGAGAAATTGCTCTGTGTTCTGTTAATTCATCTCACAGAGTTACATCTTTCCCTTCAAGAAGCCTTTCGCTAAGGCTGTTCTTGTGGAATTGGCAAAGGGATATTTGGAAGCCCATAGAGGGCTATGGTGAAAAAGGAAATATCTTCCGTTCAAAACTGGAAAGAAGCTTTCTGAGAAACTGCTCTGTGTTCTGTTAATTCATCTCACAGAGTTACATCTTTCCCTTCAAGAAGCCTTTCGCTAAGGCTGTTCTTGTGGAATTGGCAAAGGGATATTTGGAAGCCCATAGAGGGCTATGGTGAAAAAGGAAATATCTTCCGTTCAAAACTGGAAAGAAGCTTTCTGAGAAACTGCTCTGTGTTCTGTTAATTCATCTCACAGAGTTACATCTTTCCCTTCAAGAAGCCTTTCGCTAAGGCTGTTCTTGTGGAATTGGCAAAGGGATATTTGGAAGCCCATAGAGGGCTATGGTGAAAAAGGAAATATCTTCCGTTCAAAACTGTAAAGAAGCTTTCTGAGAAACTGCTCTGTGTTCTGTTAATTCATCTCACAGAGTTACATCTTTCCCTTCAAGAAGCCTTTCGCTAAGGCTGTTCTTGTGGAATTGGCAAAGGGATATTTGGAAGCCCATAGAGGGCTATGGTGAAAAAGGAAATATCTTCCGTTCAAAACCGGAAAGAAGCTTTCTGAGAAACTGCTCTCTGTTCTGTTAATTCATCTCACCGAGTTACGTCTTTCCCGTCAAGAAGCCTTTCGCTGAGGCTGTTCTTGTGGAATTGGCAAAGGGATATTTGGAAGCCTATAGAGGGCTACGGTGAAAAAGGAAATATCTTCCGTTCAAAACTGGAAAGAGGCTTTCTGAGAAACTGCTCTGTGTTCTTTTAATTCATCTCACAGAGTTACAAATTTCCCTTCAAGAAGCCTTTCGCTAAGGCTGTTCTTGTGGAATTGGCAAAGGGATATTTGGAAGCCCATAGAGGGCTATGGTGAAAAAGGAAATAACTTCCGTTCAAAATTGGAAAGAAGCTTTCTGAGAAACTGCTCTGTGTTCTGTTAATTCATCTCACAGAGTTACATCTTTCCCTTCAAGAAGCCTTTTGCTAAGGCTGTTTTTGTGGAATTGACAAAGGGATATTTTGAAGCCCATTGAGGGCTATGGTGAAAAAGAAAATATCTTCCGTTCAAAACTGGAAAGAAGCTTTGTGAGAAACTGCTCTGTGTTCTGTTAATTCATCTCACAGAGTTACATCTTTCCCTTCAAGAAGGCTTTCGCTAAGGCTGTTCTTGTGGAATTCGCAAAGGGATATTTGGAATCCCATAGAGGGCTATGGTGAAAAAGGAAATATCCTCCGTTCAAAACTGGAAAGAAGCTTTCTGAGAAACTGCTCTGTGTTCTGTTAATTCATCTCACAGAGTTACATCTTTCCCTTCAAGAAGCCTTTCGCTAAGACTGTTCTTGTGGAATTGGCAAAGGGATATTTGGAAGCCCATAGAGGGCTATGGTGAAAAAGGAAATATCTTCCGTTCAAAATTGGAAAGAAGCTTTCTGAGAAACAGCTCTGTGTTCTGTTAATTCATCTCACAGAGTTACATCTTTCCCTTCAAGAAGCCTTTCGCTAAGGCTGTTCTTGTGGAATTGGAAAAGGGATATTTGGAAGCCCATACAGGTCTATGGTGAAAAAGGAAATATCTTCCGTTCAAAACTGGAAAGAAGCTTTCTGAGAAACTGCTCTGTGTTCTGTTAATTCATCTCACAGTGTTACATCTTTCCCTTCAAGAAGCCTTTTAATAAGGCTGTTCTTGTGCAATTGGAAAGGGATATTTGGAAGCCCATAGAGGTCTATGGTGAAAAAGGAAATATCTTCTGTTCAAAACTGGAAAGAAGCTTTCTGAGAAACTGCTCTGTGTTCTGTTAATTCATCTCACAGAGTTACATCTTTCCCTTCAAGAAGCCTTTCGCTAAGGCTGTTCTTGTGGAATTGGCAAAGGGATATTTGGAAACCCATAGAGGGCTATGGTGAAAAAGGAAATATCTTCCGTTCAAAACTGAAAAGAAGCTTTCTGAGAAACTGTTCTATGTTCTGTTAATTCATCTCACAGAGTTATATCTTTCCCTTCAAGAAGCCTTTCGCTAAGACTGTTCTTGTGGAATTGGCAAAGGGATATTTGGAAGCCCATAGAGGGCTATGGTGAAAAAGGAAATATCTTCCGTTCAAAACTGGAAAGAAGCTTTCTGAGAAACTGCTCTGTGTTCTGTTAATTCATCTCACAGAGTTACATCTTTCCCTTCAAGAAGCCTTTCGCTAAGGTTGTTCTTGTGGAATTGTCAAAGGGATATTTGGAAGCCCCTAGAGGGCTATGGTGAAAAAGGAAATATCTTCCGTTCAAAACTGGAAAGAAGCTTTCTGAGAAACTGCTCTGTGTTCTGTTAATTCATCTCACAGAGTTACATCTTTCCCTTCAAGAATCCTTTCGCTAAGACTGTTCTTGTGGAATTGGCAAAGGGATATTTGGAAGCCCAAAGAGGCCTACGGTGAAAAAGGAAATATCTTCCGTTCAAAATTGGAAAGAAGCTTTCTGAGAAACTGCTCTGTGTTCTGTTAATTCATCTCACAGAGTTACATCTTTCCCTTCAAGAAGCCTTTCGCTAAGGCTGTTCTTGTGGAATTGGCAAAGGGATATTTGGAAGCCCATAGAGGTCTATGGTGAAAAAGAAAATATCTTCCGTTCAAAACTGGAAAGAAGCTTTCTGAGAAACTGCTCTGTGTTCTGTTATTTCATCTCACAGAGTTACATCTTTCCCTTCAAGAAGCCTTTTACTAAGGCTGTTCTTGTGCAATTGGCAAAGGGATATTTGGAAGCCCATAGAGGGCTATGGTGAAAAAGGAAATATCTTCCGTTCAAAATTGGAAAGAAGCTTTCTGAGAAACTGCTCTGTGTTCTGTTAATTCATCTCACAGTTTTACATCTATCCCTTCAAGAAGCCTTTCGCTAAGGCTGTTCTTGTGGAATTGGCAAAGGGATATTTGGAAGCCCATAGAGGGCTATGGTGAAAAAGGGAATATCTTCCGTTCAAAACCGGAAAGAAGCTTTCTGAGAAACTGCTCTGTGTTCTGTTAATTCATCTCACCGAGTTACGTCTTTCCCGTCAAGAAGCCTTTCGCTAAGGCTGTTCTTGTGGAATTGGCAAAGGGATATTTGGAAGCCTATAGAGGGCTATGGTGAAAAAGGAAATATCTTCCGTTCAAAACTGGAAAGAAGATTTCTGAGAAACTGCTCTGTGTTCTGTTAATTCATCTCACAGAGTTACATCTTTCCCTTAAAGAAGCCTTTCGCTAAGGCTGTTCTTGTGGAATTGGCAAAGGGATATTTGGAAGCCCATAGAGGGCTATGGTGAAAAAGGAAATATCTTCCGTTCAAAACTGGAAAGAAGCTTTCTGAGAAACTGCTCTGTGTTCTGTTAATTCATCTCACAGAGTTACATCTTTCCCTTCAAGAATCCTTTCGCTAAGACTGTTCTTGTGGAATTGGCAAAGGGATATTTGGAAGCCCATAGAGGGCTATGGTGAAAAAGGAAATATCTTCCGTTCAAAATTGGAAAGAAGCTTTCTGAGAAACTGTTCTGTGTTCTGTTAATTCATCTCACAGAGTTACATCTTTCCCTTCAAGAAGCCTTTCGCTAAGGCTGTTTTTGTGGAATTGGCAAAGGGATATTTGGAAGCCCATAGAGGGCTATGGTGAAAAAGGAAATATCTTCCGTTCAAAACTGGAAAGAAGCTTTCTGAGAAACTGCTCTGTGTTCTGTTAATTCATCTCACAGAGTTACATCATTCCCTTCAAGAAGCCATTCGCTAAGGCTGTTCTTGTGGAATGGGCAAAGGGATATTTGGAAGCCCATAGAGGGCTATGGTGAAAAATTAAATATTTTCCGTTCAAAACTGGAAAGAAGCTTTCTGAGAAACTGCTCTATGTTCTGTTAATTCATCTCACAGAGTTGTATCTTTCCCTTCAAGAAGTCTTTCGCTAAGGCTGTTCTTGTGGAATTGGCAAAGGGATATTTGGAAGCCCATAGAGGGCTATGGTGAAAAAGGAAATATCTTCCGTTCAAAACTGGAAAGAAGCTTTCTGAGAAACTGCTGTGTGTTCTGTTAATTCATCTCACAGAGTTACCTCTTTCCCTTCAAGAAGTCTTTCGCTAAGGCTGTTCTTGTGGAATTGGCAAAGGGATATTTGGAAGCCCATAGAGGGCTATGGTGAAAAAGGAAATATCTTCCGTTCAAAACTGGAAAGAAGCTTTCTGAGAAACTGCCCTGTGTTCTGTTAATTCATCTCACAGAGATACATCTTTCCCTTCAAGGAGCCTTTCGCTAAGGCTGTTCTTGTGGAATTGGCAAAGCTATATTTGGAAGCCCATAGAGGGCCATGGTGAAAAAGGAAATATCTTCCGTTCAAAACTGGAAAGAAGCTTTCTGAGAAACTGCTCTGTGTTCTGTTAATTCATCTCACAGAGTTACATCTTTCCCTTCAAGAAGCCTTTCGCTAAGGCTGTTCTTGTGGAATTGGCAAAGGGATATTTGGAAACCCATAGAGGGCTATGGTGAAAAAGGAAATATCTTCCGTTCAAAACTGGAAAGAAGCTTTCTGAGAAACTGCTCTGTGTTCTGTTAATTCATCTCACAGAGTTACATCTTTCCCTTCAAGAAGCCTTTCGCTAAGGCTGTTCTTGTGGAATTGGCAAAGGGATATTTGGAAGCCCACAGAGGGCTATGGTGAAAAAGGAAATATCTTCCGTTCAAAACTGGAAAGAAGCTTTCTGAGAAACTGCTCTGTGTTCTGTTAATTCATCTCACAGATTTACATCTTTCCCTTCAAGAAGCCTTTTACTAAGGCTGTTCTTGTGCAATTGGCAAAGGGATATTTGGAAGCCCATAGAGGGCTATGGTGAAAAAGGAAATATCTTCCGTTCAAAACTGGAAAGAAGCTTTCTGAGAAACTGCTCTGTGTTCTGTTAATTCATCTCACAGAGTTACATCTTTCCCTTCAAGAAGCCTTTCGCTAAGGCTGTTCTTGTGGAATTGGCAAAGGGATATTTGGAAGCTCACAGAGTGCTACGGTGAAAAAGGAAATATCTTCCGTTCAAAACTGGAAAGAAGCTTTCTGAGAAACTGCTCTGTGTTCTGTTAATTCATCTCACAGAGTTACATCTTTCCCTTCAAGAAGCCTTTCGCTAAGGTTGTTCTTGTGGAATTGGCAAAGGGATATTTGGAAGCCCATAGAGGGCTATGGTGAAAAAGGAAATATCTTCCATTCAAAACTGGAAAGAAGCTTTCTGAGAAACTGCTCTGTGTTCTGTTGATTCATCTCACAGAGTTACATCTTTCCCTTAAAGAAGCCTTTCGCTAAGGCTGTTCTTGTGGAATTGGCAAAGGGATATTTGGAAGCCCATAGAGGGCTATGGTGAAAAAGGAAATATCTTCCGTTCAAAACTGGAAAGAAGCTTTCTGAGAAACTGCTCTGTGTTCTGTTAATTCATCTCACAGAGTTACATCTTTCCCTTCAAGAATCCTTTCGCTAAGACTGTTCTTGTGGAATTGGCAAAGGGATATTTGGAAGCCCATAGAGGGCTATGGTGAAAAAGGAAATATCTTCCGTTCAAAATTGGAAAGAAGCTTTCTGAGAAACTGTTCTGTGTTCTGTTAATTCATCTCACAGAGTTACATCTTTCCCTTCAAGAAGCCTTTCGCTAAGGCTGTTTTTGTGGAATTGGCAAAGGGATATTTGGAAGCCCATAGAGGGCTATGGTGAAAAAGGAAATATCTTTCGTTCAAAACTGGAAAGAAGCTTTCTGAGAAACTGCTCTGTGTTCTGTTAATTCATCTCACAGAGTTACATCATTCCCTTCAAGAAGCCATTCGCTAAGGCTGTTCTTGTGGAATGGGCAAAGGGATATTTGGAAGCCCATAGAGGGCTATGGTGAAAAATTAAATATTTTCCGTTCAAAACTGGAAAGAAGCTTTCTGAGAAACTGCTCTATATTCTGTTAATTCATCTCACAGAGTTGTATCTTTCCCTTCAAGAAGTCTTTCGCTAAGGCTGTTCTTGTGGAATTGGCAAAGGGATATTTGGAAGCCCATAGAGGGCTATGGTGAAAAAGGAAATATCTTCCGTTCAAAACTGGAAAGAAGCTTTCTGAGAAACTGCTGTGTGTTCTGTTAATTCATCTCACAGAGTTACCTCTTTCCCTTCAAGAAGTCTTTCGCTAAGGCTGTTCTTGTGGAATTGGCAAAGGGATATTTGGAAGCCCATAGAGGGCTATGGTGAAAAAGGAAATATCTTCCGTTCAAAACTGGAAAGAAGCTTTCTGAGAAACTGCCCTGTGTTCTGTTAATTCATCTCACAGAGATACATCTTTCCCTTCAAGGAGCCTTTCGCTAAGGCTGTTCTTGTGGAATTGGCAAAGCTATATTTGGAAGCCCATAGAGGGCTATGGTGAAAAAGGAAATATCTTCCGTTCAAAACTGGAAAAAAGCTTTCTGAGAAACTGCTCTGTGTTCTGTTAATTCATCTCACAGAGTTACATCTTTCCCTTCAAGAAGCCTTTCGCTAAGGCTGTTCTTGTGGAATTGGCAAAGGGATATTTGGAAGCCCACAGAGGGCTATGGTGAAAAAGGAAATATCTTCCGTTCAAAACTGGAAAGAAGCTTTCTGAGAAACTGCTCTGTGTTCTGTTAATTCATCTCACAGATTTACATCTTTCCCTTCAAGAAGCCTTTTACTAAGGCTGTTCTTGTGCAATTGGCAAAGGGATATTTGGAAGCCCATAGAGGGCTATGGTGAAAAAGGAAATATCTTCCGTTCAAAACTGGAAAGAAGCTTTCTGAGAAACTGCTCTGTGTTCTGTTAATTCATCTCACAGAGTTACATCTTTCCCTTCAAGAAGCCTTTCGCTAAGGCTGTTCTTGTGGAATTGGCAAAGGGATATTTGGAAGCTCACAGAGGGCTACGGTGAAAAAGGAAATATCTTCCGTTCAAAACTGGAAAGAAGCTTTCTGAGAAACTGCTCTGTGTTCTGTTAATTCATCTCACAGAGTTACATCTTTCCCTTCAAGAAGCCTTTCGCTAAGGCTGTTCTTGTGCAATTGGCAAAGGGATATTTGGAAGCCCCTAGAGGGCTATGGTGAAAAAGGAAATATCTTCCGTTCAAAACTGGAAAGAAGCTTTCTGAGAAACTGCTCTGTGTTCTGTTAATTCATCTCACAGAGTTACATCTTTCCCTTCAGGAAGCCTTTCACTAAGGCTGTTCTTGTGGAATTGGCAAAGGGATATTTGGAAACCCATAGAGGGCTATGGTGAAAAAGGAAATATCTTCCGTTCAAAACTGGAAAGAAGCTTTCTGAGAAACTGCTCTGTGTTCTGTTAATTCATCTCACAGAGTTACATCTTTCCCTTCAAGAAGCCTTTCGCTAAGGCTGTTCTTGTGGAATTGGCAAAGGGATATTTGGAAGCCCATAGAGGGCTATGGTGAAAAAGGAAATATCTTCCGTTCAAAACTGGAAAGAAGCTTTCTGAGAAACTGCTCTGTGTTCTGTTGATTCATCTCACAGAGTTACATCTTTCCCTTCAAGAAGCCTTTCGCTAAGGCTGTTCTTATGGAATTGGCAAAGGGATATTTGGAAGCCCATAGAGGGCTATGGTGAAAAAGGAAATATCTTCCGTTCAAAACTGGAAAGAAGCTTTCTGAGAAACTGCTCTGTGTTCTGTTAATTCATCTCACAGAGTTACATCTTTCCCTTCAAGAAGCCTTTCGCTAAGGCTGTTCTTGTGGAATTGGCAAAGGGATATTTGGAAACCCATAGAGGGCTATGGTGAAAAAGGAAATATCTTCCGTTCAAAACTGGAAAGAAGCTTTCTGAGAAACTGCTCTGTGTTCTGTTAATTCATCTCACAGAGTTACATCTTTCCCTTCAAGAAGCCTTTCGCTAAGGCTGTTCTTGTGGAATTGGGAAAGGGATATTTTGAAGCCCATACAGGTCTATGGTGAAAAAGGAAATATCTTCCGTTCAAAACTGGAAAGAAGCTTTCTGAGAAACTGCTCTGTGTTCTGTTAATTCATCTCACAGAGTTACATCTTTCCCTTCAAGAAGCCTTTTACTAAGGCTGTTCTTGTGCAATTGGAAAGGGATATTTGGAAGCCCATAGAGGGCTATGGTGAAAAAGGAAACATCTTCCGTTCAAAACTGGAAAGAAGCTTTCTGAGAAACTGCTCTGTGTTCTGTTAATTCATCTCACAGAGTTACATCTTCCCCTTCAAGAAGCCTTTCGCTAAGGCTGTTCTTGTGGAATTGGCAAAGGGATATTTGGAAACCCATAGAGGGCTATGGTGAAAAAGGAAATATCTTCCGTTCAAAACTGAAAAGAAGCTTTCTGAGAAACTGTTCTATGTTCCGTTAATTCATCTCACAGAGTTACATCTTTCCCTTCAAGAAGCCTTTCGCTAAGACTGCTCTTGTGGAATTGGCAAAGGGATATTTGGAAGCCCATAGAGGGCTATGGTGAAAAAGGAAATATCTTCCGTTCAAAACTGGAAAGAAGCTTTCTGAGAAACTGCTCTGTGTTCTGTTAATTCATCTCACAGAATTACATATTTCCCTTCAAGAAGCCTTTCGCTAAGGCTGTTCTTGTGGAATTGGCAAAGGGATATTTGGAAACCCATAGAGGGCTATGGTGAAAAAGGAAATATCTTCCGTTCAAAACTGGAAAGAAGCTTTCTGAGAAACTGCTCTGTGTTCTGTTAATTCATCTCACAGAGTTACATCTTTCCCTTCAAGAAGCCTTTCGCTAAGACTGTTCTTGTGGAATTGGCAAAGGGATATTTGGAGGCCCATAGAAGTCTATGGTGAAAAAGGAAATATCTTCCGTTCAAAATTGGAAAGAAGCTTTCTGAGAAACTGTTCTGTGTTCTGTTAATTCATCTCACAGAGTTACATCTTTCCCTTCAAGAAGCCTTTCGCTAAGGCTGTTTTTGTGGAATTGGCAAAGGGATATTTGGAAGCCCATAGAGGGCTATGGTGAAAAAGGAAATATCTTCCGTTCAAAACTGGAAAGAAGCTTTCTGAGAAACTGCTCTGTGTTCTGTTAATTCATCTCACAGAGTTACATCATTCCCTTCAAGAAGCCATTCGCTAAGGCTGTTCTTGTGGAATGGGCAAAGGGATATTTGGAAGCCCATAGAGGGCTATGGTGAAAAATTAAATATTTTCCGTTCAAAACTGGAAAGAAGCTTTCTGAGAAACTGCTCTATGTTCTGTTAATTCATCTCACAGAGTTGTATCTTTCCCTTCAAGAAGTCTTTCGCTAAGGCTGTTCTTGTGGAATTGGCAAAGGGATATTTGGAAGCCCATAGAGGGCTATGGTGAAAAAGGAAATATCTTCCGTTCAAAACTGGAAAGAAGCTTTCTGAGAAACTGCTGTGTGTTCTGTTAATTCATCTCACAGAGTTACCTCTTTCCCTTCAAGAAGTCTTTCGCTAAGGCTGTTCTTGTGGAATTGGCAAAGGGATATTTGGAAGCCCATAGAGGGCTATGGTGAAAAAGGAAATATCTTCCGTTCAAAACTGGAAAGAAGCTTTCTGAGAAACTGCCCTGTGTTCTGTTAATTCATCTCACAGAGATACATCTTTCCCTTCAAGGATCCTTTCGCTAAGGCTGTTCTTGTGGAATTGGCAAAGCTATATTTGGAAGCCCATAGAGGGCTATGGTGAAAAAGGAAATATCTTCCGTTCAAAACTGGAAAGAAGCTTTCTGAGAAACTGCTCTGTGTTCTGTTAATTCATCTCACAGAGTTACATCTTTCCCTTCAAGAAGCCTTTCGCTAAGGCTGTTCTTGTGGAATTGGCAAAGGGATATTTGGAAGCCCACAGAGGGCTATGGTGAAAAAGGAAATATCTTCCGTTCAAAACTGGAAAGAAGCTTTCTGAGAAACTGCTCTGTGTTCTGTTAATTCATCTCACAGATTTACATCTTTCCCTTCAAGAAGCCTTTTACTAAGGCTGTTCTTGTGCAATTGGCAAAGGGATATTTGGAAGCCCATAGAGGGCTATGGTGAAAAAGGAAATATCTTCCGTTCAAAACTGGAAAGAAGCTTTCTGAGAAACTGCTCTGTGTTCTGTTAATTCATCTCACAGAGTTACATCTTTCCCTTCAAGAAGCCTTTCGCTAAGGCTGTTCTTGTGGAATTGGCAAAGGGATATTTGGAAGCTCACAGAGGGCTACGGTGAAAAAGGAAATATCTTCCGTTCAAAACTGGAAAGAAGCTTTCTGAGAAACTGCTCTGTGTTCTGTTAATTCATCTCACAGAGTTACATCTTTCCCTTCAAGAAGCCTTTCGCTAAGGCTGTTCTTGTGCAATTGGCAAAGGGATATTTGGAAGCCCCTAGAGGGCTATGGTGAAAAAGGAAATATCTTCCGTTCAAAACTGGAAAGAAGCTTTCTGAGAAACTGCTCTGTGTTCTGTTAATTCATCTCACAGAGTTACATCTTTCCCTTCAGGAAGCCTTTCACTAAGGCTGTTCTTGTGGAATTGGCAAAGGGATATTTGGAAACCCATAGAGGGCTATGGTGAAAAAGGAAATATCTTCCGTTCAAAACTGGAAAGAAGCTTTCTGAGAAACTGCTCTGTGTTCTGTTAATTCATCTCACAGAGTTACATCTTTCCCTTCAAGAAGCCTTTCGCTAAGGCTGTTCTTGTGGAATTGGCAAAGGGATATTTGGAAGCCCATAGAGGGCTATGGTGAAAAAGGAAATATCTTCCGTTCAAAACTGGAAAGAAGCTTTCTGAGAAACTGCTCTGTGTTCTGTTGATTCATCTCACAGAGTTACATCTTTCCCTTCAAGAAGCCTTTCGCTAAGGCTGTTCTTGTGGAATTGGCAAAGGGATATTTGGAAGCCCATAGAGGGCTATGGTGAAAAAGGAAATATCTTCCGTTCAAAACTGGAAAGAAGCTTTCTGAGAAACTGCTCTGTGTTCTGTTAATTCATCTCACAGAGTTACATCTTTCCCTTCAAGAAGCCTTTCGCTAAGGCTGTTCTTGTGGAATTGGCAAAGGGATATTTGGAAACCCATAGAGGGCTATGGTGAAAAAGGAAATATCTTCCGTTCAAAACTGGAAAGAAGCTTTCTGAGAAACTGCTCTGTGTTCTGTTAATTCATCTCACAGAGTTACATCTTTCCCTTCAAGAAGCCTTTCGCTAAGGCTGTTCTTGTGGAATTGGGAAAGGGATATTTTGAAGCCCATACAGGTCTATGGTGAAAAAGGAAATATCTTCCGTTCAAAACTGGAAAGAAGCTTTCTGAGAAACTGCTCTGTGTTCTGTTAATTCATCTCACAGAGTTACATCTTTCCCTTCAAGAAGCCTTTTACTAAGGCTGTTCTTGTGCAATTGGAAAGGGATATTTGGAAGCCCATAGAGGGCTATGGTGAAAAAGGAAACATCTTCCGTTCAAAACTGGAAAGAAGCTTTCTGAGAAACTGCTCTGTGTTCTGTTAATTCATCTCACAGAGTTACATCTTCCCCTTCAAGAAGCCTTTCGCTAAGGCTGTTCTTGTGGAATTGGCAAAGGGATATTTGGAAACCCATAGAGGGCTATGGTGAAAAAGGAAATATCTTCCGTTCAAAACTGAAAAGAAGCTTTCTGAGAAACTGTTCTATGTTCCGTTAATTCATCTCACAGAGTTACATCTTTCCCTTCAAGAAGCCTTTCGCTAAGACTGCTCTTGTGGAATTGGCAAAGGGATATTTGGAAGCCCATAGAGGGCTATGGTGAAAAAGGAAATATCTTCCGTTCAAAACTGGAAAGAAGCTTTCTGAGAAACTGCTCTGTGTTCTGTTAATTCATCTCACAGAATTACATATTTCCCTTCAAGAAGCCTTTCGCTAAGGCTGTTCTTGTGGAATTGGCAAAGGGATATTTGGAAACCCATAGAGGGCTATGGTGAAAAAGGAAATATCTTCCGTTCAAAACTGGAAAGAAGCTTTCTGAGAAACTGCTCTGTGTTCTGTTAATTCATCTCACAGAGTTACATCTTTCCCTTCAAGAAGCCTTTCGCTAAGACTGTTCTTGTGGAATTGGCAAAGGGATATTTGGAGGCCCATAGAAGTCTATGGTGAAAAAGGAAATATCTTCCGTTCAAAATTGGAAAGAAGCTTTCTGAGAAACTGCTCTGTGTTCTGTTAATTCATCTCACAGAGTTACATCTTTCCCTTCAAGAAGCCTTTCGCTAAGGCTGTTCTTGTGGAATTTGCAAAGGGATATTTGGAAGCCCATAGAGGTCTATGGTGAAAAAGAAAATATCTTCCGTTCAAAACTGGATAGAAGCTTTCTGAGAAACTGCTCTGTGTTCTGTTAATTCATCTCACAGAGTTACATCTTTCACTTCAAGAAGCCTTTTATTAAGGCTGTTCTTGTGCAATTGGCAAAGGGATATTTGGAAGCCCATAGAGGGCTATGGTGAAAAAGGAAATATCTTCCGTTCAAAACTGGAAAGAAGCTTTCTGAGAAATTGCTCTGTGTTCTGTTAATTCATCTCACAGAGTTACATCTTTCCCTTCAAGAAGCCTTTCGCTAAGGCTGTTCTTGTGGAATTGGCAAAGGGATATTTGGAAGCCCATAGAGGGCTATGGTGAAAAAGGAAATATCTTCCGTTCAAAACTGGAAAGAAGCTTTCTGAGAAACTGCTCTGTGTTCTGTTAATTCATCTCACAGAGTTACATCTTTCCCTTCAAGAAGCCTTTCGCTAAGGCTGTTCTTGTGGAATTGGCAAAGGGATATTTGGAAGCCCATAGAGGGCTATGGTGAAAAAGGAAATATCTTCCGTTCAAAACTGGAAAGAAGCTTTCTGAGAAACTGCTCTGTGTTCTGTTAATTCATCGCACAGAGTTACATCTTTCCCTTCAAGAAGCCTTTCGCTAAGGCTGTTCTTGTGGAATTGTCAAAGGGATATTTGGAAGCCCATAGAGGGCTATGGTGAAAAAGGAAATATCTTCCGTTCAAAACTGGAAAGAAGCTTTCTGAGAAACTGCTCTGTGTTCTGTGAATTCATCTCACAGAGTTACATCTTTCCCTTCAAGAAGCCTTTCGCTAAGGCTGTTCTTGTGGAATTGGCAAAGGGATATTTGGAAGCCCATAGAGGGCTATGGTGAAAAAGGAAATATCTTCCGTTCAAAACTGGAAAGAAGCTTTCTGAGAAACTGCTCTGTGTTCTGTTAATTCATCTCACAGAGTTACATCTTTCCCTTCAAGAAGCCTTTCGCTAAGGCTGTTCTTGTGGAATTGGCAAAGGGATATTTGGAAGCCCATAGAGGGCTATGGTGAAAAAGGAAATATCTTCCGTTCAAAACTGTAAAGAAGCTTTCTGAGAAACTGCTCTGTGTTCTGTTAATTCATCTCACAGAGTTACATCTTTCCCTTCAAGAAGCCTTTCGCTAAGGCTGTTCTTGTGGAATTGGCAAAGGGATATTTGGAAGCCCATAGAGGGCTATGGTGAAAAAGGAAATATCTTCCGTTCAAAACCGGAAAGAAGCTTTCTGAGAAACTGCTCTCTGTTCTGTTAATTCATCTCACCGAGTTACGTCTTTCCCGTCAAGAAGCCTTTCGCTGAGGCTGTTCTTGTGGAATTGGCAAAGGGATATTTGGAAGCCTATAGAGGGCTACGGTGAAAAAGGAAATATCTTCCGTTCAAAACTGGAAAGAAGCTTTCTGAGAAACTGCTCTGTGTTCTTTTAATTCATCTCACAGAGTTACAAATTTCCCTTCAAGAAGCCTTTCGCTAAGGCTGTTCTTGTGGAATTGGCAAAGGGATATTTGGAAGCCCATAGAGGGCTATGGTGAAAAAGGAAATATCTTCCGTTCAAAACTGGAAAGAAGCTTTCTGAGAAACTGCTCTGTGTTCTGTTAATTCATCTCACAGAGTTACAACTTTCCCTTCAAGAAGCCTTTCGCTAAGACTGTTCTTGTGGAATTGGCAAAGGGATATTTGGAAGCCCACAGAGGGCTATGGTGAAAAAGGAAATAACTTCCGTTCAAAATTGGAAAGAAGCTTTCTGAGAAACTGCTCTGTGTTCTGTTAATTCATCTCACAGAGTTACATCTTTCCCTTCAAGAAGCCTTTTGCTAAGGCTGTTTTTGTGGAATTGACAAAGGGATATTTGGAAGCCCATTGAGGGCTATGGTGAAAAAGAAAATATCTTCCGTTCAAAACTGGAAAGAAGCTTTCTGAGAAACTGCTCTGTGTTCTGTTAATTCATCTCACAGAGTTACATCTTTCCCTTCAAGAAGGCTTTCGCTAAGGCTGTTCTTGTGGAATTCGCAAAGGGATATTTGGAATCCCATAGAGGGCTATGGTGAAAAAGGAAATATCCTCCGTTCAAAACTGGAAAGAAGCTTTCTGAGAAACTGCTCTGTGTTCTGTTAATTCATCTCACAGAGTTACATCTTTCCCTTCAAGAAGCCTTTCGCTAAGACTGTTCTTGTGGAATTGGCAAAGGGATATTTGGAAGCCCATAGAGGGCTATGGTGAAAAAGGAAATATCTTCCGTTCAAAATTGGAAAGAAGCTTTCTGAGAAACTGCTCTGTGTTCTGTTAATTCATCTCACAGAGTTACATCTTTCCCTTCAAGAAGCCTTTCGCTAAGGCTGTTCTTGTGGAATTGGAAAAGGGATATTTGGAAGCCCATACAGGTCTATGGTGAAAAAGGAAATATCTTCCGTTCAAAACTGGAAAGAAGCTTTCTGAGAAACTGCTCTGTGTTCTGTTAATTCATCTCACAGTGTTACATCTTTCCCTTCAAGAAGCCTTTTAATAAGGCTGTTCTTGTGCAATTGGAAAGGGATATTTGGAAGCCCATAGAGGTCTATGGTGAAAAAGGAAATATCTTCTGTTCAAAACTGGAAAGAAGCTTTCTGAGAAACTGCTCTGTGTTCTGTTAATTCATCTCACAGAGTTACATCTTTCCCTTCAAGAAGCCTTTCGCTAAGGCTGTTCTTGTGGAATTGGCAAAGGGATATTTGGAAACCCATAGAGGGCTATGGTGAAAAAGGAAATATCTTCCGTTCAAAACTGAAAAGAAGCTTTCTGAGAAACTGTTCTATGTTCTGTTAATTCATCTCACAGAGTTATATCTTTCCCTTCAAGAAGCCTTTCGCTAAGACTGTTCTTGTGGAATTGGCAAAGGGATATTTGGAAGCCCATAGAGGGCTATGGTGAAAAAGGAAATATCTTCCGTTCAAAACTGGAAAGAAGCTTTCTGAGAAACTGCTCTGTGTTCTGTTAATTCATCTCACAGAGTTACATCTTTCCCTTCAAGAAGCCTTTCGCTAAGGTTGTTCTTGTGGAATTGTCAAAGGGATATTTGGAAGCCCCTAGAGGGCTATGGTGAAAAAGGAAATATCTTCCGTTCAAAACTGGAAAGAAGCTTTCTGAGAAACTGCTCTGTGTTCTGTTAATTCATCTCACAGAGTTACATCTTTCCCTTCAAGAAGCCTTTCGCTAAGACTGTTCTTGTGGAATTGGCAAAGGGATATTTGGAAGCCCAAAGAGGCCTATGGTGAAAAAGGAAATATCTTCCGTTCAAAATTGGAAAGAAGCTTTCTGAGAAACTGCTCTGTGTTCTGTTAATTCATCTCACAGAGTTACATCTTTCCCTTCAAGAAGCCTTTCGCTAAGGCTGTTCTTGTGGAATTGGCAAAGGGATATTTGGAAGCCCATAGAGGTCTATGGTGAAAAAGAAAATATCTTCCGTTCAAAACTGGAAAGAAGCTTTCTGAGAAACTGCTCTGTGTTCTGTTATTTCATCTCACAGAGTTACATCTTTCCCTTCAAGAAGCCTTTTACTAAGGCTGTTCTTGTGCAATTGGCAAAGGGATATTTGGAAGCCCATAGAGGGCTATGGTGAAAAAGGAAATATCTTCCGTTCAAAATTGGAAAGAAGCTTTCTGAGAAACTGCTCTGTGTTCTTTTAATTCATCTCACAGTTTTACATCTATCCCTTCAAGAAGCCTTTCGCTAAGGCTGTTCTTGTGGAATTGGCAAAGGGATATTTGGAAGCCCATAGAGGGCTATGGTGAAAAAGGGAATATCTTCCGTTCAAAACCGGAAAGAAGCTTTCTGAGAAACTGCTCTGTGTTCTGTTAATTCATCTCACCGAGTTACGTCTTTCCCGTCAAGAAGCCTTTCGCTAAGGCTGTTCTTGTGGAATTGGCAAAGGGATATTTGGAAGCCTATAGAGGGCTATGGTGAAAAAGGAAATATCTTCCGTTCAAAACTGGAAAGAAGATTTCTGAGAAACTGCTCTGTGTTCTGTTAATTCATCTCACAGAGTTACATCTTTCCCTTAAAGAAGCCTTTCGCTAAGGCTGTTCTTGTGGAATTGGCAAAGGGATATTTGGAAGCCCATAGAGGGCTATGGTGAAAAAGGAAATATCTTCCGTTCAAAACTGGAAAGAAGCTTTCTGAGAAACTGCTCTGTGTTCTGTTAATTCATCTCACAGAGTTACATCTTTCCCTTCAAGAATCCTTTCGCTAAGACTGTTCTTGTGGAATTGGCAAAGGGATATTTGGAAGCCCATAGAGGGCTATGGTGAAAAAGGAAATATCTTCCGTTCAAAGTTGGAAAGAAGCTTTCTGAGAAACTGTTCTGTGTTCTGTTAATTCATCTCACAGAGTTACATCTTTCCCTTCAAGAAGCCTTTCGCTAAGGCTGTTTTTGTGGAATTGGCAAAGGGATATTTGGAAGCCCATAGAGGGCTATGGTGAAAAAGGAAATATCTTCCGTTCAAAACTGGAAAGAAGCTTTCTGAGAAACTGCTCTGTGTTCTGTTAATTCATCTCACAGAGTTACATCATTCCCTTCAAGAAGCCATTCGCTAAGGCTGTTCTTGTGGAATGGGCAAAGGGATATTTGGAAGCCCATAGAGGGCTATGGTGAAAAATTAAATATTTTCCGTTCAAAACTGGAAAGAAGCTTTCTGAGAAACTGCTCTATGTTCTGTTAATTCATCTCACAGAGTTGTATCTTTCCCTTCAAGAAGTCTTTCGCTAAGGCTGTTCTTGTGGAATTGGCAAAGGGATATTTGGAAGCCCATAGAGGGCTATGGTGAAAAAGGAAATATCTTCCGTTCAAAACTGGAAAGAAGCTTTCTGAGAAACTGCTGTGTGTTCTGTTAATTCATCTCACAGAGTTACCTCTTTCCCTTCAAGAAGTCTTTCGCTAAGGCTGTTCTTGTGGAATTGGCAAAGGGATATTTGGAAGCCCATAGAGGGCTATGGTGAAAAAGGAAATATCTTCCGTTCAAAACTGGAAAGAAGCTTTCTGAGAAACTGCCCTGTGTTCTGTTAATTCATCTCACAGAGATACATCTTTCCCTTCAAGGAGCCTTTCGCTAAGGCTGTTCTTGTGGAATTGGCAAAGCTATATTTGGAAGCCCATAGAGGGCTATGGTGAAAAAGGAAATATCTTCCGTTCAAAACTGGAAAGAAGCTTTCTGAGAAACTGCTCTGTGTTCTGTTAATTCATCTCACAGAGTTACATCTTTCCCTTCAAGAAGCCTTTCGCTAAGGCTGTTCTTGTGGAATTGGCAAAGGGATATTTGGAAACCCATAGAGGGCTATGGTGAAAAAGGAAATATCTTCCGTTCAAAACTGGAAAGAAGCTTTCTGAGAAACTGCTCTGTGTTCTGTTAATTCATCTCACAGAGTTACATCTTTCCCTTCAAGAAGCCTTTCGCTAAGGCTGTTCTTGTGGAATTGGCAAAGGGATATTTGGAAGCCCACAGAGGGCTATGGTGAAAAAGGAAATATCTTCCGTTCAAAACTGGAAAGAAGCTTTCTGAGAAACTGCTCTGTGTTCTGTTAATTCATCTCACAGATTTACATCTTTCCCTTCAAGAAGCCTTTTACTAAGGCTGTTCTTGTGCAATTGGCAAAGGGATATTTGGAAGCCCATAGAGGGCTATGGTGAAAAAGGAAATATCTTCCGTTCAAAACTGGAAAGAAGCTTTCTGAGAAACTGCTCTGTGTTCTGTTAATTCATCTCACAGAGTTACATCTTTCCCTTCAAGAAGCCTTTCGCTAAGGCTGTTCTTGTGGAATTGGCAAAGGGATATTTGGAAGCTCACAGAGTGCTACGGTGAAAAAGGAAATATCTTCCGTTCAAAACTGGAAAGAAGCTTTCTGAGAAACTGCTCTGTGTTCTGTTAATTCATCTCACAGAGTTACATCTTTCCCTTCAAGAAGCCTTTCGCTAAGGTTGTTCTTGTGGAATTGGCAAAGGGATATTTGGAAGCCCATAGAGGGCTATGGTGAAAAAGGAAATATCTTCCATTCAAAACTGGAAAGAAGCTTTCTGAGAAACTGCTCTGTGTTCTGTTGATTCATCTCACAGAGTTACATCTTTCCCTTAAAGAAGCCTTTCGCTAAGGCTGTTCTTGTGGAATTGGCAAAGGGATATTTGGAAGCCCATAGAGGGCTATGGTGAAAAAGGAAATATCTTCCGTTCAAAACTGGAAAGAAGCTTTCTGAGAAACTGCTCTGTGTTCTGTTAATTCATCTCACAGAGTTACATCTTTCCCTTCAAGAATCCTTTCGCTAAGACTGTTCTTGTGGAATTGGCAAAGGGATATTTTGAAGCCCATAGAGGGCTATGGTGAAAAAGGAAATATCTTCCGTTCAAAATTGGAAAGAAGCTTTCTGAGAAACTGTTCTGTGTTCTGTTAATTCATCTCACAGAGTTACATCTTTCCCTTCAAGAAGCCTTTCGCTAAGGCTGTTTTTGTGGAATTGGCAAAGGGATATTTGGAAGCCCATAGAGGGCTATGGTGAAAAAGGAAATATCTTCCGTTCAAAACTGGAAAGAAGCTTTCTGAGAAACTGCTCTGTGTTCTGTTAATTCATCTCACAGAGTTACATCATTCCCTTCAAGAAGCCATTCGCTAAGGCTGTTCTTGTGGAATGGGCAAAGGGATATTTGGAAGCCCATAGAGGGCTATGGTGAAAAATTAAATATTTTCCGTTCAAAACTGGAAAGAAGCTTTCTGAGAAACTGCTCTATGTTCTGTTAATTCATCTCACAGAGTTGTATCTTTCCCTTCAAGAAGTCTTTCGCTAAGGCTGTTCTTGTGGAATTGGCAAAGGGATATTTGGAAGCCCATAGAGGGCTATGGTGAAAAAGGAAATATCTTCCGTTCAAAACTGGAAAGAAGCTTTCTGAGAAACTGCTGTGTGTTCTGTTAATTCATCTCACAGAGTTACCTCTTTCCCTTCAAGAAGTCTTTCGCTAAGGCTGTTCTTGTGGAATTGGCAAAGGGATATTTGGAAGCCCATAGAGGGCTATGGTGAAAAAGGAAATATCTTCCGTTCAAAACTGGAAAGAAGCTTTCTGAGAAACTGCCCTGTGTTCTGTTAATTCATCTCACAGAGATACATCTTTCCCTTCAAGGAGCCTTTCGCTAAGGCTGTTCTTGTGGAATTGGCAAAGCTATATTTGGAAGCCCATAGAGGGCTATGGTGAAAAAGGAAATATCTTCCGTTCAAAACTGGAAAGAAGCTTTCTGAGAAACTGCTCTGTGTTCTGTTAATTCATCTCACAGAGTTACATCTTTCCCTTCAAGAAGCCTTTCGCTAAGGCTGTTCTTGTGGAATTGGCAAAGGGATATTTGGAAACCCATAGAGGGTTATGGTGAAAAAGGAAATAGCTTCCGTTCAAAACTGGAAAGAAGCTTTCTGAGAAACTGCTCTGTGTTCTGTTAATTCATCTCACAGAGTTACATCTTTCCCTTCAAGAAGCCTTTCGCTAAGGCTGTTCTTGTGGAATTGGCAAAGGGATATTTGGAAGCCCACAGAGGGCTATGGTGAAAAAGGAAATATCTTCCGTTCAAAACTGGAAAGAAGCTTTCTGAGAAACTGCTCTTTGTTCTGTTAATTCATCTCACAGATTTACATCTTTCCCTTCAAGAAGCCTTTTACTAAGGCTGTTCTTGTGCAATTGGCAAAGGGATATTTGGAAGCCCATAGAGGGCTATGGTGAAAAAGGAAATATCTTCCGTTCAAAACTGGAAAGAAGCTTTCTGAGAAACTGCTCTGTGTTCTGTTAATTCATCTCACAGAGTTACATCTTTCCCTTCAAGAAGCCTTTCGCTAAGGCTGTTCTTGTGGAATTGGCAAAGGGATATTTGGAAGCTCACAGAGGGCTACGGTGAAAAAGGAAATATCTTCCGTTCAAAACTGGAAAGAAGCTTTCTGAGAAACTGCTCTGTGTTCTGTTAATTCATCTCACAGAGTTACATCTTTCCCTTCAAGAAGCCTTTCGCTAAGGCTGTTCTTGTGGAATGGGCAAAGGGATATTTGGAAACCCATAGAGGGCTATGGTGAAAAAGGAAATATCTTCCGTTCAAAACTGGAAAGAAGCTTTCTGAGAAACTGCTCTGTGTTCTGTTAATTCATCTCACAGAGTTACATCTTTCCCTTCAAGAAGCCTTTCGCTAAGACTGTTCTTGTGGAATTGGCAAAGGGATATTTGGAGGCCCATAGAAGTCTATGGTGAAAAAGGAAATATCTTCCGTTCAAAATTGGAAAGAAGCTTTCTGAGAAACTGCTCTGTGTTCTGTTAATTCATCTCACAGAGTTACATCTTTCCCTTCAAGAAGCCTTTCGCTAAGGCTGTTCTTGTGGAATTTGCAAAGGGATATTTGGAAGCCCATAGAGGTCTATGGTGAAAAAGAAAATATCTTCCGTTCAAAACTGGATAGAAGCTTTCTGAGAAACTGCTCTGTGTTCTGTTAATTCATCTCACAGAGTTACATCTTTCACTTCAAGAAGCCTTTTATTAAGGCTGTTCTTGTGCAATTGGCAAAGGGATATTTGGAAGCCCATAGAGGGCTATGGTGAAAAAGGAAATATCTTCCGTTCAAAACTGGAAAGAAGCTTTCTGAGAAATTGCTCTGTGTTCTGTTAATTCATCTCACAGAGTTACATCTTTCCCTTCAAGAAGCCTTTCGCTAAGGCTGTTCTTGTGGAATTGGCAAAGGGATATTTGGAAGCCCATAGAGGGCTATGGTGAAAAAGGAAATATCTTCCGTTCAAAACTGGAAAGAAGCTTTCTGAGAAACTGCTCTGTGTTCTGTTAATTCATCTCACAGAGTTACATCTTTCCCTTCAAGAAGCCTTTCGCTAAGGCTGTTCTTGTGGAATTGGCAAAGGGATATTTGGAAGCCCAGAGAGGGCTATGGTGAAAAAGGAAATATCTTCCGTTCAAAACTGGAAAGAAGCTTTCTGAGAAACTGCTCTGTGTTCTGTTAATTCATCGCACAGAGTTACATCTTTCCCTTCAAGAAGCCTTTCGCTAAGGCTGTTCTTGTAGAATTGGCAAAGGGATATTTGGAAGCCCATAGAGGGCTATGGTGAAAAAGGAAATATCTTCCGTTCAAAACTGGAAAGAAGCTTTCTGAGAAACTGCTCTGTGTTCTGTGAATTCATCTCACAGAGTTACATCTTTCCCTTCAAGAAGCCTTTCGCTAAGGCTGTTCTTGTGGAATTGGCAAAGGGATATTTGGAAGCCCATAGAGGGCTATGGTGAAAAAGGAAATATCTTCCGTTCAAAACTGGAAAGAAGCTTTCTGAGAAACTGCTCTGTGTTCTGTTAATTCATCTCACAGAGTTACATCTTTCCCTTCAAGAAGCCTTTCGCTAAGGCTGTTCTTGTGGAATTGGCAAAGGGATATTTGGAAGCCCATAGAGGGCTATGGTGAAAAAGGAAATATCTTCCGTTCAAAACTGTAAAGAAGCTTTCTGAGAAACTGCTCTGTGTTCTGTTAATTCATCTCACAGAGTTACATCTTTCCCTTCAAGAAGCCTTTCGCTAAGGCTGTTCTTGTGGAATTGGCAAAGGGATATTTGGAAGCCCATAGAGGGCTATGGTGAAAAAGGAAATATCTTCCGTTCAAAACCGGAAAGAAACTTTCTGAGAAACTGCTCTCTGTTCTGTTAATTCATCTCACCGAGTTACGTCTTTCCCGTCAAGAAGCCTTTCGCTGAGGCTGTTCTTGTGGAATTGGCAAAGGGATATTTGGAAGCCTATAGAGGGCTACGGTGAAAAAGGAAATATCTTCCGTTCAAAACTGGAAAGAAGCTTTCTGAGAAACTGCTCTGTGTTCTTTTAATTCATCTCACAGAGTTACAAATTTCCCTTCAAGAAGCCTTTCGCTAAGGCTGTTCTTGTGGAATTGGCAAAGGGATATTTGGAAGCCCATAGAGGGCTATGGTGAAAAAGGAAATATCTTCCGTTCAAAACTGGAAAGAAGCTTTCTGAGAAACTGCTCTGTGTTCTGTTAATTCATCTCACAGAGTTACAACTTTCCCTTCAAGAAGCCTTTCGCTAAGACTGTTCTTGTGGAATTGGCAAAGGGATATTTGGAAGCCCACAGAGGGCTATGGTGAAAAAGGAAATAACTTCCGTTCAAAATTGGAAAGAAGCTTTCTGAGAAACTGCTCTGTGTTCTGTTAATTCATCTCACAGAGTTACATCTTTCCCTTCAAGAAGCCTTTTGCTAAGGCTGTTTTTGTGGAATTGACAAAGGGATATTTGGAAGCCCATTGAGGGCTATGGTGAAAAAGAAAATATCTTCCGTTCAAAACTGGAAAGAAGCTTTCTGAGAAACTGCTCTGTGTTCTGTTAATTCATCTCACAGAGTTACATCTTTCCCTTCAAGAAGGCTTTCGCTAAGGCTGTTCTTGTGGAATTCGCAAAGGGATATTTGGAATCCCATAGAGGGCTATGGTGAAAAAGGAAATATCCTCCGTTCAAAACTGGAAAGAAGCTTTCTGAGAAACTGCTCTGTGTTCTGTTAATTCATCTCACAGAGTTACATCTTTCCCTTCAAGAAGCCTTTCGCTAAGACTGTTCTTGTGGAATTGGCAAAGGGATATTTGGAAGCCCATAGAGGGCTATGGTGAAAAAGGAAATATCTTCCGTTCAAAATTGGAAAGAAGCTTTCTGAGAAACTGCTCTGTGTTCTGTTAATTCATCTCACAGAGTTACATCTTTCCCTTCAAGAAGCCTTTCGCTAAGGCTGTTCTTGTGGAATTGGAAAAGGGATATTTGGAAGCCCATACAGGTCTATGGTGAAAAAGGAAATATCTTCCGTTCAAAACTGGAAAGAAGCTTTCTGAGAAACTGCTCTGTGTTCTGTTAATTCATCTCACAGTGTTACATCTTTCCCTTCAAGAAGCCTTTTAATAAGGCTGTTCTTGTGCAATTGGAAAGGGATATTTGGAAGCCCATAGAGGTCTATGGTGAAAAAGGAAATATCTTCTGTTCAAAACTGGAAAGAAGCTTTCTGAGAAACTGCTCTGTGTTCTGTTAATTCATCTCACAGAGTTACATCTTTCCCTTCAAGAAGCCTTTCGCTAAGGCTGTTCTTGTGGAATTGGCAAAGGGATATTTGGAAACCCATAGAGGGCTATGGTGAAAAAGGAAATATCTTCCGTTCAAAACTGAAAAGAAGCTTTCTGAGAAACTGTTCTATGTTCTGTTAATTCATCTCACAGAGTTATATCTTTCCCTTCAAGAAGCCTTTCGCTAAGACTGTTCTTGTGGAATTGGCAAAGGGATATTTGGAAGCCCATAGAGGGCTATGGTGAAAAAGGAAATATCTTCCGTTCAAAACTGGAAAGAAGCTTTCTGAGAAACTGCTCTGTGTTCTGTTAATTCATCTCACAGAGTTACATCTTTCCCTTCAAGAAGCCTTTCGCTAAGGTTGTTCTTGTGGAATTGTCAAAGGGATATTTGGAAGCCCCTAGAGGGCTATGGTGAAAAAGGAAATATCTTCCGTTCAAAACTGGAAAGAAGCTTTCTGAGAAACTGCTCTGTGTTCTGTTAATTCATCTCACAGAGTTACATCTTTCCCTTCAAGAAGCCTTTCGCTAAGGTTGTTCTTGTGGAATTGTCAAAGGGATATTTGGAAGCCCCTAGAGGGCTATGGTGAAAAAGGAAATAT
Organism: Chlorocebus sabaeus; assembly: GCF_047675955.1. Lineage (NCBI taxonomy): Eukaryota > Metazoa > Chordata > Mammalia > Primates > Cercopithecidae > Chlorocebus > Chlorocebus sabaeus. Next base: position 394,121 of record NW_027328214.1, read on the forward strand.
CTTCCGTTCAAAACTGGAAAGAAGCTTTCTGAGAAACTGCTCTGTGTTCTGTTAATTCATCTCACAGAGTTACATCTTTCCCTTCAAGAAGCCTTTCGCTAAGACTGTTCTTGTGGAATTGGCAAAGGGATATTTGGAAGCCCAAAGAGGCCTATGGTGAAAAAGGAAATATCTTCCGTTCAAAATTGGAAAGAAGCTTTCTGAGAAACTGCTCTGTGTTCTGTTAATTCATCTCACAGAGTTACATCTTTCCCTTCAAGAAGCCTTTTACTAAGGCTGTTCTTGTGCAATTGGCAAAGGGATATTTGGAAGCCCATAGAGGGCTATGGTGAAAAAGGAAATATCTTCCGTTCAAAATTGGAAAGAAGCTTTCTGAGAAACTGCTCTGTGTTCTGTTAATTCATCTCACAGTTTTACATCTATCCCTTCAAGAAGCCTTTCGCTAAGGCTGTTCTTGTGGAATTGGCAAAGGGATATTTGGAAGCCCATAGAGGGCTATGGTGAAAAAGGGAATATCTTCCGTTCAAAACCCGAAAGAAGCTTTCTGAGAAACTGCTCTGTGTTCTGTTAATTCATCTCACCGAGTTACGTCTTTCCCGTCAAGAAGCCTTTCGCTAAGGCTGTTCTTGTGGAATTGGCAAAGGGATATTTGGAAGCCTATAGAGGGCTATGGTGAAAAAGGAAATATCTTCCGTTCAAAACTGGAAAGAAGATTTCTGAGAAACTGCTCTGTGTTCTGTTAATTCATCTCACAGAGTTACATCTTTCCCTTAAAGAAGCCTTTCGCTAAGGCTGTTCTTGTGGAATTGGCAAAGGGATATTTGGAAGCCCATAGAGGGCTATGGTGAAAAAGGAAATATCTTCCGTTCAAAACTGGAAAGAAGCTTTCTGAGAAACTGCTCTGTGTTCTGTTAATTCATCTCACAGAGTTACATCTTTCCCTTCAAGAATCCTTTCGCTAAGACTGTTCTTGTGGAATTGGCAAAGGGATATTTGGAAGCCCATAGAGGGCTATGGTGAAAAAGGAAATATCTTCCGTTCAAAATTGGAAAGAAGCTTTCTGAGAAACTGTTCTGTGTTCTGTTAATTCATCTCACAGAGTTACATCTTTCCCTTCAAGAAGCCTTTCGCTAAGGCTGTTTTTGTGGAATTGGCAAAGGGATATTTGGAAGCCCATAGAGGGCTATGGTGAAAAAGGAAATATCTTCCGTTCAAAACTGGAAAGAAGCTTTCTGAGAAACTGCTCTGTGTTCTGTTAATTCATCTCACAGAGTTACATCATTCCCTTCAAGAAGCCATTCGCTAAGGCTGTTCTTGTGGAATGGGCAAAGGGATATTTGGAAGCCCATAGAGGGCTATGGTGAAAAATTAAATATTTTCCGTTCAAAACTGGAAAGAAGCTTTCTGAGAAACTGCTCTATGTTCTGTTAATTCATCTCACAGAGTTGTATCTTTCCCTTCAAGAAGTCTTTCGCTAAGGCTGTTCTTGTGGAATTGGCAAAGGGATATTTGGAAGCCCATAGAGGGCTATGGTGAAAAAGGAAATATCTTCCGTTCAAAACTGGAAAGAAGCTTTCTGAGAAACTGCTGTGTGTTCTGTTAATTCATCTCACAGAGTTACCTCTTTCCCTTCAAGAAGTCTTTCGCTAAGGTTGTTCTTGTGGAATTGGCAAAGGGATATTTGGAAGCCCATAGAGGGCTATGGTGAAAAAGGAAATATCTTCCGTTCAAAACTGGAAAGAAGCTTTCTGAGAAACTGCCCTGTGTTCTGTTAATTCATCTCACAGAGATACATCTTTCCCTTCAAGGAGCCTTTCGCTAAGGCTGTTCTTGTGGAATTGGCAAAGCTATATTTGGAAGCCCATAGAGGGCTATGGTGAAAAAGGAAATATCTTCCGTTCAAAACTGGAAAGAAGCTTTCTGAGAAACTGCTCTGTGTTCTGTTAATTCATCTCACAGAGTTACATCTTTCCCTTCAAGAAGCCTTTCGCTAAGGCTGTTCTTGTGGAATTGGCAAAGGGATATTTGGAAACCCATAGAGGGCTATGGTGAAAAAGGAAATATCTTCCGTTCAAAACTGGAAAGAAGCTTTCTGAGAAACTGCTCTGTGTTCTGTTAATTCATCTCACAGAGTTACATCTTTCCCTTCAAGAAGCCTTTCGCTAAGGCTGTTCTTGTGGAATTGGCAAAGGGATATTTGGAAGCCCACAGAGGGCTATGGTGAAAAAGGAAATATCTTCCGTTCAAAACTGGAAAGAAGCTTTCTGAGAAACTGCTCTGTGTTCTGTTAATTCATCTCACAGATTTACATCTTTCCCTTCAAGAAGCCTTTTACTAAGGCTGTTCTTGTGCAATTGGCAAAGGGATATTTGGAAGCCCATAGAGGGCTATGGTGAAAAAGGAAATATCTTCCGTTCAAAACTGGAAAGAAGCTTTCTGAGAAACTGCTCTGTGTTCTGTTAATTCATCTCACAGAGTTACATCTTTCCCTTCAAGAAGCCTTTCGCTAAGGCTGTTCTTGTGGAATTGGCAAAGGGATATTTGGAAGCTCACAGAGGGCTACGGTGAAAAAGGAAATATCTTCCGTTCAAAACTGGAAAGAAGCTTTCTGAGAAACTGCTCTGTGTTCTGTTAATTCATCTCACAGAGTTACATCTTTCCCTTCAAGAAGCCTTTCGCTAAGGTTGTTCTTGTGGAATTGGCAAAGGGATATTTGGAAGCCCATAGAGGGCTATGGTGAAAAAGGAAATATCTTCCATTCAAAACTGGAAAGAAGCTTTCTGAGAAACTGCTCTGTGTTCTGTTGATTCATCTCACAGAGTTACATCTTTCCCTTAAAGAAGCCTTTCGCTAAGGCTGTTCTTGTGGAATTGGCAAAGGGATATTTGGAAGCCCATAGAGGGCTATGGTGAAAAAGGAAATATCTTCCGTTCAAAACTGGAAAGAAGCTTTCTGAGAAACTGCTCTGTGTTCTGTTAATTCATCTCACAGAGTTACATCTTTCCCTTCAAGAAGCCTTTCGCTAAGACTGTTCTTGTGGAATTGGCAAAGGTATATTTGGAAGCCCATAGAGGGCTATGGTGAAAAAGGAAATATCTTCCGTTCAAAATTGGAAAGAAGCTTTCTGAGAAACTGTTCTGTGTTCTGTTAATTCATCTCACAGAGTTACATCTTTCCCTTCAAGAAGCCTTTCGCTAAGGCTGTTTTTGTGGAATTGGCAAAGGGATATTTGGAAGCCCATAGAGGGTTATGGTGAAAAAGGAAATATCTTCCGTTCAAAACTGGAAAGAAGCTTTCTGAGAAACTGCTCTGTGTTCTGTTAATTCATCTCACAGAGTTACATCATTCCCTTCAAGAAGCCATTCGCTAAGGCTGTTCTTGTGGAATGGGCAAAGGGATATTTGGAAGCCCATAGAGGGCTATGGTGAAAAATTAAATATTTTCCGTTCAAAACTGGAAAGAAGCTTTCTTAGAAACTGCTCTATGTTCTGTTAATTCATCTCACAGAGTTGTATCTTTCCCTTCAAGAAGTCTTTCGCTAAGGCTGTTCTTGTGGAATTGGCAAAGGGATATTTGGAAGCCCATAGAGGGCTATGGTGAAAAAGGAAATATCTTCCGTTCAAAACTGGAAAGAAGCTTTCTGAGAAACTGCTGTGTGTTCTGTTAATTCATCTCACAGAGTTACCTCTTTCCCTTCAAGAAGTCTTTCGCTAAGGCTGTTCTTGTGGAATTGGCAAAGGGATATTTGGAAGCCCATAGAGGGCTATGGTGAAAAAGGAAATATCTTCCGTTCAAAACTGGAAAGAAGCTTTCTGAGAAACTGCCCTGTGTTCTGTTAATTCATCTCACAGAGATACATCTTTCCCTTCAAGGAGCCTTTCGCTAAGGCTGTTCTTGTGGAATTGGCAAAGCTATATTTGGAAGCCCATAGAGGGCTATGGTGAAAAAGGAAATATCTAACGTTCAAAACTGGAAAGAAGCTTTCTGAGAAACTGCTCTGTGTTCTGTTAATTCATCTCACAGAGTTACATCTTTCCCTTCAAGAAGCCTTTCGCTAAGGCTGTTCTTGTGGAATTGGCAAAGGGATATTTGGAAACCCATAGAGGGCTATGGTGAAAAAGGAAATATCTTCCGTTCAAAACTGGAAAGAAGCTTTCTGAGAAACTGCTCTGTGTTCTGTTAATTCATCTCACAGAGTTACATCTTTCCCTTCAAGAAGCCTTTCGCTAAGGCTGTTCTTGTGGAATTGGCAAAGGGATATTTGGAAGCCCACAGAGGGCTATGGTGAAAAAGGAAATATCTTCCGTTCAAAACTGGAAAGAAGCTTTCTGAGAAACTGCTCTGTGTTCTGTTAATTCATCTCACAGATTTACATCTTTCCCTTCAAGAAGCCTTTTACTAAGGCTGTTCTTGTGCAATTGGCAAAGGGATATTTGGAAGCCCATAGAGGGCTATGGTGAAAAAGGAAATATCTTCCGTTCAAAACTGGAAAGAAGCTTTCTGAGAAACTGCTCTGTGTTCTGTTAATTCATCTCACAGAGTTACATCTTTCCCTTCAAGAAGCCTTTCGCTAAGGCTGTTCTTGTGGAATTGGCAAAGGGATATTTGGAAGCTCACAGAGGGCTACGGTGAAAAAGGAAATATCTTCCGTTCAAAACTGGAAAGAAGCTTTCTGAGAAACTGCTCTGTGTTCTGTTAATTCATCTCACAGAGTTACATCTTTCCCTTCAAGAAGCCTTTCGCTAAGGTTGTTCTTGTGGAATTGGCAAAGGGATATTTGGAAGCCCATAGAGGGCTATGGTGAAAAAGGAAATATCTTCCATTCAAAACTGGAAAGAAGCTTTCTGAGAAACTGCTCTGTGTTCTGTTGATTCATCTCACAGAGTTACATCTTTCCCTTCAAGAAGCCTTTCGCTAAGGCTGTTCTTGTGGAATTGGAAAAGGGATATTTGGAAGCCCATAGAGGGCTATGGTGAAAAAGGAAATATCTTCCGTTCAAAACTGGAAAGAAGCTTTCTGAGAAACTGCTCTGTGTTCTGTTAATTCATCTCACAGAGTTACATCTATCCCTTCAAGAAGCCTTTCGCTAAGGCTGTTCTTGTGGAATGGGCAAAGGGATATTTGGAAGCCCATAGAGGGCTATGGTGAAAAATTAAATATTTTCCGTTCAAAACTGGAAAGAAGCTTTCTGAGAAACTGCTCTATGTTCTGTTAATTCATCTCACAGAGTTGTATCTTTCCCTTCAAGAAGTCTTTCGCTAAGGCTGTTCTTGTGGAATTGGCAAAGGGATATTTGGAAGCCCATAGAGGGCTATGGTGAAAAAGGAAATATCTTCCGTTCAAAACTGGAAAGAAGCTTTCTGAGAAACTGCTGTGTGTTCTGTTAATTCATCTCACAGAGTTACCTCTTTCCCTTCAAGAAGCCTTTCGCTAAGGCTGTTCTTGTGGAATTGGCAAAGGGATATTTGGAAGCCCATAGAGGGCTATGGTGAAAAAGGAAATATCTTCCGTTCAAAACTGGAAAGAAGCTTTCTGAGAAACTGCTGTGTGTTCTGTTAATTAATCTCACAGAGTTACCTCTTTCCCTTCAAGAAGTCTTTCGCTAAGGCTGTTCTTGTGGAATTGGCAAAGGGATATTTGGAAGCCCATAGAGGGCTATGGTGAAAAAGGAAATATCTTCCGTTCAAAACTGGAAAGAAGCTTTCTGAGAAACTGCCCTGTGTTCTGTTAATTCATCTCACAGAGATACATCTTTCCCTTCAAGGAGCCTTTCGCTAAGGCTGTTCTTGTGGAATTGGCAAAGCTATATTTGGAAGCCCATAGAGGGCTATGGTGAAAAAGGAAATATCTTCCGTTCAAAACTGGAAAGAAGCTTTCTGAGAAACTGCTGTGTGTTCTGTTAATTCATCTCACAGAGTTACCTCTTTCCCTTCAAGAAGCCTTTCGCTAAGGCTGTTCTTGTGGAATTGGCAAAGGGATATTTGGAAGCCCATAGAGGGCTATGGTGAAAAAGGAAATATCTTCCGTTCAAAACTGGAAAGAAGCTTTCTGAGAAACTGCCCTGTGTTCTGTTAATTCATCTCACAGAGATACATCTTTCCCTTCAAGGAGCCTTTCGCTAAGGCTGTTCTTGTGGAATTGGCAAAGCTATATTTGGAAGCCCATAGTGGGCTATGGTGAAAAAGGAAATATCTTCCGTTCAAAACTGGAAAGAAGCTTTCTGAGAAACTGCTCTGTGTTCTGTTAATTCATCTCACAGAGTTACATCTTTCCCTTCAAGAAGCCTTTCGCTAAGGCTGTTCTTGTGGAATTGGCAAAGGGATATTTGGAAACCCATAGAGGGCTATGGTGAAAAAGGAAATATCTTCCGTTCAAAACTGGAAAGAAGCTTTCTGAGAAACTGCTCTGTGTTCTGTTAATTCATCTCACAGAGTTACATCTTTCCCTTCAAGAAGCCTTTCGCTAAGGCTGTTCTTGTGGAATTGGCAAAGGGATATTTGGAAGCCCATAGAGGGCTATGGTGAAAAAGGAAATATCTTCCGTTCAAAACTGGAAAGAAGCTTTCTGAGAAACTGCTCTGTGTTCTGTTAATTCATCTCACAGAGTTACATCTTTCCCTTCAAGAAGCCTTTTACTAAGGCTGTTCTTGTGCAATTGGCAAAGGGATATTTGGAAGCCCATAGAGGGCTATGGTGAAAAAGGAAATATCTTCCGTTCAAAACTGGAAAGAAGCTTTCTGAGAAACTGCTCTGTGTTCTGTTAATTCATCTCACAGAGTTACATCTTTCCCTTCAAGAAGCCTTTCGCTAAGGCTGTTCTTGTGGAATTGGCAAAGGGATATTTGGAAGCCCACAGAGGGCTACGGTGAAAAAGGAAATATCTTCCGTTCAAAACTGGAAAGAAGTTTTCTGAGAAACTGCTGTGTGTTCTGTTAATTCATCTCACAGAGTTACATCTTTCCCTTCAAGAAGCCTTTCGCTAAGGCTGTTCTTGTGGAATTGGCAAAGGGATATTTGGAAGCCCATAGAGGGCTATGGTGAAAAAGGAAATATCTTCCGTTCAAAACTGGAAAGAAGCTTTCTGAGAAACTGCTCTGTGTTCTGTTGATTCATCTCACAGAGTTACATCTTTCCCTTCAAGAAGCCTTTCGCTAAGGCTGTTCTTGTGGAATTGGCAAAGGGATATTTGGAAGCCCATAGAGGGCTATGGTGAAAAAGGAAATATCTTCCGTTCAAAACTGGAAAGAAGCTTTCTGAGAAACTGCTCTGTGTTCTGTTAATTCATCTCACAGAGTTACATCTATCCCTTCAAGAAGCCTTTCGCTAAGGCTGTTCTTGTGGAATGGGCAAAGGGATATTTGGAAGCCCATAGAGGGCTATGGTGAAAAATTAAATATTTTCCGTTCAAAACTGGAAAGAAGCTTTCTGAGAAACTGCTCTATGTTCTGTTAATTCATCTCACAGAGTTGTATCTTTCCCTTCAAGAAGTCTTTCGCTAAGGCTGTTCTTGTGGAATTGGCAAAGGGATATTTGGAAGCCCATAGAGGGCTATGGTGAAAAAGGAAATATCTTCCGTTCAAAACTGGAAAGAAGCTTTCTGAGAAACTGCTGTGTGTTCTGTTAATTCATCTCACAGAGTTACCTCTTTCCCTTCAAGAAGCCTTTCGCTAAGGCTGTTCTTGTGGAATTGGCAAAGGGATATTTGGAAGCCCTTAGAGGGCTATGGTGAAAAAGGAAATATCTTCCGTTCAAAACTGGAAAGAAGCTTTCTGAGAAACTGCTCTGTGTTCTGTTAATTCATCTCACAGAGTTACATCTTTCCCTTCAAGAAGAATATCGCTAAGGCTGTGCTTGTGGAATTGGCAAAGGGATATTTGGAAGCCCCCAGAGGGCTATGGTGAAACAGGAAATATCTTCCGTTCAAAACTGGAAAGAAGCTTTCTGAGAAACTGCTCTGTGTTCTGTTAATTCATCTCACAGAGTTACATCTTTCCCTTCAAGAAGCCTTTTACTAAGGCTGTTCTTGTGCAATTGGCAAAGGGATATTTGGAAGCCCATAGAGGGCTATGGTGAAAAAGGAAATATCTTCCGTTCAAAACTGGAAAGAAGCTTTCTGAGAAACTGCTCTGTGTTCTGTTAATTCATCTCACAGAGTTACATCTTTCCCTTCAAGAAGCCTTTCGCTAAGGCTGTTCTTGTGGAATTGGCAAAGGGATATTTGGAAGCCCACAGAGGGCTACGGTGAAAAAGGAAATATCTTCCGTTCAAAACTGGAAAGAAGTTTTCTGAGAAACTGCTGTGTGTTCTGTTAATTCATCTCACAGAGTTACATCTTTCCCTTCAAGAAGCCTTTCGCTAAGGCTGTTCTTGTGGAATTGGCAAAGGGATATTTGGAAGCCCATAGAGGGCTATGGTGAAAAAGGAAATATCTTCCGTTCAAAACTGGAAAGAAGCTTTCTGAGAAACTGCTCTGTGTTCTGTGAATTCATCTCACAGAGTTACGTCTTTCCCTTCAAGAAGCCTTTCGCTAAGGTTGTTCTTGTGGAATTGGCAAAGGGATATTTGGAAGCCCATAGAGGGCTATGGTGAAAAAGGAAATATCTTCCATTCAAAACTGGAAAGAAGCTTTCTGAGAAACTGCTCTGTGTTCTGTTGATTCATCTCACAGAGTTACATCTTTCCCTTCAAGAAGCCTTTCGCTAAGGCTGTTCTTGTGGAATTGGCAAAGGGATATTTGGAAGCCCATAGAGGGATATGGTGAAAAAGGAAATATCTTCCGTTCAAAACTGGAAAGAAGCTTTCTGAGAAACTGCTCTGTGTTCTGTTAATTCATCTCACAGAGTTACATCTATCCCTTCAAGAAGCCTTTCGCTAAGGCTGTTCTTTTGGAATTGGCAAAGGGATATTTGGAAACCCATAGAGGGCTATGGTGAAAAAGGAAATATCTTCCGTTCAAAACTGGAAAGAAGCTTTCTGAGAAACTGCTCTGTGTTCTGTTAATTCATCTCACAGAGTTACATCTTTCCCTTCAAGAAGCCTTTCGCTAAGACTGTTCTTGTGGAATTGGCAAAGAGATATTTGGAAGCCCATAGAGGGCTATGGTGAAAAAGGAAATATCTTCCGTTCAAAATTGGAAAGAAGCTTTCTGAGAAACTGCTCTGTGTTCTGTTAATTCATCTCACAGAGTTACATCTTTCCCTTCAAGAAGCCTTTTACTAAGGCTGTTCTTGTGCAATTGGCAAAATGATATTTGGAAGCCCATAGAGGGCTAAGGTGAAAAAGGAAATACCTTTCGTTCAAAACTGGAAATAAGCTTTCTGAGAAACTGCTCTGTGTTCTGTTAATTCATCTCACAGAGTTACATCTTTCCCTTCAAGAAGCCTTTCGCTAAGGCTGTTCTTGTGGAATTGGCAAAGGGATATTTGGAAGCCCATAGAGGGCTATGGTGAAAAAGGAAATATATTCCGTTCAAAACTGAAAAGAAGCTTTCTGAGAAACTGTTCTATGTTCTGTTAATTCATCTCACAGAGTTACATCTTTCCCTTCAAGAAGCCTTTCGCTAAGACTGCTCTTGTGGAATTGGCAAAGGGATATTTGGAAGCCCATAGAGGGCTATGGTGAAAAAGGAAATATCTTCCGTTCAAAACTGGAAAGAAGCTTTCTGAGAAACTGCTCTGTGTTCTGTTAATTCATCTCACAGAGTTACATCTTTCCCTTCAAGAAGCCTTTCGCTAAGGCTGTTCTTGTGGAATTGGCAAAGGGATATTTGGAAGCATATAGAGGGCTATGGTGAAAAAGGAAATATCTTCCGTTCAAAACTGGAAAGAAGCTTTCTGAGAAACTGCTCTGTGTTCTGTTAATTCATCTAACAGAGTTACATCTTTCCCTTCAAGAAGCCTTTCGCTAAGGCTGTTCTTGTGGTATTGGCAAAGGGATATTTGGAAGCCCTTAGAGGGCTATGGTGAAAAAGGAAATATCTTCCGTTCAAAACTGGAAAGAAGCTTTCGAAGAACCTGCACTGTGTTCTGTTAATTCACCTCACAGAGTTACATCTTTCCCTTCAAGAAGCATTTCGCTAAGGCTGTTCTTGTGGAATTGGCAAAGGGATATTTGGAAGCCCATAGAGGGCTATGGTGAAAAAGGAAATATCTTCCGTTCAAAATTGGAAAGAAGCTTTCTGAGAAACTGCTCTGTGTTCCGTTAATTCATCTCACAGAGTTACATCTTTCCCTTCAAGAAGCCTTTCGCTAAGGCTATTCTTGTGGAATTGGCAAAGGGATATTTGGAAGCATATAGAGGTCTATTGTGAAAAGGGAAGTATCTTCCGTTGAAAACTGGAAAGAATCGTTCTGAGAAACTGCTCTGTCTTCTGTTAATTCATCTCACAGAGTTACATCTTTCCCTTCAAGAAGTCTTTCGCTAAGGCTGTTCTTGTGGAATTGCCAAAGGGATATTTGGAAGCCCATAGAGGGCTATGGTGAGAAAGGAAATATCTTCCGTTCAAAACTGGAAAGAAGCTTTCTGAGAAACTGCTCTGTGTTCTGTTAATTCATCTCACAGAGTTACATCTATCCCTTCAAGAAGCCTTTCGCTAAGGCTGTTCTTGTGGAATTGGCAAAGGGATATTTGGAAGCCCATAGAGGGCTATGGTGAAAAAGGAAATATCTTCCGTTCAAAACTGGAAAGAAGCTTTCTGAGAAACTGCTCTGTGTTCTGTTAATTCATCTCACAGAGTTACATCTTTCCCTTCAAGAAGCCTTTCGCTAAGGCTGTTCTTGTGGAATTGGCAAAGGGATATTTGGAAACCCATAGAGGGCTCTGGTGAAAAAGGAAATATATTCCGTTCAAAACTGGAAAGAAGTTTCTGAGAAACTGCTCTGTGTTCTGTTAATTCATCTCACAGAGTTACATCTTTCCCTTCAAGAAGCCTTTTACTAAGGCTGTTCTTGTGTAATTGGCAAAGGGATATTTGGAAGCCCATAGAGGGCTATGGTGAAAAAGGAAATATCTTCCGTTCAAAACTGGAAAGAAGCTGTCTGAGAAACTGCTCTGTGTTCTGTTAATTCATCTCACAGAGTTACATCTTTCCCTTCAAGAAGCCTTTCGTTAAGGCTGTTCTTGTGGAATTGGCAAAGGGATATTTGGAAGCCCACAGAGGGCTACGGTGAAAAAGGAAATATCTTCCGTTCAAAACTGGAAAGAAGTTTTCTGAGAAACTGCTGTGTGTTCTGTTAATTCATCTCACAGAGTTACATCTTTCCCTTCAAGAAGCCTTTCGCTAAGGCTGTTCTTGTGGAATTGGCAAAGGGATATTTGGAAGCCCATAGAGGGCTATGGTGAAAAAGGAAATATCTTCCGTTCAAAACTGGAAAGAAGCTTTCTGAGAAACTGCTCTGTGTTCTGTGAATTCATCTCACAGAGTTACGTCTTTCCCTTCAAGAAGCCTTTCGCTAAGGTTGTTCTTGTGGAATTGGCAAAGGGATATTTGGAAGCCCATAGAGGGCTATGGTGAAAAAGGAAATATCTTCCATTCAAAACTGGAAAGAAGCTTTCTGAGAAACTGCTCTGTGTTCTGTTGATTCATCTCACAGAGTTACATCTTTCCTTTCAAGAAGCCTTTCGCTAAGGCTGTTCTTGTGGAATTGGCAAAGGGATATTTGGAAGCCCATAGAGGGCTATGGTGAAAAAGGAAATATCTTCCGTTCAAAACTGGAAAGAAGCTTTCTGAGAAACTGCTCTGTGTTCTGTTAATTCATCTCACAGAGTTACATCTATCCCTTCAAGAAGCCTTTCGCTAAGGCTGTTATTTTGGAATTGGCAAAGGGATATTTGGAAACCCATAGAGGGCTATGGTGAAAAAGGAAATATCTTCCGTTCAAAACTGGAAAGAAGCTTTCTGAGAAACTGCTCTGTGTTCTGTTAATTCATCTCATAGAGTTACATCTTTCCCTTCAAGAAGCCTTTCGCTAAGACTGTTCTTGTGGAATTGGCAAAGAGATATTTGGAAGCCCATAGAGGGCTATGGTGAAAAAGGAAATATCTTCCGTTCAAAACTGGAAAGAAGCTTTCTGAGAAACTGCTCTGTGTTCTGTTAATTCATCTCACAGAGTTACATCTTTCCCTTCAAGAAGCCTTTTACTAAGGCTGTTCTTGTGCAATTGGCAAAGGGATATTTGGAAGCCCATAGAGGGCTATGGTGAAAAAGGAAATATCTTCCGTTCAAAATTGGAAAGAAGCTTTCTGAGAAACTGCTCTGTGTTCTGTTAATTCATCTCACAGTTTTACATCTATCCCTTCAAGAAGCCTTTCGCTAAGGCTGTTCTTGTGGAATTGGCAAAGGGATATTTGGAAGCCCATAGAGGGCTATGGTGAAAAAGGGAATATCTTCCGTTCAAAACCCGAAAGAAGCTTTCTGAGAAACTGCTCTGTGTTCTGTTAATTCATCTCACCGAGTTACGTCTTTCCCGTCAAGAAGCCTTTCGCTAAGGCTGTTCTTGTGGAATTGGCAAAGGGATATTTGGAAGCCTATAGAGGGCTATGGTGAAAAAGGAAATATCTTCCGTTCAAAACTGGAAAGAAGATTTCTGAGAAACTGCTCTGTGTTCTGTTAATTCATCTCACAGAGTTACATCTTTCCCTTAAAGAAGCCTTTCGCTAAGGCTGTTCTTGTGGAATTGGCAAAGGGATATTTGGAAGCCCATAGAGGGCTATGGTGAAAAAGGAAATATCTTCCGTTCAAAACTGGAAAGAAGCTTTCTGAGAAACTGCTCTGTGTTCTGTTAATTCATCTCACAGAGTTACATCTTTCCCTTCAAGAATCCTTTCGCTAAGACTGTTCTTGTGGAATTGGCAAAGGGATATTTGGAAGCCCATAGAGGGCTATGGTGAAAAAGGAAATATCTTCCGTTCAAAACTGGAAAGAAGCTTTCTGAGAAACTGCTCTGTGTTCTGTTAATTCATCTCACAGAGTTACATCATTCCCTTCAAGAAGCCATTCGCTAAGGCTGTTCTTGTGGAATGGGCAAAGGGATATTTGGAAGCCCATAGAGGGCTATGGTGAAAAATTAAATATTTTCCGTTCAAAACTGGAAAGAAGCTTTCTGAGAAACTGCTCTATGTTCTGTTAATTCATCTCACAGAGTTGTATCTTTCCCTTCAAGAAGTCTTTCGCTAAGGCTGTTCTTGTGGAATTGGCAAAGGGATATTTGGAAGCCCATAGAGGGCTATGGTGAAAAAGGAAATATCTTCCGTTCAAAACTGGAAAGAAGCTTTCTGAGAAACTGCTGTGTGTTCTGTTAATTCATCTCACAGAGTTACCTCTTTCCCTTCAAGAAGTCTTTCGCTAAGGCTGTTCTTGTGGAATTGGCAAAGGGATATTTGGAAGCCCATAGAGGGCTATGGTGAAAAAGGAAATATCTTCCGTTCAAAACTGGAAAGAAGCTTTCTGAGAAACTGCCCTGTGTTCTGTTAATTCATCTCACAGAGATACATCTTTCCCTTCAAGGAGCCTTTCGCTAAGGCTGTTCTTGTGGAATTGGCAAAGCTATATTTGGAAGCCCATAGAGGGCTATGGTGAAAAAGGAAATATCTTCCGTTCAAAACTGGAAAGAAGCTTTCTGAGAAACTGCTCTGTGTTCTGTTAATTCATCTCACAGAGTTACATCTTTCCCTTCAAGAAGCCTTTCGCTAAGGCTGTTCTTGTGGAATTGGCAAAGGGATATTTGGAAACCCATAGAGGGCTATGGTGAAAAAGGAAATATCTTCCGTTCAAAACTGGAAAGAAGCTTTCTGAGAAACTGCTCTGTGTTCTGTTAATTCATCTCACAGAGTTACATCTTTCCCTTCAAGAAGCCTTTCGCTAAGGCTGTTCTTGTGGAATTGGCAAAGGGATATTTGGAAGCCCACAGAGGGCTATGGTGAAAAAGGAAATATCTTCCGTTCAAAACTGGAAAGAAGCTTTCTGAGAAACTGCTCTGTGTTCTGTTAATTCATCTCACAGATTTACATCTTTCCCTTCAAGAAGCCTTTTACTAAGGCTGTTCTTGTGCAATTGGCAAAGGGATATTTGGAAGCCCATAGAGGGCTATGGTGAAAAAGGAAATATCTTCCGTTCAAAACTGGAAAGAAGCTTTCTGAGAAACTGCTCTGTGTTCTGTTAATTCATCTCACAGAGTTACATCTTTCCCTTCAAGAAGCCTTTCGCTAAGGCTGTTCTTGTGGAATTGGCAAAGGGATATTTGGAAGCTCACAGAGGGCTACGGTGAAAAAGGAAATATCTTCCGTTCAAAACTGGAAAGAAGCTTTCTGAGAAACTGCTCTGTGTTCTGTTAATTCATCTCACAGAGTTACATCTTTCCCTTCAAGAAGCCTTTCGCTAAGGTTGTTCTTGTGGAATTGGCAAAGGGATATTTGGAAGCCCATAGAGGGCTATGGTGAAAAAGGAAATATCTTCCATTCAAAACTGGAAAGAAGCTTTCTGAGAAACTGCTCTGTGTTCTGTTGATTCATCTCACAGAGTTACATCTTTCCCTTAAAGAAGCCTTTCGCTAAGGCTGTTCTTGTGGAATTGGCAAAGGGATATTTGGAAGCCCATAGAGGGCTATGGTGAAAAAGGAAATATCTTCCGTTCAAAACTGGAAAGAAGCTTTCTGAGAAACTGCTCTGTGTTCTGTTAATTCATCTCACAGAGTTACATCTTTCCCTTCAAGAAGCCTTTCGCTAAGACTGTTCTTGTGGAATTGGCAAAGGGATATTTGGAAGCCCATAGAGGGCTATGGTGAAAAAGGAAATATCTTCCGTTCAAAATTGGAAAGAAGCTTTCTGAGAAACTGTTCTGTGTTCTGTTAATTCATCTCACAGAGTTACATCTTTCCCTTCAAGAAGCCTTTCGCTAAGGCTGTTTTTGTGGAATTGGCAAAGGGATATTTGGAAGCCCATAGAGGGCTATGGTGAAAAAGGAAATATCTTCCGTTCAAAACTGGAAAGAAGCTTTCTGAGAAACTGCTCTGTGTTCTGTTAATTCATCTCACAGAGTTACATCATTCCCTTCAAGAAGCCATTCGCTAAGGCTGTTCTTGTGGAATGGGCAAAGGGATATTTGGAAGCCCATAGAGGGCTATGGTGAAAAATTAAATATTTTCCGTTCAAAACTGGAAAGAAGCTTTCTTAGAAACTGCTCTATGTTCTGTTAATTCATCTCACAGAGTTGTATCTTTCCCTTCAAGAAGTCTTTCGCTAAGGCTGTTCTTGTGGAATTGGCAAAGGGATATTTGGAAGCCCATAGAGGGCTATGGTGAAAAAGGAAATATCTTCCGTTCAAAACTGGAAAGAAGCTTTCTGAGAAACTGCTGTGTGTTCTGTTAATTCATCTCACAGAGTTACCTCTTTCCCTTCAAGAAGTCTTTCGCTAAGGCTGTTCTTGTGGAATTGGCAAAGGGATATTTGGAAGCCCATAGAGGGCTATGGTGAAAAAGGAAATATCTTCCGTTCAAAACTGGAAAGAAGCTTTCTGAGAAACTGCCCTGTGTTCTGTTAATTCATCTCACAGAGATACATCTTTCCCTTCAAGGAGCCTTTCGCTAAGGCTGTTCTTGTGGAATTGGCAAAGCTATATTTGGAAGCCCATAGAGGGCTATGGTGAAAAAGGAAATATCTTCCGTTCAAAACTGGAAAGAAGCTTTCTGAGAAACTGCTCTGTGTTCTGTTAATTCATCTCACAGAGTTACATCTTTCCCTTCAAGAAGCCTTTCGCTAAGGCTGTTCTTGTGGAATTGGCAAAGGGATATTTGGAAACCCATAGAGGGCTATGGTGAAAAAGGAAATATCTTCCGTTCAAAACTGGAAAGAAGCTTTCTGAGAAACTGCTCTGTGTTCTGTTAATTCATCTCACAGAGTTACATCTTTCCCTTCAAGAAGCCTTTCGCTAAGGCTGTTCTTGTGGAATTGGCAAAGGGATATTTGGAAGCCCACAGAGGGCTATGGTGAAAAAGGAAATATCTTCCGTTCAAAACTGGAAAGAAGCTTTCTGAGAAACTGCTCTGTGTTCTGTTAATTCATCTCACAGATTTACATCTTTCCCTTCAAGAAGCCTTTTACTAAGGCTGTTCTTGTGCAATTGGCAAAGGGATATTTGGAAGCCCATAGAGGGCTATGGTGAAAAAGGAAATATCTTCCGTTCAAAACTGGAAAGAAGCTTTCTGAGAAACTGCTCTGTGTTCTGTTAATTCATCTCACAGAGTTACATCTTTCCCTTCAAGAAGCCTTTCGCTAAGGCTGTTCTTGTGGAATTGGCAAAGGGCTATTTGGAAGCTCACAGAGGGCTACGGTGAAAAAGGAAATATCTTCCGTTCAAAACTGGAAAGAAGCTTTCTGAGAAACTGCTCTGTGTTCTGTTAATTCATCTCACAGAGTTACATCTTTCCCTTCAAGAAGCCTTTCGCTAAGGTTGTTCTTGTGGAATTGGCAAAGGGATATTTGGAAGCCCATAGAGGGCTATGGTGAAAAAGGAAATATCTTCCATTCAAAACTGGAAAGAAGCTTTCTGAGAAACTGCTCTGTGTTCTGTTGATTCATCTCACAGAGTTACATCTTTCCCTTCAAGAAGCCTTTCGCTAAGGCTGTTCTTGTGGAATTGGAAAAGGGATATTTGGAAGCCCATAGAGGGCTATGGTGAAAAAGGAAATATCTTCCGTTCAAAACTGGAAAGAAGCTTTCTGAGAAACTGCTCTGTGTTCTGTTAATTCATCTCACAGAGTTACATCTATCCCTTCAAGAAGCCTTTCGCTAAGGCTGTTCTTGTGGAATGGGCAAAGGGATATTTGGAAGCCCATAGAGGGCTATGGTGAAAAATTAAATATTTTCCGTTCAAAACTGGAAAGAAGCTTTCTGAGAAACTGCTCTATGTTCTGTTAATTCATCTCACAGAGTTGTATCTTTCCCTTCAAGAAGTCTTTCGCTAAGGCTGTTCTTGTGGAATTGGCAAAGGGATATTTGGAAGCCCATAGAGGGCTATGGTGAAAAAGGAAATATCTTCCGTTCAAAACTGGAAAGAAGCTTTCTGAGAAACTGCTGTGTGTTCTGTTAATTCATCTCACAGAGTTACCTCTTTCCCTTCAAGAAGCCTTTCGCTAAGGCTGTTCTTGTGGAATTGGCAAAGGGATATTTGGAAGCCCTTAGAGGGCTATGGTGAAAAAGGAAATATCTTCCGTTCAAAACTGGAAAGAAGCTTTCTGAGAAACTGCTCTGTGTTCTGTTAATTCATCTCACAGAGTTACATCTTTCCCTTCAAGAAGCCTTTCGCTAAGGCTGTTCTTGTGGAATGGGCAAAGGGATATTTGGAAGCCCATAGAGGGCTATGGTGAAAAATTAAATATTTTCCGTTCAAAACTGGAAAGAAGCTTTCTGAGAAACTGCTCTATGTTCTGTTAATTCATCTCACAGAGTTGTATCTTTCCCTTCAAGAAGTCTTTCGCTAAAGCTGTTCTTGTGGAATTGGCAAAGGGATATTTGGAAGCCCATAGAGGGCTATGGTGAAAAAGGAAATATCTTCCGTTCAAAACTGGAAAGAAGCTTTCTGAGAAACTGCTGTGTGTTCTGTTAATTCATCTCACAGAGTTACCTCTTTCCCTTCAAGAAGCCTTTCGCTAAGGCTGTTCTTGTGGAATTGGCAAAGGGATATTTGGAAGCCCATAGAGGGCTATGGTGAAAAAGGAAATATCTTCCGTTCAAAACTGGAAAGAAGCTTTCTGAGAAACTGCCCTGTGTTCTGTTAATTCATCTCACAGAGATACATCTTTCCCTTCAAGGAGCCTTTCGCTAAGGCTGTTCTTGTGGAATTGGCAAAGCTATATTTGGAAGCCCATAGTGGGCTATGGTGAAAAAGGAAATATCTTCCGTTCAAAACTGGAAAGAAGCTTTCTGAGAAACTGCTCTGTGTTCTGTTAATTCATCTCACAGAGTTACATCTTTCCCTTCAAGAAGCCTTTCGCTAAGGCTGTTCTTGTGGAATTGGCAAAGGGATATTTGGAAACCCATAGAGGGCTATGGTGAAAAAGGAAATATCTTCCGTTCAAAACTGGAAAGAAGCTTTCTGAGAAACTGCTCTGTGTTCTGTTAATTCATCTCACAGAGTTACATCTTTCCCTTCAAGAAGCCTTTCGCTAAGGCTGTTCTTGTGGAATTGGCAAAGGGATATTTGGAAGCCCACAGAGGGCTATGGTGAAAAAGGAAATATCTTCCGTTCAAAACTGGAAAGAAGCTTTCTGAGAAACTGCTCTGTGTTCTGTTAATTCATCTCACAGAGTTACATCTTTCCCTTCAAGAAGCCTTTTACTAAGGCTGTTCTTGTGCAATTGGCAAAGGGATATTTGGAAGCCCATAGAGGGCTATGGTGAAAAAGGAAATATCTTCCGTTCAAAACTGGAAAGAAGCTTTCTGAGAAACTGCTCTGTGTTCTGTTAATTCATCTCACAGAGTTACATCTTTCCCTTCAAGAAGCCTTTCGCTAAGGCTGTTCTTGTGGAATTGGCAAAGGGATATTTGGAAGCCCACAGAGGGCTACGGTGAAAAAGGAAATATCTTCCGTTCAAAACTGGAAAGAAGTTTTCTGAGAAACTGCTGTGTGTTCTGTTAATTCATCTCACAGAGTTACATCTTTCCCTTCAAGAAGCCTTTCGCTAAGGCTGTTCTTGTGGAATTGGCAAAGGGATATTTGGAAGCCCATAGAGGGCTATGGTGAAAAAGGAAATATCTTCCGTTCAAAACTGGAAAGAAGCTTTCTGAGAAACTGCTCTGTGTTCTGTTGATTCATCTCACAGAGTTACATCTTTCCCTTCAAGAAGCCTTTCGCTAAGGCTGTTCTTGTGGAATTGGCAAAGGGATATTTGGAAGCCCATAGAGGGCTATGGTGAAAAAGGAAATATCTTCCGTTCAAAACTGGAAAGAAGCTTTCTGAGAAACTGCTCTGTGTTCTGTTAATTCATCTCACAGAGTTACATCTATCCCTTCAAGAAGCCTTTCGCTAAGGCTGGTCTTGTGGAATGGGCAAAGGGATATTTGGAAGCCCATAGAGGGCTATGGTGAAAAATTAAATATTTTCCGTTCAAAACTGGAAAGAAGCTTTCTGAGAAACTGCTCTATGTTCTGTTAATTCATCTCACAGAGTTGTATCTTTCCCTTCAAGAAGTCTTTCGCTAAGGCTGTTCTTGTGGAATTGGCAAAGGGATATTTGGAAGCCCATAGAGGGCTATGGTGAAAAAGGAAATATCTTCCGTTCAAAACTGGAAAGAAGCTTTCTGAGAAACTGCTGTGTGTTCTGTTAATTCATCTCACAGAGTTACCTCTTTCCCTTCAAGAAGCCTTTCGCTAAGGCTGTTCTTGTGGAATTGGCAAAGGGATATTTGGAAGCCCTTAGAGGGCTATGGTGAAAAAGGAAATATCTTCCGTTCAAAACTGGAAAGAAGCTTTCTGAGAAACTGCTCTGTGTTCTGTTAATTCATCTCACAGAGTTACATCTTTCCCTTCAAGAAGAATATCGCTAAGGCTGTGCTTGTGGAATTGGCAAAGGGATATTTGGAAGCCCCCAGAGGGCTATGGTGAAACAGGAAATATCTTCCGTTCAAAACTGGAAAGAAGCTTTCTGAGAAACTGCTCTGTGTTCTGTTAATTCATCTCACAGAGTTACATCTTTCCCTTCAAGAAGCCTTTCGCTAAGGCTGTTCTTGTGGAATGGGCAAAGGGATATTTGGAAGCCCATAGAGGGCTATGGTGAAAAATTAAATATTTTCCGTTCAAAACTGGAAAGAAGCTTTCTGAGAAACTGCTCTATGTTCTGTTAATTCATCTCACAGAGTTGTATCTTTCCCTTCAAGAAGTCTTTCGCTAAAGCTGTTCTTGTGGAATTGGCAAAGGGATATTTGGAAGCCCATAGAGGGCTATGGTGAAAAAGGAAATATCTTCCGTTCAAAACTGGAAAGAAGCTTTCTGAGAAACTGCTGTGTGTTCTGTTAATTCATCTCACAGAGTTACCTCTTTCCCTTCAAGAAGCCTTTCGCTAAGGCTGTTCTTGTGGAATTGGCAAAGGGATATTTGGAAGCCCATAGAGGGCTATGGTGAAAAAGGAAATATCTTCCGTTCAAAACTGGAAAGAAGCTTTCTGAGAAACCGCCCTGTGTTCTGTTAATTCATCTCACAGAGATACATCTTTCCCTTCAAGGAGCCTTTCGCTAAGGCTGTTCTTGTGGAATTGGCAAAGCTATATTTGGAAGCCCATAGTGGGCTATGGTGAAAAAGGAAATATCTTCCGTTCAAAACTGGAAAGAAGCTTTCTGAGAAACTGCTCTGTGTTCTGTTAATTCATCTCACAGAGTTACATCTTTCCCTTCAAGAAGCCTTTCGCTAAGGCTGTTCTTGTGGAATTGGCAAAGGGATATTTGGAAACCCATAGAGGGCTATGGTGAAAAAGGAAATATCTTCCGTTCAAAACTGGAAAGAAGCTTTCTGAGAAACTGCTCTGTGTTCTGTTAATTCATCTCACAGAGTTACATCTTTCCCTTCAAGAAGCCTTTCGCTAAGGCTGTTCTTGTGGAATTGGCAAAGGGATATTTGGAAGCCCACAGAGGGCTATGGTGAAAAAGGAAATATCTTCCGTTCAAAACTGGAAAGAAGCTTTCTGAGAAACTGCTCTGTGTTCTGTTAATTCATCTCACAGAGTTACATCTTTCCCTTCAAGAAGCCTTTTACTAAGGCTGTTCTTGTGCAATTGGCAAAGGGATATTTGGAAGCCCATAGAGGGCTATGGTGAAAAAGGAAATATCTTCCGTTCAAAACTGGAAAGAAGCTTTCTGAGAAACTGCTCTGTGTTCTGTTAATTCATCTCACAGAGTTACATCTTTCCCTTCAAGAAGCCTTTCGCTAAGGCTGTTCTTGTGGAATTGGCAAAGGGATATTTGGAAGCCCACAGAGGGCTACGGTGAAAAAGGAAATATCTTCCGTTCAAAACTGGAAAGAAGTTTTCTGAGAAACTGCTGTGTGTTCTGTTAATTCATCTCACAGAGTTACATCTTTCCCTTCAAGAAGCCTTTCGCTAAGGCTGTTCTTGTGGAATTGGCAAAGGGATATTTGGAAGCCCATAGAGGGCTATGGTGAAAAAGGAAATATCTTCCGTTCAAAACTGGAAAGAAGCTTTCTGAGAAACTGCTCTGTGTTCTGTTGATTCATCTCACAGAGTTACATCTTTCCCTTCAAGAAGCCTTTCGCTAAGGCTGTTCTTGTGGAATTGGCAAAGGGATATTTGGAAGCCCATAGAGGGCTATGGTGAAAAAGGAAATATCTTCCGTTCAAAACTGGAAAGAAGCTTTCTGAGAAACTGCTCTGTGTTCTGTTAATTCATCTCACAGAGTTACATCTATCCCTTCAAGAAGCCTTTCGCTAAGGCTGTTCTTGTGGAATGGGCAAAGGGATATTTGGAAGCCCATAGAGGGCTATGGTGAAAAATTAAATATTTTCCGTTCAAAACTGGAAAGAAGCTTTCTGAGAAACTGCTCTATGTTCTGTTAATTCATCTCACAGAGTTGTATCTTTCCCTTCAAGAAGTCTTTCGCTAAGGCTGTTCTTGTGGAATTGGCAAAGGGATATTTGGAAGCCCATAGAGGGCTATGGTGAAAAAGGAAATATCTTCCGTTCAAAACTGGAAAGAAGCTTTCTGAGAAACTGCTGTGTGTTCTGTTAATTCATCTCACAGAGTTACCTCTTTCCCTTCAAGAAGCCTTTCGCTAAGGCTGTTCTTGTGGAATTGGCAAAGGGATATTTGGAAGCCCTTAGAGGGCTATGGTGAAAAAGGAAATATCTTCCGTTCAAAACTGGAAAGAAGCTTTCTGAGAAACTGCTCTGTGTTCTGTTAATTCATCTCACAGAGTTACATCTTTCCCTTCAAGAAGAATATCGCTAAGGCTGTGCTTGTGGAATTGGCAAAGGGATATTTGGAAGCCCCCAGAGGGCTATGGTGAAACAGGAAATATCTTCCGTTCAAAACTGGAAAGAAGCTTTCTGAGAAACTGCTCTGTGTTCTGTTAATTCATCTCACAGAGTTACATCTTTCCCTTCAAGAAGCCTTTTACTAAGGCTGTTCTTGTGCAATTGGCAAAGGGATATTTGGAAGCCCATAGAGGGCTATGGTGAAAAAGGAAATATCTTCCGTTCAAAACTGGAAAGAAGCTTTCTGAGAAACTGCTCTGTGTTCTGTTAATTCATCTCACAGAGTTACATCTTTCCCTTCAAGAAGCCTTTCGCTAAGGCTGTTCTTGTGGAATTGGCAAAGGGATATTTGGAAGCCCACAGAGGGCTACGGTGAAAAAGGAAATATCTTCCGTTCAAAACTGGAAAGAAGTTTTCTGAGAAACTGCTGTGTGTTCTGTTAATTCATCTCACAGAGTTACATCTTTCCCTTCAAGAAGTCTTTCGCTAAGGCTGTTCTTGTGGAATTGGCAAAGGGATATTTGGAAGCCCATAGAGGGCTATGGTGAAAAAGGAAATATCTTCCGTTCAAAACTGGAAAGAAGCTTTCTGAGAAACTGCTCTGTGTTCTGTGAATTCATCTCACAGAGTTACGTCTTTCCCTTCAAGAAGCCTTTCGCTAAGGTTGTTCTTGTGGAATTGGCAAAGGGATATTTGGAAGCCCATAGAGGGCTATGGTGAAAAAGGAAATATCTTCCATTCAAAACTGGAAAGAAGCTTTCTGAGAAACTGCTCTGTGTTCTGTTGATTCATCTCACAGAGTTACATCTTTCCCTTCAAGAAGCCTTTCGCTAAGGCTGTTCTTGTGGAATTGGCAAAGGGATATTTGGAAGCCCATAGAGGGATATGGTGAAAAAGGAAATATCTTCCGTTCAAAACTGGAAAGAAGCTTTCTGAGAAACTGCTCTGTGTTCTGTTAATTCATCTCACAGAGTTACATCTATCCCTTCAAGAAGCCTTTCGCTAAGGCTGTTCTTTTGGAATTGGCAAAGGGATATTTGGAAACCCATAGAGGGCTATGGTGAAAAAGGAAATATCTTCCGTTCAAAACTGGAAAGAAGCTTTCTGAGAAACTGCTCTGTGTTCTGTTAATTCATCTCACAGAGTTACATCTTTCCCTTCAAGAAGCCTTTCGCTAAGACTGTTCTTGTGGAATTGGCAAAGAGATATTTGGAAGCCCATAGAGGGCTATGGTGAAAAAGGAAATATCTTCCGTTCAAAATTGGAAAGAAGCTTTCTGAGAAACTGCTCTGTGTTCTGTTAATTCATCTCACAGAGTTACATCTTTCCCTTCAAGAAGCCTTTTACTAAGGCTGTTCTTGTGCAATTGGCAAAATGATATTTGGAAGCCCATAGAGGGCTATGGTGAAAAAGGAAATACCTTTCGTTCAAAACTGGAAATAAGCTTTCTGAGAAACTGCTCTGTGTTCTGTTAATTCATCTCACAGAGTTACATCTTTCCCTTCAAGAAGCCTTTCGCTAAGGCTGTTCTTGTGGAATTGGCAAAGGGATATTTGGAAGCCCATAGAGGGCTATGGTGAAAAAGGAAATATATTCCGTTCAAAACTGAAAAGAAGCTTTCTGAGAAACTGTTCTATGTTCTGTTAATTCATCTCACAGAGTTACATCTTTCCCTTCAAGAAGCCTTTCGCTAAGACTGCTCTTGTGGAATTGGCAAAGGGATATTTGGAAGCCCATAGAGGGCTATGGTGAAAAAGGAAATATCTTCCGTTCAAAACTGGAAAGAAGCTTTCTGAGAAACTGCTCTGTGTTCTGTTAATTCATCTCACAGAGTTACATCTTTCCCTTCAAGAAGCCTTTCGCTAAGGCTGTTCTTGTGGAATTGGCAAAGGGATATTTGGAAGCCCATAGAGGGCTATGGTGAAAAAGGAAATATCTTCCGTTCAAAACTGGAAAGAAGCTTTCTGAGAAACTGCTCTGTGTTCTGTTAATTCATCTCACAGAGTTACATCTTTCCCTTCAAGAAGCCTTTCGCTAAGGCTGTTCTTGTGGTATTGGCAAAGGGATATTTGGAAGCCCTTAGAGGGCTATGGTGAAAAAGGAAATATCTTCCGTTCAAAACTGGAAAGAAGCTTTCGAAGAACCTGCACTGTGTTCTGTTAATTCACCTCACAGAGTTACATCTTTCCCTTCAAGAAGCATTTCGCTAAGGCTGTTCTTGTGGAATTGGCAAAGGGATATTTGGAAGCCCATAGAGGGCTATGGTGAAAAAGGAAATATCTTCCGTTCAAAATTGGAAAGAAGCTTTCTGAGAAACTGCTCTGTGTTCCGTTAATTCATCTCACAGAGTTACATCTTTCCCTTCAAGAAGCCTTTCGCTAAGGCTATTCTTGTGGAATTGGCAAAGGGATATTTGGAAGCATATAGAGGTCTATTGTGAAAAGGGAAGTATCTTCCGTTGAAAACTGGAAAGAATCTTTCTGAGAAACTGCTCTGTCTTCTGTTAATTCATCTCACAGAGTTATATCTTTCCCTTCAAGAAGTCTTTCGCTAAGGCTGTTCTTGTGGAATTGCCAAAGGGATATTTGGAAGCCCATAGAGGGCTATGGTGAGAAAGGAAATATCTTCCGTTCAAAACTGGAAAGAAGCTTTCTGAGAAACTGCTCTGTGTTCTGTTAATTCATCTCACAGAGTTACATCTATCCCTTCAAGAAGCCTTTCGCTAAGGCTGTTCTTGTGGAATTGGCAAAGGGATATTTGGAAGCCCATAGAGGGCTATGGTGAAAAAGGAAATATCTTCCGTTCAAAACTGGAAAGAAGCTTTCTGAGAAACTGCTCTGTGTTCTGTTAATTCATCTCACAGAGTTACATCTTTCCCTTCAAGAAGCCTTTCGCTAAGGCTGTTCTTGTGGAATTGGCAAAGGGATATTTGGAAACCCATAGAGGGCTCTGGTGAAAAAGGAAATATATTCCGTTCAAAACTGGAAAGAAGTTTCTGAGAAACTGCTCTGTGTTCTGTTAATTCATCTCACAGAGTTACATCTTTCCCTTCAAGAAGCCTTTTACTAAGGCTGTTCTTGTGTAATTGGCAAAGGGATATTTGGAAGCCCATAGAGGGCTATGGTGAAAAAGGAAATATCTTCCGTTCAAAACTGGAAAGAAGCTGTCTGAGAAACTGCTCTGTGTTCTGTTAATTCATCTCACAGAGTTACATCTTTCCCTTCAAGAAGCCTTTCGTTAAGGCTGTTCTTGTGGAATTGGCAAAGGGATATTTGGAAGCCCACAGAGGGCTACGGTGAAAAAGGAAATATCTTCCGTTCAAAACTGGAAAGAAGTTTTCTGAGAAACTGCTGTGTGTTCTGTTAATTCATCTCACAGAGTTACATCTTTCCCTTCAAGAAGCCTTTCGCTAAGGCTGTTCTTGTGGAATTGGCAAAGGGATATTTGGAAGCCCATAGAGGGCTATGGTGAAAAAGGAAATATCTTCCGTTCAAAACTGGAAAGAAGCTTTCTGAGAAACTGCTCTGTGTTCTGTGAATTCATCTCACAGAGTTACGTCTTTCCCTTCAAGAAGCCTTTCGCTAAGGTTGTTCTTGTGGAATTGGCAAAGGGATATTTGGAAGCCCATAGAGGGCTATGGTGAAAAAGGAAATATCTTCCATTCAAAACTGGAAAGAAGCTTTCTGAGAAACTGCTCTGTGTTCTGTTGATTCATCTCACAGAGTTACATCTTTCCTTTCAAGAAGCCTTTCGCTAAGGCTGTTCTTGTGGAATTGGCAAAGGGATATTTGGAAGCCCATAGAGGGCTATGGTGAAAAAGGAAATATCTTCCGTTCAAAACTGGAAAGAAGCTTTCTGAGAAACTGCTCTGTGTTCTGTTAATTCATCTCACAGAGTTACATCTATCCCTTCAAGAAGCCTTTCGCTAAGGCTGTTATTTTGGAATTGGCAAAGGGATATTTGGAAACCCATAGAGGGCTATGGTGAAAAAGGAAATATCTTCCGTTCAAAACTGGAAAGAAGCTTTCTGAGAAACTGCTCTGTGTTCTGTTAATTCATCTCACAGAGTTACATCTTTCCCTTCAAGAAGCCTTTCGCTAAGACTGTTCTTGTGGAATTGGCAAAGAGATATTTGGAAGCCCATAGAGGGCTATGGTGAAAAAGGAAATATCTTCCGTTCAAAATTGGAAAGAAGCTTTCTGAGAAACTGCTCTGTGTTCTGTTAATTCATCTCACAGAGTTACATCTTTCCCTTCAAGAAGCCTTTTACTAAGGCTGTTCTTGTGCAATTGGCAAAATGATATTTGGAAGCCCATAGAGGGCTATGGTGAAAAAGGAAATACCTTTCGTTCAAAACTGGAAATAAGCTTTCTGAGAAACTGCTCTGTGTTCTGTTAATTCATCTCACAGAGTTACATCTTTCCCTTCAAGAAGCCTTTCGCTAAGGCTGTTCTGGTGGAATTGGCAAAGGGATATTTGGAAGCCCATAGAGGGCTATGGTGAAAAAGGAAATATATTCCGTTCAAAACTGAAAAGAAGCTTTCTGAGAAACTGTTCTATGTTCTGTTAATTCATCTCACAGAGTTACATCTTTCCCTTCAAGAAGCCTTTCGCTAAGACTGCTCTTGTGGAATTGGCAAAGGGATATTTGGAAGCCCATAGAGGGCTATGGTGAAAAAGGAAATATCTTCCGTTCAAAACTGGAAAGAAGCTTTCTGAGAAACTGCTCTGTGTTCTGTTAATTCATCTCACAGAGTTACATCTTTCCCTTCAAGAAGCCTTTCGCTAAGGCTGTTCTTGTGGAATTGGCAAAGGGATATTTGGAAGCCCATAGAGGGCTATGGTGAAAAAGGAAATATCTTCCGTTCAAAACTGGAAAGAAGCTTTCTGAGAAACTGCTCTGTGTTCTGTTAATTCATCTCACAGAGTTACATCTTTCCCTTCAAGACGCCTTTCGCTAAGGCTGTTCTTGTGGTATTGGCAAAGGGATATTTGGAAGCCCTTAGAGGGCTATGGTGAAAAAGGAAATATCTTCCGTTCAAAACTGGAAAGAAGCTTTCTGAGAAACTGCACTGTGTTCTGTTAATTCACCTCATAGAGTTACATCTTTCCCTTCAAGAAGCCTTTCGCTAAGGCTGTTCTTGTGGAATTGGCAAAGGGATATTTGGAAGCCCATAGAGGGCTATGGTGAAAAAGGAAATATCTTCCGTTCAAAACTGGAAAGAAGCTTTCTGAGAAACTGCTCTGTGTTCTGTTAATTCATCTCACAGAGTTACATCTTTCCCTTCAAGAAGCCTCTCGTTAAGGCTGTTCTTGTGGAATTGGCAAAGGGATATTTGGAAGCCCACAGAGGGCTACGGTGAAAAAGGAAATATCTTCCGTTCAAAACTGGAAAGAAGTTTTCTGAGAAACTGCTGTGTGTTCTGTTAATTCATCTCACAGAGTTACATCTTTCCCTTCAAGAAGCCTTTCGCTAAGGCTGTTCTTGTGGAATTGGCAAAGGGATATTTGGAAGCCCATAGAGGGCTATGGTGAAAAAGGAAATATCTTCCGTTCAAAACTGGAAAGAAGCTTTCTGAGAAACTGCTCTGTGTTCTGTGAATTCATCTCACAGAGTTACGTCTTTCCCTTCAAGAAGCCTTTCGCTAAGGTTGTTCTTGTGGAATTGGCAAAGGGATATTTGGAAGCCCATAGAGGGCTATGGTGAAAAAGGAAATATCTTCCATTCAAAACTGGAAAGAAGCTTTCTGAGAAACTGCTCTGTGTTCTGTTGATTCATCTCACAGAGTTACATCTTTCCCTTCAAGAAGCCTTTCGCTAAGGCTGTTCTTGTGGAATTGGCAAAGGGATATTTGGAAGCCCATAGAGGGCTATGGTGAAAAAGGAAATATCTTCCGTTCAAAACTGGAAAGAAGCTTTCTGAGAAACTGCTCTGTGTTCTGTTAATTCATCTCACAGAGTTACATCTATCCCTTCAAGAAGCCTTTCGCTAAGGCTGTTATTTTGGAATTGGCAAAGGGATATTTGGAAACCCATAGAGGGCTATGGTGAAAAAGGAAATATCTTCCGTTCAAAACTGGAAAGAAGCTTTCTGAGAAACTGCTCTGTGTTCTGTTAATTCATCTCACAGAGTTACGTCTTTCCCTTCAAGAAGCCTTTCGCTAAGACTGTTCTTGTGGAATTGGCAAAGAGATATTTGGAAGCCCATAGAGGGCTATGGTGAAAAAGGAAATATCTTCCGTTCAAAATTGGAAAGAAGCTTTCTGAGAAACTGCTCTGTGTTCTGTTAATTCATCTCACAGAGTTACATCTTTCCCTTCAAGAAGCCTTTTACTAAGGCTGTTCTTGTGTAATTGGCAAAGGGATATTTGGAAGCCCATAGAGGGCTATGGTGAAAAAGGAAATATCTTCCGTTCAAAACTGGAAAGAAGCTTTCTGAGAAACTGCTCTGTGTTCTGTTAATTCATCTCACAGAGTTACATCTTTCCCTTCAAGAAGCCTTTCGTTAAGGCTGTTCTTGTGGAATTGGCAAAGGGATATTTGGAAGCCCACAGAGGGCTACGGTGAAAAAGGAAATATCTTCCGTTCAAAACTGGAAAGAAGCTTTCTGAGAAACTGCTCTGTGTTCCGTTAATTCATCTCACAGAGTTACATCTTTCCCTTCAAGAAGCCTTTCGCTAAGGCTATTCTTGTGGAATTGGCAAAGGGATATTTGGAAGCATATAGAGGTCTATTGTGAAAAAGGAAGTATCTTCCGTTGAAAACTGGAAAGAATCTTTCTGAGAAACTGCTCTGTCTTCTGTTAATTCATCTCACGGAGTTACATCTTTCCCTTCAAGAAGTCTTTCGCTAAGGCTGTTCTTGTGGAATTGCCAAAGGGATATTTGGAAGCCCATAGAGGGCTATGGTGAGAAAGGAAATATCTTCCGTTCAAAACTGGAAAGAAGCTTTCTGAGAAACTGCTCTGTGTTCTGTTAATTCATCTCACACAGTTACATCTATCCCTTCAAGAAGCCTTTCGCTAAGGCTGTTCTTGTGGAATTGGCAAAGGGATATTTGGAAGCCCATAGAGGGCTATGGTGAAAAAGGAAATATCTTCCGTTCAAAACTGGAAAGAAGCTTTCTGAGAAACTGCTCTGTGTTCTGTTAATTCATCTCACAGAGTTACATGTTTCCCTTCAAGAAGCCTTTCGCTAAGGCTGTTCTTGTGGAATTGGCAAAGGGATATTTGGAAACCCATAGAGGGCTATGGTGAAAAAGGAAATATATTCCGTTCAAAACTGGAAAGAAGCTTTCTGAGAAACTGCTCTGTGTTCTGTTAATTCATCTCACAGAGTTACATCTTTCCCTTCAAGAAGCCTTTTACTAAGGCTGTTCTTGTGTAATTGGCAAAGGGATATTTGGAAGCCCATAGAGGGCTATGGTGAAAAAGGAAATATCTTCCGTTCAAAACTGGAAAGAAGCTTTCTGAGAAACTGCTCTGTGTTCTGTTAATTCATCTCACAGTGTTACATCTTTCCCTTCAAGAAGCCTTTCGTTAAGGCTGTTCTTGTGGAATTGGCAAAGGGATATTTGGAAGCCCACAGAGGGCTACGGTGAAAAAGGAAATATCTTCCGTTCAAAACTGGAAAGAAGTTTTCTGAGAAACTGCTGTGTGTTCTGTTAATTCATCTCACAGAGTTACATCTTTCCCTTCAAGAAGCCTTTCGCTAAGGCTGTTCTTGTGGAATTGGCAAAGGGATATTTGGAAGCCCATAGAGGGCTATGGTGAAAAAGGAAATATCTTCCGTTCAAAACTGGAAAGAAGCTTTCTGAGAAACTGCTCTGTGTTCTGTGAATTCATCTCACAGAGTTACGTCTTTCCCTTCAAGAAGCCTTTCGCTAAGGTTGTTCTTGTGGAATTGGCAAAGGGATATTTGGAAGCCCATAGAGGGCTATGGTGAAAAAGGAAATATCTTCCATTCAAAACTGGAAAGAAGCTTTCTGAGAAACTGCTCTGTGTTCTGTTGATTCATCTCACAGAGTTACATCTTTCCCTTCAAGAAGCCTTTCGCTAAGGCTGTTCTTGTGGAATTGGCAAAGGGATATTTGGAAGCCCATAGAGGGCTATGGTGAAAAAGGAAATATCTTCCGTTCAAAACTGGAAAGAAGCTTTCTGAGAAACTGCTCTGTGTTCTGTTAATTCATCTCACAGAGTTACATCTATCCCTTCAAGAAGCCTTTCGCTAAGGCTGTTATTTTGGAATTGGCAAAGGGATATTTGGAAACCCATAGAGGGCTATGGTGAAAAAGGAAATATCTTCCGTTCAAAACTGGAAAGAAGCTTTCTGAGAAACTGCTCTGTGTTCTGTTAATTCATCTCACAGAGTTACGTCTTTCCCTTCAAGAAGCCTTTCGCTAAGACTGTTCTTGTGGAATTGGCAAAGAGATATTTGGAAGCCCATAGAGGGCTATGGTGAAAAAGGAAATATCTTCCGTTCAAAATTGGAAAGAAGCTTTCTGAGAAACTGCTCTGTGTTCTGTTAATTCATCTCACAGAGTTACATCTTTCCCTTCAAGAAGCCTTTTACTAAGGCTGTTCTTGTGCAATTGGCAAAATGATATTTGGAAGCCCATAGAGGGCTATGGTGAAAAAGGAAATACCTTTCGTTCAAAACTGGAAATAAGCTTTCTGAGAAACTGCTCTGTGTTCTGTTAATTCATCTCACAGAGTTACATCTTTCCCTTCAAGAAGCCTTTCGCTAAGGCTGTTCTTGTGGAATTGGCAAAGGGATATTTGGAAGCCCATAGAGGGCTATGGTGAAAAAGGAAATATATTCCGTTCAAAACTGAAAAGAAGCTTTCTGAGAAACTGTTCTATGTTCTGTTAATTCATCTCACAGAGTTACATCTTTCCCTTCAAGAGGCCTTTCGCTAAGACTGCTCTTGTGGAATTGGCAAAGGGATATTTGGAAGCCCATAGAGGGCTATGGTGAAAAAGGAAATATCTTCCGTTCAAAACTGGAAAGAAGCTTTCTGAGAAACTGCTCTGTGTTCTGTTAATTCATCTCACAGAGTTACATCTTTCCCTTCAAGAAGCCTTTCGCTAAGGCTGTTCTTGTGGTATTGGCAAAGGGATATTTGGAAGCCCTTAGAGGGCTATGGTGAAAAAGGAAATATCTTCCGTTCAAAACTGGAAAGAAGCTTTCTGAGAAACTGCACTGTGTTCTGTTAATTCACCTCACAGAGTTACATCTTTCCCTTCAAGAAGCCTTTCGCTAAGGCTGTTCTTGTGGAATTGGCAAAGGGATATTTGGAAGCCCATAGAGGGCTATGGTGAAAAAGGAAATATCTTCCGTTCAAAACTGGAAAGAAGCTTTCTGAGAAACTGCTCTGTGTTCCGTTAATTCATCTCACAGAGTTACATCTTTCCCTTCAAGAAGCCTTTCGCTAAGGCTATTCTTGTGGAATTGGCAAAGGGATATTTGGAAGCATATAGAGGTCTATTGTGAAAAAGGAAGTATCTTCCGTTGAAAACTGGAAAGAATCTTTCTGAGAAACTGCTCTGTGTTCTGTTAATTCATCTGACAGAGTTACATCTTTCCCTTCAAGAAGCCTTTCCCTAAGGCTGTTCTTGTGGAATTGCCAAAGGGATATTTGGAAGCCCATAGAGGGCTATGGTGAGAAAGGAAATATCTTCCGTTCAAAACTGGAAAGAAGCTTTCTGAGAAACTGCTCTGTGTTCTGTTAATTCATCTCACAGAGTTACATCTTTCCCTTCAAGAAGCCTTTCGCTAAGGCTGTTCTTGTGGAATTGGCAAAGGGATATTTGGAAGCCCATAGAGGGCTATGGTGAAAAAGGAAATATCTTCCGTTCAAAACTGGAAAGAAGCTTTCTGAGAAACTGCTCTGTGTTCTGTTAATTCATCTCACAGAGTTACATCTTTCCCTTCAAGAAGCCTTTTACTAAGGCTGTTCTTGTGCAATTGGCAAAGGGATATTTGGAAGCCCATAGAGGGCTATGGTGAAAAAGGAAATATCTTCCGTTCAAAACTGGAAAGAAGCTTTCTGAGAAACTGCTCTGTGTTCTGTTAATTCATCTAACAGAGTTACATCTTTCCCTTCAAGAAGCCTTTCGCTAAGGCTGTTCTTGTGGAATTGGCAAAAGGATATTTGGAAGCCCATAGAGGGCTATGGTGAAAAAGGAAATATCTTCCGTTCAAAATTGAAAAGAAGCTTTCTCAGAAACTGTTCTATGTTCTGTTAATTCATCTCACAGAGTTACATCTTTCCCTTCAAGAAGCCTTTCGGTAAGACTGTTCTTGTGGAATTGGCAAAGGGATATTTGGAAGCCTATAGAGGGCTATGGTGAAAAAGGAAATATCTTCCGTTCAAAACTGGAAACAAGCTTTCTGAGAAACTGCTCTGTGTTCTGTTAATTCATCTCACAGAGTTACATCTTTCCCTTCAAGAAGCCTTTCGCTAAGGCTGTTCTTGTGGAATTGGCAAAGGGATATTTGGAAACCCATAGAGGGCTATGGTGTAAAAGGAAATATCTTCCGTTCAAAACTGGAAAGAAGCTTTCTGAGAAACTGCTCTGTGTTCTGTTAATTCATCTCACAGAGTTACATCTTTAACTTCAAGAAGCCTTTCGCTAAGGCTGTTCTTGTGGAATTGGCAAAGGGATATTTGGAAGCCCCTAGAGGGCTATGGTGAAAAAGGAAATATCTTCCGTTCAAAACTGGAAAGAAGCTTTCTGAGAAACTGCTCTGTGTTTTGTTAATTCATCTCACAGAGTTACATCTTTCCCTTCCAGAAGCCTTTCGCTAAGGCTATTCTTGTGGAATTGCCAAAGGGATATTTGGAAGCCCATAGAGGGCTATGGTGAGAAAGGAAATATCTTCCGTTCAAAACTGGAAAGAAGCTTTCTGAGAAACTGCTCTGTGTTCTGTTAATTCATCTCACAGAGTTACATCTATCCCTTCAAGAAGCCTTTCGCTAAGGCTGTTCTTGTGCAATTGGCAAAGGGATATTTGGAAGCCCATAGAGGGCTATGGTGAAAAAGGAAATATCTTCCGTTCAAAACTGGAAAGAAGCTTTCTGAGAAACTGCTGTGTGTTCTGTTAATTCATCTCACAGAGTTACATCTTTCCCTTCAAGAAGCCTTTCGCTAAGGCTGTTTTGTGGAATTGGCAAAGGGATATTTGGAAGCCCATAGAGGGCTATGGTGAAAAAGGAAATATCTTCCGTTCAAAACTGGAAAGAAGCTTTCTGAGAAACTGCTCTGTGTTTTGTTGATTCATCTCACAGAGTTACATCTTTCCCTTCAAGAAGCCTTATACTAAGGCTGTTCTTGTGCAATTGGCAAAATGATATTTGGAAGCCCATAGAGGGCTATGGTGAAAAAGGAAATATCTTCCGTTCAAAACTGGAAAGAAACTTTCTGAGAAACTGCTGTGTGTTCTGTTAATTCATCTCACAGAGTTACATCTTTCCCTTCAAGAAGCCTTTCGCTAAGGCTGTTCTTGTGGAATTGGCAAAGGGACATTTGGAAGCCCATAGAGGGCTATGGTGAAAAAGGAAATATCTTCCGTTCAAAACTGGAAAGAAGCTTTCTGAGAAACTGCTCTGTGTTCTGTTAATTCATCTCACAGAGTTACATCTTTCCCTTCAAGAAGCCTTTCGCTAAGGCTGTTCTTGTGGAATTGGCAAAGGGATATTTGGAAGCCCATAGAGAGTTATGGTGAAAAAGGAAATATCTTCCGTTCAAAACTGGAAAGAAGCTTTCTGAGAAACTGCTCTGTGTTCTGTTAATTCATCTCACAGAGTTACATCTTTCCCTTCAAGAATCCTTTCGCTAAGGCTGTTCTTGTGGAATTGGCAAAGGGATATTTGGAAGCCCATAGAGGTCTATGGTGAAAAAGGAAATATCTTCCGTTCAAAACTGGAAAGAAGCTTTCTGAGAAACTGCTCTGTGTTCTGTTAATTCATCTCACAGAGTTACATCTTTCCCTTCAAGAAGCCTTTCGCTAAGGCTGTTCTTGTGGAATTGGCAAAGGGATATTTGGAAGCCCATAGAGAGCTATGGTGAAAAAGGAAATAACTTCCGTTCAAAACTGGAAAGAAGCTTTCTGAGAAACTGCTCTGTGTTCTGTTAATTCATCTCACAGAGTTACATCTTTCCCTTCAAGAAGCCTTTCGCTAAGGCTGTTCTTGTGGTATTGGCAAAGGGATATTTGGAAGCCCATAGAGGGCTATGGTGAAAAAGGAAATATCTTCCGTTCAAAACTGGAAAGAAGCTTTCTGAGAAACTGCACTCTGTTCTGTTAATTCACCTCACAGAGTTACATCTTTCCCTTAAAGAAGCCTTTCGCTAAGGCTGTTCTTGTGGAATTGGCAAAGGGATATTTGGAAGCCCATAGAGGGCTATGGTGAGAAAGGAAATATCTTCCGTTCAAAACTGGAAAGAAGCTTTCTGAGAAACTGCTCTGTGTTCTGTTAATTCATCTCACAGAGTTACATCTATCCCTTCAAGAAGCCTTTCGCTAAGGCTGTTCTTGTGCAATTGGCAAAGGGATATTTGGAAGCCCATAGAGGGCTATGGTGAAAAAGGAAATATCTTCCGTTCAAAACTGGAAAGAAGCTTTCTGAGAAACTGCTGTGTGTTCTCTTAATTCATCTCACAGAGTTACATCTTTCCCTTCAAGAAGCCTTTCGCTAAGGCTGTTCTTGTGGAATTGGCAAAGTGATATTTGGAAGCCCATAGAGGGCTATGGTGAAAAAGGAAATATCTTCCGTTCAAAACTGGAAAGAAGCTTTCTGAGAAACTGCTCTGTGTTCTGTTAATTCACCTCACAGAGTTACATCTTTCCCTTCAAGAAGCCTTTCGCTAAGGCTGTTCTTGTGGAATTGGCAAAGGGATATTTGGAAGCCCATAGAGAGCTATGGTGAAAAAGGAAATATCTTCCGTTCAAAACTGGAAAGAAGCTTTCTGAGAAACTGCTGTGTGTTCTGTTAATTCATCTCACAGAGTTACATCTTTCCCTTCAAGAAGCCTTTCGCTAAGGCTGTTCTTGTGGAATTGGCAAAGGGATATTTGGAAGCCCATAGAGGGCTATGGTGAAAAAGGAAATATCTTCCGTTGAAAACTGGAAAGAAGCTTTCTGAGAAACTGCTCTGTGTTCTGTTAATTCATCTCACAGAGTTACATCTTTCCCTTCAAGAAGCCTTTAGCTAAGGCTGTTCTTGTGGAATTGGCAAAGGGATATTTGGAAACCCATAGAGTTCTGTGGTGAAAAAGGAAATATCTTCCGTTCAAAACTGGAAAGAAGCTTTCTGAGAAACTGCTCTGTGTTCTGTTAATTCATCTCACAGAGTTACATCTTTCCCTTCAAGAAGCCTTTCGCTAAGACTGTTCTTGTGGAATTGGCAAAGGGATATTTGGAAGCCCAGAGAGGGCTATGGTGAAAAAGGAAATATCTTCCGTTCAAAATTGGAAAGAAGCTTTCTGAGAAACTGCTGTGTGTTCTGTTAATTCATCTCACAGAGTTACATCTTTCCCTTCAAGAAGCCTTTCGCTAAGGCTGTTCTTGTGGAATTGGCAAAGGGATATTTGGAAGCCCATAGAGGTCTATGGTGAAAAAGGAAATATCTTCCGTTCAAAACTGGAAAGAAGCTTTCTGAGAAACTGCTCTGTGTTCTGTTAATTCATCTCACAGAGTTACATTTTTCCCTTCAAGAAGCCTTTTACTAAGGCTGTTCTTGTGCAATTGGCAAAGGGATATTTGGAAGCCCATAGAGGGCTATGGTGAAAAAGGAAATATCTTCCGTTCAAAACTGGAAAGAAGCTTTCTGAGAAACTGCTCTGTGTTCTGTTAATTCATCTAACAGAGATACATCTTTCCCTTCAAGAAGCCTTTCGCTAAGGCTGTTCTTGTGGAATTGGCAAAGGGATATTTGGAAGCCCATAGAGGGCTATGGTGAAAAAGGAAATATCTTCCGTTCAAAACTGAAAAGAAGCTTTCTGAGAAACTGTTCTATGTTCTGTTAATTCATCTCACAGAGTTACATCTTTCCCTTCAAGAAGCCTTTCGGTAAGACTGTTCTTGTGGAATTGGCAAAGGGATATTTGGAAGCCTATAGAGGGCTATGGTGAAAAAGAAAATATCTTCCGTTCAAAACTGGAAACAAGCTTTCTGAGAAACTGCTCTATGTTCTGTTAATTCATCTCACAGAGTTACATCTTTCCCTTCAAGAAGCCTTTCGCTAAGGCTGTTCTTGTGGAATTGGCAAAGGGATATTTGGAAACCCATAGAGGGCTATGGTGTAAAAGGAAATATCTTCCGTTCAAAACTGGAAAGAAGCTTTCTGAGAAACTGCTCTGTGTTCTGTTAATTCATCTCACAGAGTTACATCTTTAACTTCAAGAAGCCTTTCGCTAAGGCTGTTCTTGTGGAATTGGCAAAGGGATATTTGGAAGCCCATAGAGGGCTATGGTGAAAAAGGAAATATCTTCCGTTCAAAACTGGAAAGAAGCTTTCTGAGAAACTGCTCTGTGTTTTGTTAATTCATCTCACAGAGTTACATCTTTCCCTTCAAGAAACCTTTCGCTAAGGCTATTCTTGTGGAATTGCCAAAGGGATATTTGGAAGCCCATAGAGGGCTATGGTGAGAAAGGAAATATCTTCCGTTCAAAACTGGAAAGAAACTTTCTGAGAAACTGCTCTGTGTTCTGTTAATTCATCTCACAGAGTTACATCTATCCCTTCAAGAAGCCTTTCGCTAAGGCTGTTCTTGTGCAATTGGCAAAGGGATATTTGGAAGCCCATAGAGGGCTATGGTGAAAAAGGAAATATCTTCCGTTCAAAACTGGAAAGAAGCTTTCTGAGAAACTGCTGTGTGTTCTGTTAATTCATCTCACAGAGTTACATCTTTCCCTTCAAGAAGCCTTTCGCTAAGGCTGTTTTGTGGAATTGGCAAAGGGATATTTGGAAGCCCATCGAGGGCTATGGTGAAAAAGGAAATATCTTCCGTTCAAAACTGGAAAGAAGCTTTCTGAGAAACTGCTCTGTGTTTTGTTGATTCATCTCACAGAGTTACATCTTTCCCTTCAAGAAGCCTTATACTAAGGCTGTTCTTGTGCAATTGGCAAAATGATATTTGGAAGCCCATAGAGGGCTATGGTGAAAAAGGAAATATCTTCCGTTCAAATCTGGAATTAAACTTTCTGAGAAACTGCTGTGTGTTTTGTTAATTCATCTCACAGAGTAACATCTTTCCCTTCAAGAAGCCTTTCGCTAAGGCTGTTCTTGTGGAATTGGCAAAGGGACATTTGGAAGCCCATAGAGGGCTATGGTGAAAAAGGAAATATCTTCCGTTCAAAACTGGAAAGAAGCTTTCTGAGAAACTGCTCTGTGTTCTGTTAATTCATCTCACAGAGTTACATCTTTCCCTTCAAGAAGCCTTTCGCTAAGGCTGTTCTTGTGGAATTGGCAAAGGGATATTTGGAAGCCCATAGAGAGCTATGGTGAAAAAGGAAATATCTTCCGTTCAAAACTGGAAAGAAGCTTTCTGAGAAACTGCTCTGTGTTCTGTTAATTCATCTCACAGAGTTACATCTTTCCCTTCAAGAAGACTTTCGCTAAGGCTGTTCTTGTGGAATTGGCAAAGGGATATTTGGAAGCCCATAGAGGGCTATGGTGAAAAAGGAAATATCTTCCGTTCAAAACTGGAAAGAAGCTTTCTGAGAAACTGCTCTGTGTTCTGTTAATTCATCTCACAGAGTTACATGTTTCCCTTCAAGAAGCCTTTCGCTAAGGCTGTTCTTGTGGAATTGGCAAAGGGATATTTGGAAACCCATAGAGTTCTATGGTGAAAAAGGAAATATCTTCCGTTCAAAACTGGAAAGAAGCTTTCTGAGAAACTGCTCTGTGTTCTGTTAATTCATCTCACAGAGTTACATCTTTCCCTTCAAGAATCCTTTCGCTAAGGCTGTTCTTGTGGAATTGGCAAAGGGATATTTGGAAGCCCATAGAGGTCTATGGTGAAAAAGGAAATATCTTCCGTTCAAAACTGGAAAGAAGCTTTCTGAGAAACTGCTCTGTGTTCTGTTAATTCATCTCACAGAGTTACATCTTTCCCTTCAAGAAGCCTTTCGCTAAGGCTGTTCTTGTGGAATTGGCAAAGGGATATTTGGAAGCCCTTAGAGAGCTATGGTGAAAAAGGAAATATCTTCCGTTCAAAACTGGAAAGAAGCTTTCTGAGAAACTGCTCTGTGTTCTGTTAATTCATCTCACAGAGTTACATCTTTCCCTTCAAGAAGCCTTTCGCTAAGGCTGTTCTTGTGGAATTGGCAAAGGGATATTTGGAAGCCCATAGAGGGCTATGGTGAAAAAGGAAATATCTTCCGTTCAAAACTGGAAAGAAGCTTTCTGAGATACTGCTCTGTGTTCTGTTAATTCATCTCACAGAGTTACATCTTTCCCTTCAAGAAGCCTTTCGCTAAGGCTGTTCTTGTGGAATTGGCAAAGGGATATTTGGAAGCCCATAGAGGGCTATGGTGAAAAAGGAAATATCTTCCGTTCAAAACTGGAAAGAAGCTTTCTGAGAAACTGCTCTGTGTTCTGTTAATTCATCTCACAGAGTTACATCTTTCCCTTCAAGAAGCCTTTCGCTAAGGCTGTTCTTGTGGAATTGGCAAAGGGATATTTGGAAGCCCATAGAGGGCTATGGTGAAAAAGGAAATATCTTCCGTTCAAAACTGGAAAGAAGCTTTCTGAGAAACTGCTCTGTGTTCTGTTAATTCATCTCACAGAGTTACATCTTTCCCTTCAAGAAGCCTTTCGCTAAGGCTGTTCTTGTGGAATTGGCAAAGGGATATTTGGAAGCCCATAGAGGGCTATGGTGAAAAAGGAAATATCTTCCGTTCAAAACTGGAAAGAAGCTTTCTGAGAAACTGCTCTGTGTTCTGTTAATTCATCTCACAGAGTTACATCTTTCCCTTCAAGAAGCCTTTCGCTAAGGCTGTTCTTGTGGAATTGGCAAAGGGATATTTGGAAGCCCATAGAGGGCTATGGTGAAAAAGGAAATATCTTCCGGTCAAAACTGGAAAGAAGCTTTCTGAGAAACTGCTCTGTGTTCTGTTAATTCATCTCACAGAGTTACATCTTTCACTTCAAGAAGCCTTTCGCTAAGGTTTTTCTTGCGGAATTGTCAAAGGGATATTTGGAAGCCCATAGAGGGCTATGGTGAAAAAGGAAATATCTTCCGTTCAAAACTGGAAAGAAGCTTTCTGAGAAACTGCTCTGTGTTCTGTTAATTCATCTCACAGTGTTACATCTTTGCCTTCAAGAAGCCTTTCGCTAAGGCTGTTCTTGTGGAATTGGCAAAGGGATATTTGGAAGCCCATAGAGGGCTATGGTAAAAAAGGAAATATCTTCCGTTCAAAACTGGAAAGAAGCTTTCTGAGAAACTGCTCTGTGTTCTGTTAATTCA
Organism: Chlorocebus sabaeus; assembly: GCF_047675955.1. Taxonomy (NCBI): domain Eukaryota; kingdom Metazoa; phylum Chordata; class Mammalia; order Primates; family Cercopithecidae; genus Chlorocebus; species Chlorocebus sabaeus. The sequence goes on from NW_027328214.1 coordinate 433,564, forward strand.
TCTCACAGAGTTACATCTTTCCCTTCAAGAAGCCTTTCACTAAGGCTGTTCTTGTGGAATTGGCAAAGGGATATTTGGAAGCCCATAGAGGGCTATGGTGAAAAAGGAAATATCTTCCGTTCAAAACAGGAAAGAAGCTTTCTGAGAAACTGCTCTGTGTTCTGTTAATTCATCTCACAGAATTACATCTTTCCTCTCAAGAAGCCTTTCGCTAAGGCTGTTCTTGTGGAATTGGCAAAGGTATATTTGGAAGCCCATAGAGGGCTATGGTGAAAAAGGAATTATCTTCCGTTCAAAACTGGAAAGAAGCTTTCTGAGAAACTGCTCTGTGTTCTGTTAATTCATCTCACAGAGTTACATCTTTCCCTTCAAGAAGCCTTTCGCTAAGGCTGTTCTTGTGGAATTGGCAAAGGGATATTTGGAAGCCCATAGAGGGCTATGGTGAAAAAGGAAATATCTTCCGTTCAAAACTGGAAAGAAGCTTTCTGAGAAACTGCTCTGTGTTCTGTTAATTCATCTCACCGAGTTACGTCTTTCCCTTCAAGAAGCCTTTCGCTAAGGCTGTTCTTGTGGAATTGGCAAAGGGATATTTGGAAGCCCATAGAGGGCTATTGTGAAAAAGGAAATATTTTCCGTTCAAAACTGGAGAGAAGCTTTCTGAGAAACTGCTCTGTGTTCTGTTAATTCATCTCACAGAGTTACATCTATCCCTTCAAGAAGCCTTTCGCTAAGGCTGTTCTTGTGCAATTGGCAAAGGGATATTTGGAAGCCCATAGAGGGCTATGGTGAAAAAGGAAATATCTTCCGTTCAAAACTGGAAAGAAGCTTTCTGAGAAACTGCTCTGTGTTCTCTTATTTCATCTCACAGAGTTACATCTTTCCCTTCAAGAAGCCTTTCGCTAAGGCTGTTCTTGTGGAATTGGCAAAGTGATATTTGGAAGCCCATAGAGGGCTATGGTGAAAAAGGAAATATCTTCCGTTCAAAACTGGAAAGAAGCTTTCTGAGAAACTGCTCTGTGTTCTGTTAATTTATCTCACAGAGTTACATCTTTCCCTTCAAGAAGCCTTTCGCTAAGGCTGTTCTTGTGCAATTGGCAAAGGGATATTTGGAAGCCCATAGAGGGCTATGGTGAAAAAGGAAATATCTTCCGTTCAAAACTGGAAAGAAGCTTTCTGAGAAACTGCTCTGTGTTCTCTTAATTCATCTCACAGAGTTACATCTTTCCCTTCAAGAAGCCTTTCGCTAAGGCTGTTCTTGTGGAATTGGCAAAGTGATATTTGGAAGCCCATAGAGGGCTATGGTGAAAAAGGAAATATCTTCCGTTCAAAACTGGAAAGAAGCTTTCTGAGAAACTGCTCTGTGTTCTGTTAATTCATCTCACAGAGTTACATCTTTCCCTTCAAGAAGCCTTTCGCTAAGGCTGTTCTTGTGGAATTGGCAAAGGGATATTTGGAAGCCCATAGAGAGCTATGGTGAAAAAGGAAATATCTTCCGTTCAAAACTGGAAAGAAGCTTTCTGAGAAACTGCTCTGTGTTCTGTTAATTCATCTCACAGAGTTACATCTTTCCCTTCAAGAAGCCTTTCGCTAAGGCTATTCTTGTGGATTTGGCAAAGGGATATTTGGAAGCCCATAGAGGGCTATGGTGAAAAAGGAAATATCTTCCGTTCAAAACTGGAAAGAAGCTTTCTGAGAAACTGCTTTGTGTTCTGTTAATTCATCTCACAGAGTTACATCTTTCCCTTCAAGAAGCCTTTCACTAAGGCTGTTCTTGTGGAATTGGCAAGGGATATTTGGAAACCCATAGAGTTCTATGGTGAAAAAGGAAATATCTTCCGTTCAAAACTGGAAAGAAGCTTTCTGAGAAACTGCTCTGTGTTCTGTTAATTCATCTCACAGAGTTACATCTTTCCCTTCAAGAAGCCTTATACTAAGGCTGTTCTTGTGCAATTGGCAAAATGATATTTGGAAGCCCATAGAGGGCTATGGTGAAAAAGGAAATATCTTCCGTTCAAAACTGGAAAGAAACTTTCTGAGAAACTGCTGTGTGTTCTGTTAATTCATCTCACAGAGTTACATCTTTCCCTTCAAGAAGCCTTTCGCTATGTCTGTTCTTGTGGAATTGGCAAAGGGATATTTGGAAGCCCATAGAGGGCTATGGTGAAAAAGGAAATATCTTCCGTTCAAAACTGGAAAGAAGCTTTCTGAGAAACTGCTCTGTGTTCTGTTAATTCATCTCACAGAGTTACATCTTTCCCTTCAAGAAGCCTTTCTCTAAGGCTGTTCTTGTGGAATTGGCAAAGGGATATTTGGAAGCCCATAGAGGTCTATGGTGAAAAAGGAAATATCTTCCGTTCAAAACTGGAAAGAAGCTTTTTGAGAAACTGCTCTGTGTTCTGTTAATTCATCTCACAGTGTTACATCTATCCCTTCAAGAAGCCTTTCGCTAACGCTGTTCTTGTGCAATTGGCAAAGGGATATTTGGAAGCCCATAGAGGGCTATGGTGAAAAAGGAAATATCTTCCGTGCAAAACTGGAAAGAAGCTTTCTGAGAAACTGCTGTGTGTACTGTTAATTTATCTCACAGAGTTACATCTTTCACTTCAAGAAGCCTTTCGCTAAGGCTGTTCTTGTGGAATTGGCAAAGGGATATTTGGAAGCCCATAGAGGGCTATGCTGAAAAAATTAAATATCTTCCGTTCAAAACTGGAAAGAAGCTTTCTGAGAAACTGCTCTGTGTTCTGTTAATTCATCTCACTGAGTTACATCTTTCCCTTCAAGAAGCCTTTCGCTAAGTCTGTTCTTGTGGAATTGGCAAAGGGATATTTGGAAGCCCATAGAGGGCTATGGTGAAAAAGGAAATATCTTCCGTTCAAAACTGGAAAGAAGCTTTCTGAGAAACTGCTCTGTGTTCTGTTAATTCATCTCACAGAGTTACATCTTTCCCTTCAAGAAGCCTTTCGCTAAGGCTGTTCTTGTGGAATTGGCAAAGGGATATTTGGAAGCCCATAGAGGGCTATGGTGAAAAAGGAAATATCTTCCGTTCAAAACTGGAAAGAAGCTTTCTGAGAAACTGCTCTGTGTTCTGTTAATTCATCTCACAGAGTTACATCTTTCCCTTCAAGAAGCCTTTCGCTAAGGCTGTTCTTGTGGAATTGGCAAAGGGATATTTGGAAGCCCATAGAGGGCTATGGTGAAAAAGGAAATATCTTCCGTTCAAAACTGGAAAGAAGCTTTCTGAGAAACTGCTCTGTGTTCTGTTAATTCATCTCACAGAGTTACATCTTTCCCTTCAAGAAGCCTTTCGCTAAGGCTGTTCTTGTGGAATTGGCAAAGGGATATTTGGAAGCCCATAGAGGGCTATGGTGAAAAAGGAAATATCTTCCGTTCAAAACTGGAAAGAAGCTTTCTGAGAAACTGCTCTGTGTTCTGTTAATTCATCTCACAGAGTTACATCTTTCCCTTCAAGAAGCCTTTCGCTAAGGCTGTTCTTGTGGAATTGGCAAAGGGATATTTGGAAGCCCATAGAGGGCTATGGTGAAAAAGGAAATATCTTCCGGTCAAAACTGGAAAGAAGCTTTCTGAGAAACTGCTCTGTGTTCTGTTAATTCATCTCACAGAGTTACATCTTTCACTTCAAGAAGCCTTTCGCTAAGGTTTTTCTTGCGGAATTGTCAAAGGGATATTTGGAAGCCCATAGAGGGCTATGGTGAAAAAGGAAATATCTTCCGTTCAAAACTGGAAAGAAGCTTTCTGAGAAACTGCTCTGTGTTCTGTTAATTCATCTCACAGTGTTACATCTTTGCCTTCAAGAAGCCTTTCGCTAAGGCTGTTCTTGTGGAATTGGCAAAGGGATATTTGGAAGCCCATAGAGGGCTATGGTGAAAAAGGAAATATCTTCCGTTCAAAACTGGAAAGAAGCTTTCTGAGAAACTGCTCTGTGTTCTGTTAATTCATCTCACAGAGTTACATCTTTCCCTTCAAGAAGCCTTTCGCTAAGGCTGTTCTTGTGGAATTGGCAAAGGGATATTTGGAAGCCCATAGAGGGCTATGGTGAAAAAGGAAATATCTTCCGGTCAAAACTGGAAAGAAGCTTTCTGAGAAACTGCTCTGTGTTCTGTTAATTCATCTCACAGAGTTACATCTTTCACTTCAAGAAGCCTTTCGCTAAGGTTTTTCTTGCGGAATTGTCAAAGGGATATTTGGAAGCCCATAGAGGGCTATGGTGAAAAAGGAAATATCTTCCGTTCAAAACTGGAAAGAAGCTTTCTGAGAAACTGCTCTGTGTTCTGTTAATTCATCTCACAGTGTTACATCTTTGCCTTCAAGAAGCCTTTCGCTAAGGCTGTTCTTGTGGAATTGGCAAAGGGATATTTGGAAGCCCATAGAGGGCTATGGTAAAAAAGGAAATATCTTCCGTTCAAAACTGGAAAGAAGCTTTCTGAGAAACTGCTCTGTGTTCTGTTAATTCATCTCACAGAGTTACATCTTTCCCTTCAAGAAGCCTTTCACTAAGGCTGTTCTTGTGGAATTGGCAAAGGGATATTTGGAAGCCCATAGAGGGCTATGGTGAAAAAGGAAATATCTTCCGTTCAAAACAGGAAAGAAGCTTTCTGAGAAACTGCTCTGTGTTCTGTTAATTCATCTCACAGAATTACATCTTTCCTCTCAAGAAGCCTTTCGCTAAGGCTGTTCTTGTGGAATTGGCAAAGGTATATTTGGAAGCCCATAGAGGGCTATGGTGAGAAAGGAATTATCTTCCGTTCAAAACTGGAAAGAAGCTTTCTGAGAAACTGCTCTGTGTTCTGTTAATTCATCTCACAGAGTTACATCTTTCCCTTCAAGAAGCCTTTCGCTAAGGCTGTTCTTGTGGAATTGGCAAAGGGATATTTGGAAGCCCATAGAGGGCTATGGTGAAAAAGGAAATATCTTCCGTTCAAAACTGGAAAGAAGCTTTCTGAGAAACTGCTCTGTGTTCTGTTAATTCATCTCACCGAGTTACGTCTTTCCCTTCAAGAAGCCTTTCGCTAAGGCTGTTCTTGTGGAATTGGCAAAGGGATATTTGGAAGCCCATAGAGGGCTATGGTGAAAAAGGAAATATTTTCCGTTCAAAACTGGAGAGAAGCTTTCTGAGAAACTGCTCTGTGTTCTGTTAATTCATCTCACAGAGTTACATCTATCCCTTCAAGAAGCCTTTCGCTAAGGCTGTTCTTGTGCAATTGGCAAAGGGATATTTGGAAGCCCATAGAGGGCTATGGTGAAAAAGGAAATATCTTCCGTTCAAAACTGGAAAGAAGCTTTCTGAGAAACTGCTCTGTGTTCTCTTATTTCATCTCACAGAGTTACATCTTTCCCTTCAAGAAGCCTTTCGCTAAGGCTGTTCTTGTGGAATTGGCAAAGTGATATTTGGAAGCCCATAGAGGGCTATGGTGAAAAAGGAAATATCTTCCGTTCAAAACTGGAAAGAAGCTTTCTGAGAAACTGCTCTGTGTTCTGTTAATTTATCTCACAGAGTTACATCTTTCCCTTCAAGAAGCCTTTCGCTAAGGCTGTTCTTGTGCAATTGGCAAAGGGATATTTGGAAGCCCATAGAGGGCTATGGTGAAAAAGGAAATATCTTCCGTTCAAAACTGGAAAGAAGCTTTCTGAGAAACTGCTCTGTGTTCTCTTAATTCATCTCACAGAGTTACATCTTTCCCTTCAAGAAGCCTTTCGCTAAGGCTGTTCTTGTGGAATTGGCAAAGTGATATTTGGAAGCCCATAGAGGGCTATGGTGAAAAAGGAAATATCTTCCGTTCAAAACTGGAAAGAAGCTTTCTGAGAAACTGCTCTGTGTTCTGTTAATTCATCTCACAGAGTTACATCTTTCCCTTCAAGAAGCCTTTCGCTAAGGCTGTTCTTGTGGAATTGGCAAAGGGATATTTGGAAGCCCATAGAGAGCTATGGTGAAAAAGGAAATATCTTCCGTTCAAAACTGGAAAGAAGCTTTCTGAGAAACTGCTCTGTGTTCTGTTAATTCATCTCACAGAGTTACATCTTTCCCTTCAAGAAGCCTTTCGCTAAGGCTATTCTTGTGGATTTGGCAAAGGGATATTTGGAAGCCCATAGAGGGCTATGGTGAAAAAGGAAATATCTTCCGTTCAAAACTGGAAAGAAGCTTTCTGAGAAACTGCTTTGTGTTCTGTTAATTCATCTCACAGAGTTACATCTTTCCCTTCAAGAAGCCTTTCACTAAGGCTGTTCTTGTGGAATTGGCAAGGGATATTTGGAAACCCATAGAGTTCTATGGTGAAAAAGGAAATATCTTCCGTTCAAAACTGGAAAGAAGCTTTCTGAGAAACTGCTCTGTGTTCTGTTAATTCATCTCACAGAGTTACATCTTTCCCTTCAAGAAGCCTTATACTAAGGCTGTTCTTGTGCAATTGGCAAAATGATATTTGGAAGCCCATAGAGGGCTATGGTGAAAAAGGAAATATCTTCCGTTCAAAACTGGAAAGAAACTTTCTGAGAAACTGCTGTGTGTTCTGTTAATTCATCTCACAGAGTTACATCTTTCCCTTCAAGAAGCCTTTCGCTATGTCTGTTCTTGTGGAATTGGCAAAGGGATATTTGGAAGCCCATAGAGGGCTATGGTGAAAAAGGAAATATCTTCCGTTCAAAACTGGAAAGAAGCTTTCTGAGAAACTGCTCTGTGTTCTGTTAATTCATCTCACAGAGTTACATCTTTCCCTTCAAGAAGCCTTTCTCTAAGGCTGTTCTTGTGGAATTGGCAAAGGGATATTTGGAAGCCCATAGAGGTCTATGGTGAAAAAGGAAATATCTTCCGTTCAAAACTGGAAAGAAGCTTTTTGAGAAACTGCTCTGTGTTCTGTTAATTCATCTCACAGTGTTACATCTATCCCTTCAAGAAGCCTTTCGCTAACGCTGTTCTTGTGCAATTGGCAAAGGGATATTTGGAAGCCCATAGAGGGCTATGGTGAAAAAGGAAATATCTTCCGTGCAAAACTGGAAAGAAGCTTTCTGAGAAACTGCTGTGTGTACTGTTAATTTATCTCACAGAGTTACATCTTTCACTTCAAGAAGCCTTTCGCTAAGGCTGTTCTTGTGGAATTGGCAAAGGGATATTTGGAAGCCCATAGAGGGCTATGCTGAAAAAATTAAATATCTTCCGTTCAAAACTGGAAAGAAGCTTTCTGAGAAACTGCTCTGTGTTCTGTTAATTCATCTCACTGAGTTACATCTTTCCCTTCAAGAAGCCTTTCGCTAAGTCTGTTCTTGTGGAATTGGCAAAGGGATATTTGGAAGCCCATAGAGGGCTATGGTGAAAAAGGAAATATCTTCCGTTCAAAACTGGAAAGAAGCTTTCTGAGAAACTGCTCTGTGTTCTGTTAATTCATCTCACAGAGTTACATCTTTCCCTTCAAGAAGCCTTTCGCTAAGGCTGTTCTTGTGGAATTGGCAAAGGGATATTTGGAAGCCCATAGAGGGCTATGGTGAAAAAGGAAATATCTTCCGTTCAAAACTGGAAAGAAGCTTTCTGAGAAACTGCTCTGTGTTCTGTTAATTCATCTCACAGAGTTACATCTTTCCCTTCAAGAAGCCTTTCGCTAAGGCTGTTCTTGTGGAATTGGCAAAGGGATATTTGGAAGCCCATAGAGGGCTATGGTGAAAAAGGAAATATCTTCCGTTCAAAACTGGAAAGAAGCTTTCTGAGAAACTGCTCTGTGTTCTGTTAATTCATCTCACAGAGTTACATCTTTCCCTTCAAGAAGCCTTTCGCTAAGGCTGTTCTTGTGGAATTGGCAAAGGGATATTTGGAAGCCCATAGAGGGCTATGGTGAAAAAGGAAATATCTTCCGTTCAAAACTGGAAAGAAGCTTTCTGAGAAACTGCTCTGTGTTCTGTTAATTCATCTCACAGAGTTACATCTTTCCCTTCAAGAAGCCTTTCGCTAAGGCTGTTCTTGTGGAATTGGCAAAGGGATATTTGGAAGCCCATAGAGGGCTATGGTGAAAAAGGAAATATCTTCCGGTCAAAACTGGAAAGAAGCTTTCTGAGAAACTGCTCTGTGTTCTGTTAATTCATCTCACAGAGTTACATCTTTCACTTCAAGAAGCCTTTCGCTAAGGTTTTTCTTGCGGAATTGTCAAAGGGATATTTGGAAGCCCATAGAGGGCTATGGTGAAAAAGGAAATATCTTCCGTTCAAAACTGGAAAGAAGCTTTCTGAGAAACTGCTCTGTGTTCTGTTAATTCATCTCACAGTGTTACATCTTTGCCTTCAAGAAGCCTTTCGCTAAGGCTGTTCTTGTGGAATTGGCAAAGGGATATTTGGAAGCCCATAGAGGGCTATGGTAAAAAAGGAAATATCTTCCGTTCAAAACTGGAAAGAAGCTTTCTGAGAAACTGCTCTGTGTTCTGTTAATTCATCTCACAGAGTTACATCTTTCCCTTCAAGAAGCCTTTCACTAAGGCTGTTCTTGTGGAATTGGCAAAGGGATATTTGGAAGCCCATAGAGGGCTATGGTGAAAAAGGAAATATCTTCCGTTCAAAACAGGAAAGAAGCTTTCTGAGAAACTGCTCTGTGTTCTGTTAATTCATCTCACAGAATTACATCTTTCCTCTCAAGAAGCCTTTCGCTAAGGCTGTTCTTGTGGAATTGGCAAAGGTATATTTGGAAGCCCATAGAGGGCTATGGTGAAAAAGGAATTATCTTCCGTTCAAAACTGGAAAGAAGCTTTCTGAGAAACTGCTCTGTGTTCTGTTAATTCATCTCACAGAGTTACATCTTTCCCTTCAAGAAGCCTTTCGCTAAGGCTGTTCTTGTGGAATTGGCAAAGGGATATTTGGAAGCCCATAGAGGGCTATGGTGAAAAAGGAAATATCTTCCGTTCAAAACTGGAAAGAAGCTTTCTGAGAAACTGCTCTGTGTTCTGTTAATTCATCTCACCGAGTTACGTCTTTCCCTTCAAGAAGCCTTTCGCTACGGCTGTTCTTGTGGAATTGGCAAAGGGATATTTGGAAGCCCATAGAGGGCTATGGTGAAAAAGGAAATATCTTCCGTTCAAAACTGGAAAGAAGCTTTCTGAGAAACTGCTCTGTGTTCTGTTAATTCATCTCACAGAGTTACATCTTTCCCTTCAAGAAGCCTTTCGCTAAGGCTGTTCTTGTGGAATTGGCAAAGGGATATTTGGAAGCCCATAGAGGGCTATGGTGAAAAAGGAAATATTTTCCGTTCAAAACTGGAGAGAAGCTTTCTGAGAAACTGCTCTGTGTTCTGTTAATTCATCTCACAGAGTTACATCTATCCCTTCAAGAAGCCTTTCGCTAAGGCTGTTCTTGTGCAATTGGCAAAGGGATATTTGGAAGCCCATAGAGGGCTATGGTGAAAAAGGAAATATCTTCCGTTCAAAACTGGAAAGAAGCTTTCTGAGAAACTGCTCTGTGTTCTCTTATTTCATCTCACAGAGTTACATCTTTCCCTTCAAGAAGCCTTTCGCTAAGGCTGTTCTTGTGGAATTGGCAAAGTGATATTTGGAAGCCCATAGAGGGCTATGGTGAAAAAGGAAATATCTTCCGTTCAAAACTGGAAAGAAGCTTTCTGAGAAACTGCTCTGTGTTCTGTTAATTTATCTCACAGAGTTACATCTTTCCCTTCAAGAAGCCTTTCGCTAAGGCTGTTCTTGTGCAATTGGCAAAGGGATATTTGGAAGCCCATAGAGGGCTATGGTGAAAAAGGAAATATCTTCCGTTCAAAACTGGAAAGAAGCTTTCTGAGAAACTGCTCTGTGTTCTCTTAATTCATCTCACAGAGTTACATCTTTCCCTTCAAGAAGCCTTTCGCTAAGGCTGTTCTTGTGGAATTGGCAAAGTGATATTTGGAAGCCCATAGAGGGCTATGGTGAAAAAGGAAATATCTTCCGTTCAAAACTGGAAAGAAGCTTTCTGAGAAACTGCTCTGTGTTCTGTTAATTCATCTCACAGAGTTACATCTTTCCCTTCAAGAAGCCTTTCGCTAAGGCTGTTCTTGTGGAATTGGCAAAGGGATATTTGGAAGCCCATAGAGAGCTATGGTGAAAAAGGAAATATCTTCCGTTCAAAACTGGAAAGAAGCTTTCTGAGAAACTGCTCTGTGTTCTGTTAATTCATCTCACAGAGTTACATCTTTCCCTTCAAGAAGCCTTTCGCTAAGGCTATTCTTGTGGAATTGGCAAAGGGATATTTGGAAGCCCATAGAGGGCTATGGTGAAAAAGGAAATATCTTCCGTTCAAAACTGGAAAGAAGCTTTCTGAGAAACTGCTTTGTGTTCTGTTAATTCATCTCACAGAGTTACATCTTTCCCTTCAAGAAGCCTTTCACTAAGGCTGTTCTTGTGGAATTGGCAAGGGATATTTGGAAACCCATAGAGTTCTATGGTGAAAAAGGAAATATCTTCCGTTCAAAACTGGAAAGAAGCTTTCTGAGAAACTGCTCTGTGTTCTGTTAATTCATCTCACAGAGTTACATCTTTCCCTTCAAGAAGCCTTATACTAAGGCTGTTCTTGTGCAATTGGCAAAATGATATTTGGAAGCCCATAGAGGGCTATGGTGAAAAAGGAAATATCTTCCGTTCAAAACTGGAAAGAAACTTTCTGAGAAACTGCTGTGTGTTCTGTTAATTCATCTCACAGAGTTACATCTTTCCCTTCAAGAAGCCTTTCGCTATGTCTGTTCTTGTGGAATTGGCAAAGGGATATTTGGAAGCCCATAGAGGGCTATGGTGAAAAAGGAAATATCTTCCGTTCAAAACTGGAAAGAAGCTTTCTGAGAAACTGCTCTGTGTTCTGTTAATTCATCTCACAGAGTTACATCTTTCCCTTCAAGAAGCCTTTCTCTAAGGCTGTTCTTGTGGAATTGGCAAAGGGATATTTGGAAGCCCATAGAGGTCTATGGTGAAAAAGGAAATATCTTCCGTTCAAAACTGGAAAGAAGCTTTTTGAGAAACTGCTCTGTGTTCTGTTAATTCATCTCACAGTGTTACATCTATCCCTTCAAGAAGCCTTTCGCTAACGCTGTTCTTGTGCAATTGGCAAAGGGATATTTGGAAGCCCATAGAGGGCTATGGTGAAAAAGGAAATATCTTCCGTGCAAAACTGGAAAGAAGCTTTCTGAGAAACTGCTGTGTGTACTGTTAATTTATCTCACAGAGTTACATCTTTCACTTCAAGAAGCCTTTCGCTAAGGCTGTTCTTGTGGAATTGGCAAAGGGATATTTGGAAGCCCATAGAGGGCTATGCTGAAAAAATTAAATATCTTCCGTTCAAAACTGGAAAGAAGCTTTCTGAGAAACTGCTCTGTGTTCTGTTAATTCATCTCACTGAGTTACATCTTTCCCTTCAAGAAGCCTTTCGCTAAGTCTGTTCTTGTGGAATTGGCAAAGGGATATTTGGAAGCCCATAGAGGGCTATGGTGAAAAAGGAAATATCTTCCGTTCAAAACTGGAAAGAAGCTTTCTGAGAAACTGCTCTGTGTTCTGTTAATTCATCTCACAGAGTTACATCTTTCCCTTCAAGAAGCCTTTCGCTAAGGCTGTTCTTGTGGAATTGGCAAAGGGATATTTGGAAGCCCATAGAGGGCTATGGTGAAAAAGGAAATATCTTCCGTTCAAAACTGGAAAGAAGCTTTCTGAGAAACTGCTCTGTGTTCTGTTAATTCATCTCACAGAGTTACATCTTTCCCTTCAAGAAGCCTTTCGCTAAGGCTGTTCTTGTGGAATTGGCAAAGGGATATTTGGAAGCCCATAGAGGGCTATGGTGAAAAAGGAAATATCTTCCGTTCAAAACTGGAAAGAAGCTTTCTGAGAAACTGCTCTGTGTTCTGTTAATTCATCTCACAGAGTTACATCTTTCCCTTCAAGAAGCCTTTCGCTAAGGCTGTTCTTGTGGAATTGGCAAAGGGATATTTGGAAGCCCATAGAGGGCTATGGTGAAAAAGGAAATATCTTCCGTTCAAAACTGGAAAGAAGCTTTCTGAGAAACTGCTCTGTGTTCTGTTAATTCATCTCACAGAGTTACATCTTTCCCTTCAAGAAGCCTTTCGCTAAGGCTGTTCTTGTGGAATTGGCAAAGGGATATTTGGAAGCCCATAGAGGGCTATGGTGAAAAAGGAAATATCTTCCGTTCAAAACTGGAAAGAAGCTTTCTGAGAAACTGCTCTGTGTTCTGTTAATTCATCTCACAGAGTTACATCTTTCCCTTCAAGAAGCCTTTCGCTAAGGCTGTTCTTGTGGAATTGGCAAAGGGATATTTGGAAGCCCATAGAGGGCTATGGTGAAAAAGGAAATATCTTCCGTTCAAAACTGGAAAGAAGCTTTCTGAGAAACTGCTCTGTGTTCTGTTAATTCATCTCACAGAGTTACATCTTTCACTTCAAGAAGCCTTTCGCTAAGGTTTTTCTTGCGGAATTGTCAAAGGGATATTTGGAAGCCCATAGAGGGCTATGGTGAAAAAGGAAATATCTTCCGTTCAAAACTGGAAAGAAGCTTTCTGAGAAACTGCTCTGTGTTCTGTTAATTCATCTCACAGTGTTACATCTTTGCCTTCAAGAAGCCTTTCGCTAAGGCTGTTCTTGTGGAATTGGCAAAGGGATATTTGGAAGCCCATAGAGGGCTATGGTAAAAAAGGAAATATCTTCCGTTCAAAACTGGAAAGAAGCTTTCTGAGAAACTGCTCTGTGTTCTGTTAATTCATCTCACAGAGTTACATCTTTCCCTTCAAGAAGCCTTTCACTAAGGCTGTTCTTGTGGAATTGGCAAAGGGATATTTGGAAGCCCATAGAGGGCTATGGTGAAAAAGGAAATATCTTCCGTTCAAAACAGGAAAGAAGCTTTCTGAGAAACTGCTCTGTGTTCTGTTAATTCATCTCACAGAATTACATCTTTCCTCTCAAGAAGCCTTTCGCTAAGGCTGTTCTTGTGGAATTGGCAAAGGTATATTTGGAAGCCCATAGAGGGCTATGGTGAAAAAGGAATTATCTTCCGTTCAAAACTGGAAAGAATCTTTCTGAGAAACTGCTCTGTGTTCTGTTAATTCATCTCACAGAGTTACATCTTTCCCTTCAAGAAGCCTTTCGCTAAGGCTGTTCTTGTGGAATTGGCAAAGGGATATTTGGAAGCCCATAGAGGGCTATGGTGAAAAAGGAAATATCTTCCGTTCAAAACAGGAAAGAAGCTTTCTGAGAAACTGCTCTGTGTTCTGTTAATTCATCTCACAGAATTACATCTTTCCTCTCAAGAAGCCTTTCGCTAAGGCTGTTCTTGTGGAATTGGCAAAGGTATATTTGGAAGCCCATAGAGGGCTATGGTGAAAAAGGAATTATCTTCCGTTCAAAACTGGAAAGAAGCTTTCTGAGAAACTGCTCTGTGTTCTGTTAATTCATCTCACAGAGTTACATCTTTCCCTTCAAGAAGCCTTTCGCTAAGGCTGTTCTTGTGGAATTGGCAAAGGGATATTTGGAAGCCCATAGAGGGCTATGGTGAAAAAGGAAATATCTTCCGTTCAAAACTGGAAAGAAGCTTTCTGAGAAACTGCTCTGTGTTCTGTTAATTCATCTCACCGAGTTACGTCTTTCCCTTCAAGAAGCCTTTCGCTAAGGCTGTTCTTGTGGAATTGGCAAAGGGATATTTGGAAGCCCATAGAGGGCTATTGTGAAAAAGGAAATATTTTCCGTTCAAAACTGGAGAGAAGCTTTCTGAGAAACTGCTCTGTGTTCTGTTAATTCATCTCACAGAGTTACATCTATCCCTTCAAGAAGCCTTTCGCTAAGGCTGTTCTTGTGCAATTGGCAAAGGGATATTTGGAAGCCCATAGAGGGCTATGGTGAAAAAGGAAATATCTTCCGTTCAAAACTGGAAAGAAGCTTTCTGAGAAACTGCTCTGTGTTCTCTTATTTCATCTCACAGAGTTACATCTTTCCCTTCAAGAAGCCTTTCGCTAAGGCTGTTCTTGTGGAATTGGCAAAGTGATATTTGGAAGCCCATAGAGGGCTATGGTGAAAAAGGAAATATCTTCCGTTCAAAACTGGAAAGAAGCTTTCTGAGAAACTGCTCTGTGTTCTGTTAATTTATCTCACAGAGTTACATCTTTCCCTTCAAGAAGCCTTTCGCTAAGGCTGTTCTTGTGCAATTGGCAAAGGGATATTTGGAAGCCCATAGAGGGCTATGGTGAAAAAGGAAATATCTTCCGTTCAAAACTGGAAAGAAGCTTTCTGAGAAACTGCTCTGTGTTCTCTTAATTCATCTCACAGAGTTACATCTTTCCCTTCAAGAAGCCTTTCGCTAAGGCTGTTCTTGTGGAATTGGCAAAGTGATATTTGGAAGCCCATAGAGGGCTATGGTGAAAAAGGAAATATCTTCCGTTCAAAACTGGAAAGAAGCTTTCTGAGAAACTGCTCTGTGTTCTGTTAATTCATCTCACAGAGTTACATCTTTCCCTTCAAGAAGCCTTTCGCTAAGGCTGTTCTTGTGGAATTGGCAAAGGGATATTTGGAAGCCCATAGAGAGCTATGGTGAAAAAGGAAATATCTTCCGTTCAAAACTGGAAAGAAGCTTTCTGAGAAACTGCTCTGTGTTCTGTTAATTCATCTCACAGAGTTACATCTTTCCCTTCAAGAAGCCTTTCGCTAAGGCTATTCTTGTGGATTTGGCAAAGGGATATTTGGAAGCCCATAGAGGGCTATGGTGAAAAAGGAAATATCTTCCGTTCAAAACTGGAAAGAAGCTTTCTGAGAAACTGCTTTGTGTTCTGTTAATTCATCTCACAGAGTTACATCTTTCCCTTCAAGAAGCCTTTCACTAAGGCTGTTCTTGTGGAATTGGCAAGGGATATTTGGAAACCCATAGAGTTCTATGGTGAAAAAGGAAATATCTTCCGTTCAAAACTGGAAAGAAGCTTTCTGAGAAACTGCTCTGTGTTCTGTTAATTCATCTCACAGAGTTACATCTTTCCCTTCAAGAAGCCTTATACTAAGGCTGTTCTTGTGCAATTGGCAAAATGATATTTGGAAGCCCATAGAGGGCTATGGTGAAAAAGGAAATATCTTCCGTTCAAAACTGGAAAGAAACTTTCTGAGAAACTGCTGTGTGTTCTGTTAATTCATCTCACAGAGTTACATCTTTCCCTTCAAGAAGCCTTTCGCTATGTCTGTTCTTGTGGAATTGGCAAAGGGATATTTGGAAGCCCATAGAGGGCTATGGTGAAAAAGGAAATATCTTCCGTTCAAAACTGGAAAGAAGCTTTCTGAGAAACTGCTCTGTGTTCTGTTAATTCATCTCACAGAGTTACATCTTTCCCTTCAAGAAGCCTTTCTCTAAGGCTGTTCTTGTGGAATTGGCAAAGGGATATTTGGAAGCCCATAGAGGTCTATGGTGAAAAAGGAAATATCTTCCGTTCAAAACTGGAAAGAAGCTTTTTGAGAAACTGCTCTGTGTTCTGTTAATTCATCTCACAGTGTTACATCTATCCCTTCAAGAAGCCTTTCGCTAACGCTGTTCTTGTGCAATTGGCAAAGGGATATTTGGAAGCCCATAGAGGGCTATGGTGAAAAAGGAAATATCTTCCGTGCAAAACTGGAAAGAAGCTTTCTGAGAAACTGCTGTGTGTACTGTTAATTTATCTCACAGAGTTACATCTTTCACTTCAAGAAGCCTTTCGCTAAGGCTGTTCTTGTGGAATTGGCAAAGGGATATTTGGAAGCCCATAGAGGGCTATGCTGAAAAAATTAAATATCTTCCGTTCAAAACTGGAAAGAAGCTTTCTGAGAAACTGCTCTGTGTTCTGTTAATTCATCTCACTGAGTTACATCTTTCCCTTCAAGAAGCCTTTCGCTAAGTCTGTTCTTGTGGAATTGGCAAAGGGATATTTGGAAGCCCATAGAGGGCTATGGTGAAAAAGGAAATATCTTCCGTTCAAAACTGGAAAGAAGCTTTCTGAGAAACTGCTCTGTGTTCTGTTAATTCATCTCACAGAGTTACATCTTTCCCTTCAAGAAGCCTTTCGCTAAGGCTGTTCTTGTGGAATTGGCAAAGGGATATTTGGAAGCCCATAGAGGGCTATGGTGAAAAAGGAAATATCTTCCGTTCAAAACTGGAAAGAAGCTTTCTGAGAAACTGCTCTGTGTTCTGTTAATTCATCTCACAGAGTTACATCTTTCCCTTCAAGAAGCCTTTCGCTAAGGCTGTTCTTGTGGAATTGGCAAAGGGATATTTGGAAGCCCATAGAGGGCTATGGTGAAAAAGGAAATATCTTCCGTTCAAAACTGGAAAGAAGCTTTCTGAGAAACTGCTCTGTGTTCTGTTAATTCATCTCACAGAGTTACATCTTTCCCTTCAAGAAGCCTTTCGCTAAGGCTGTTCTTGTGGAATTGGCAAAGGGATATTTGGAAGCCCATAGAGGGCTATGGTGAAAAAGGAAATATCTTCCGTTCAAAACTGGAAAGAAGCTTTCTGAGAAACTGCTCTGTGTTCTGTTAATTCATCTCACAGAGTTACATCTTTCCCTTCAAGAAGCCTTTCGCTAAGGCTGTTCTTGTGGAATTGGCAAAGGGATATTTGGAAGCCCATAGAGGGCTATGGTGAAAAAGGAAATATCTTCCGGTCAAAACTGGAAAGAAGCTTTCTGAGAAACTGCTCTGTGTTCTGTTAATTCATCTCACAGAGTTACATCTTTCACTTCAAGAAGCCTTTCGCTAAGGTTTTTCTTGCGGAATTGTCAAAGGGATATTTGGAAGCCCATAGAGGGCTATGGTGAAAAAGGAAATATCTTCCGTTCAAAACTGGAAAGAAGCTTTCTGAGAAACTGCTCTGTGTTCTGTTAATTCATCTCACAGTGTTACATCTTTGCCTTCAAGAAGCCTTTCGCTAAGGCTGTTCTTGTGGAATTGGCAAAGGGATATTTGGAAGCCCATAGAGGGCTATGGTGAAAAAGGAAATATCTTCCGTTCAAAACTGGAAAGAAGCTTTCTGAGAAACTGCTCTGTGTTCTGTTAATTCATCTCACAGAGTTACATCTTTCCCTTCAAGAAGCCTTTCGCTAAGGCTGTTCTTGTGGAATTGGCAAAGGGATATTTGGAAGCCCATAGAGGGCTATGGTGAAAAAGGAAATATCTTCCGGTCAAAACTGGAAAGAAGCTTTCTGAGAAACTGCTCTGTGTTCTGTTAATTCATCTCACAGAGTTACATCTTTCACTTCAAGAAGCCTTTCGCTAAGGTTTTTCTTGCGGAATTGTCAAAGGGATATTTGGAAGCCCATAGAGGGCTATGGTGAAAAAGGAAATATCTTCCGTTCAAAACTGGAAAGAAGCTTTCTGAGAAACTGCTCTGTGTTCTGTTAATTCATCTCACAGTGTTACATCTTTGCCTTCAAGAAGCCTTTCGCTAAGGCTGTTCTTGTGGAATTGGCAAAGGGATATTTGGAAGCCCATAGAGGGCTATGGTAAAAAAGGAAATATCTTCCGTTCAAAACTGGAAAGAAGCTTTCTGAGAAACTGCTCTGTGTTCTGTTAATTCATCTCACAGAGTTACATCTTTCCCTTCAAGAAGCCTTTCACTAAGGCTGTTCTTGTGGAATTGGCAAAGGGATATTTGGAAGCCCATAGAGGGCTATGGTGAAAAAGGAAATATCTTCCGTTCAAAACAGGAAAGAAGCTTTCTGAGAAACTGCTCTGTGTTCTGTTAATTCATCTCACAGAATTACATCTTTCCTCTCAAGAAGCCTTTCGCTAAGGCTGTTCTTGTGGAATTGGCAAAGGTATATTTGGAAGCCCATAGAGGGCTATGGTGAGAAAGGAATTATCTTCCGTTCAAAACTGGAAAGAAGCTTTCTGAGAAACTGCTCTGTGTTCTGTTAATTCATCTCACAGAGTTACATCTTTCCCTTCAAGAAGCCTTTCGCTAAGGCTGTTCTTGTGGAATTGGCAAAGGGATATTTGGAAGCCCATAGAGGGCTATGGTGAAAAAGGAAATATCTTCCGTTCAAAACTGGAAAGAAGCTTTCTGAGAAACTGCTCTGTGTTCTGTTAATTCATCTCACCGAGTTACGTCTTTCCCTTCAAGAAGCCTTTCGCTAAGGCTGTTCTTGTGGAATTGGCAAAGGGATATTTGGAAGCCCATAGAGGGCTATGGTGAAAAAGGAAATATTTTCCGTTCAAAACTGGAGAGAAGCTTTCTGAGAAACTGCTCTGTGTTCTGTTAATTCATCTCACAGAGTTACATCTATCCCTTCAAGAAGCCTTTCGCTAAGGCTGTTCTTGTGCAATTGGCAAAGGGATATTTGGAAGCCCATAGAGGGCTATGGTGAAAAAGGAAATATCTTCCGTTCAAAACTGGAAAGAAGCTTTCTGAGAAACTGCTCTGTGTTCTCTTATTTCATCTCACAGAGTTACATCTTTCCCTTCAAGAAGCCTTTCGCTAAGGCTGTTCTTGTGGAATTGGCAAAGTGATATTTGGAAGCCCATAGAGGGCTATGGTGAAAAAGGAAATATCTTCCGTTCAAAACTGGAAAGAAGCTTTCTGAGAAACTGCTCTGTGTTCTGTTAATTTATCTCACAGAGTTACATCTTTCCCTTCAAGAAGCCTTTCGCTAAGGCTGTTCTTGTGCAATTGGCAAAGGGATATTTGGAAGCCCATAGAGGGCTATGGTGAAAAAGGAAATATCTTCCGTTCAAAACTGGAAAGAAGCTTTCTGAGAAACTGCTCTGTGTTCTCTTAATTCATCTCACAGAGTTACATCTTTCCCTTCAAGAAGCCTTTCGCTAAGGCTGTTCTTGTGGAATTGGCAAAGTGATATTTGGAAGCCCATAGAGGGCTATGGTGAAAAAGGAAATATCTTCCGTTCAAAACTGGAAAGAAGCTTTCTGAGAAACTGCTCTGTGTTCTGTTAATTCATCTCACAGAGTTACATCTTTCCCTTCAAGAAGCCTTTCGCTAAGGCTGTTCTTGTGGAATTGGCAAAGGGATATTTGGAAGCCCATAGAGAGCTATGGTGAAAAAGGAAATATCTTCCGTTCAAAACTGGAAAGAAGCTTTCTGAGAAACTGCTCTGTGTTCTGTTAATTCATCTCACAGAGTTACATCTTTCCCTTCAAGAAGCCTTTCGCTAAGGCTATTCTTGTGGATTTGGCAAAGGGATATTTGGAAGCCCATAGAGGGCTATGGTGAAAAAGGAAATATCTTCCGTTCAAAACTGGAAAGAAGCTTTCTGAGAAACTGCTTTGTGTTCTGTTAATTCATCTCACAGAGTTACATCTTTCCCTTCAAGAAGCCTTTCACTAAGGCTGTTCTTGTGGAATTGGCAAGGGATATTTGGAAACCCATAGAGTTCTATGGTGAAAAAGGAAATATCTTCCGTTCAAAACTGGAAAGAAGCTTTCTGAGAAACTGCTCTGTGTTCTGTTAATTCATCTCACAGAGTTACATCTTTCCCTTCAAGAAGCCTTATACTAAGGCTGTTCTTGTGCAATTGGCAAAATGATATTTGGAAGCCCATAGAGGGCTATGGTGAAAAAGGAAATATCTTCCGTTCAAAACTGGAAAGAAACTTTCTGAGAAACTGCTGTGTGTTCTGTTAATTCATCTCACAGAGTTACATCTTTCCCTTCAAGAAGCCTTTCGCTATGTCTGTTCTTGTGGAATTGGCAAAGGGATATTTGGAAGCCCATAGAGGGCTATGGTGAAAAAGGAAATATCTTCCGTTCAAAACTGGAAAGAAGCTTTCTGAGAAACTGCTCTGTGTTCTGTTAATTCATCTCACAGAGTTACATCTTTCCCTTCAAGAAGCCTTTCTCTAAGGCTGTTCTTGTGGAATTGGCAAAGGGATATTTGGAAGCCCATAGAGGTCTATGGTGAAAAAGGAAATATCTTCCGTTCAAAACTGGAAAGAAGCTTTTTGAGAAACTGCTCTGTGTTCTGTTAATTCATCTCACAGTGTTACATCTATCCCTTCAAGAAGCCTTTCGCTAACGCTGTTCTTGTGCAATTGGCAAAGGGATATTTGGAAGCCCATAGAGGGCTATGGTGAAAAAGGAAATATCTTCCGTGCAAAACTGGAAAGAAGCTTTCTGAGAAACTGCTGTGTGTACTGTTAATTTATCTCACAGAGTTACATCTTTCACTTCAAGAAGCCTTTCGCTAAGGCTGTTCTTGTGGAATTGGCAAAGGGATATTTGGAAGCCCATAGAGGGCTATGCTGAAAAAATTAAATATCTTCCGTTCAAAACTGGAAAGAAGCTTTCTGAGAAACTGCTCTGTGTTCTGTTAATTCATCTCACTGAGTTACATCTTTCCCTTCAAGAAGCCTTTCGCTAAGTCTGTTCTTGTGGAATTGGCAAAGGGATATTTGGAAGCCCATAGAGGGCTATGGTGAAAAAGGAAATATCTTCCGTTCAAAACTGGAAAGAAGCTTTCTGAGAAACTGCTCTGTGTTCTGTTAATTCATCTCACAGAGTTACATCTTTCCCTTCAAGAAGCCTTTCGCTAAGGCTGTTCTTGTGGAATTGGCAAAGGGATATTTGGAAGCCCATAGAGGGCTATGGTGAAAAAGGAAATATCTTCCGTTCAAAACTGGAAAGAAGCTTTCTGAGAAACTGCTCTGTGTTCTGTTAATTCATCTCACAGAGTTACATCTTTCCCTTCAAGAAGCCTTTCGCTAAGGCTGTTCTTGTGGAATTGGCAAAGGGATATTTGGAAGCCCATAGAGGGCTATGGTGAAAAAGGAAATATCTTCCGTTCAAAACTGGAAAGAAGCTTTCTGAGAAACTGCTCTGTGTTCTGTTAATTCATCTCACAGAGTTACATCTTTCCCTTCAAGAAGCCTTTCGCTAAGGCTGTTCTTGTGGAATTGGCAAAGGGATATTTGGAAGCCCATAGAGGGCTATGGTGAAAAAGGAAATATCTTCCGTTCAAAACTGGAAAGAAGCTTTCTGAGAAACTGCTCTGTGTTCTGTTAATTCATCTCACAGAGTTACATCTTTCCCTTCAAGAAGCCTTTCGCTAAGGCTGTTCTTGTGGAATTGGCAAAGGGATATTTGGAAGCCCATAGAGGGCTATGGTGAAAAAGGAAATATCTTCCGGTCAAAACTGGAAAGAAGCTTTCTGAGAAACTGCTCTGTGTTCTGTTAATTCATCTCACAGAGTTACATCTTTCACTTCAAGAAGCCTTTCGCTAAGGTTTTTCTTGCGGAATTGTCAAAGGGATATTTGGAAGCCCATAGAGGGCTATGGTGAAAAAGGAAATATCTTCCGTTCAAAACTGGAAAGAAGCTTTCTGAGAAACTGCTCTGTGTTCTGTTAATTCATCTCACAGTGTTACATCTTTGCCTTCAAGAAGCCTTTCGCTAAGGCTGTTCTTGTGGAATTGGCAAAGGGATATTTGGAAGCCCATAGAGGGCTATGGTAAAAAAGGAAATATCTTCCGTTCAAAACTGGAAAGAAGCTTTCTGAGAAACTGCTCTGTGTTCTGTTAATTCATCTCACAGAGTTACATCTTTCCCTTCAAGAAGCCTTTCACTAAGGCTGTTCTTGTGGAATTGGCAAAGGGATATTTGGAAGCCCATAGAGGGCTATGGTGAAAAAGGAAATATCTTCCGTTCAAAACAGGAAAGAAGCTTTCTGAGAAACTGCTCTGTGTTCTGTTAATTCATCTCACAGAATTACATCTTTCCTCTCAAGAAGCCTTTCGCTAAGGCTGTTCTTGTGGAATTGGCAAAGGTATATTTGGAAGCCCATAGAGGGCTATGGTGAAAAAGGAATTATCTTCCGTTCAAAACTGGAAAGAAGCTTTCTGAGAAACTGCTCTGTGTTCTGTTAATTCATCTCACAGAGTTACATCTTTCCCTTCAAGAAGCCTTTCGCTAAGGCTGTTCTTGTGGAATTGGCAAAGGGATATTTGGAAGCCCATAGAGGGCTATGGTGAAAAAGGAAATATCTTCCGTTCAAAACTGGAAAGAAGCTTTCTGAGAAACTGCTCTGTGTTCTGTTAATTCATCTCACCGAGTTACGTCTTTCCCTTCAAGAAGCCTTTCGCTACGGCTGTTCTTGTGGAATTGGCAAAGGGATATTTGGAAGCCCATAGAGGGCTATGGTGAAAAAGGAAATATCTTCCGTTCAAAACTGGAAAGAAGCTTTCTGAGAAACTGCTCTGTGTTCTGTTAATTCATCTCACAGAGTTACATCTTTCCCTTCAAGAAGCCTTTCGCTAAGGCTGTTCTTGTGGAATTGGCAAAGGGATATTTGGAAGCCCATAGAGGGCTATGGTGAAAAAGGAAATATTTTCCGTTCAAAACTGGAGAGAAGCTTTCTGAGAAACTGCTCTGTGTTCTGTTAATTCATCTCACAGAGTTACATCTATCCCTTCAAGAAGCCTTTCGCTAAGGCTGTTCTTGTGCAATTGGCAAAGGGATATTTGGAAGCCCATAGAGGGCTATGGTGAAAAAGGAAATATCTTCCGTTCAAAACTGGAAAGAAGCTTTCTGAGAAACTGCTCTGTGTTCTCTTATTTCATCTCACAGAGTTACATCTTTCCCTTCAAGAAGCCTTTCGCTAAGGCTGTTCTTGTGGAATTGGCAAAGTGATATTTGGAAGCCCATAGAGGGCTATGGTGAAAAAGGAAATATCTTCCGTTCAAAACTGGAAAGAAGCTTTCTGAGAAACTGCTCTGTGTTCTGTTAATTTATCTCACAGAGTTACATCTTTCCCTTCAAGAAGCCTTTCGCTAAGGCTGTTCTTGTGCAATTGGCAAAGGGATATTTGGAAGCCCATAGAGGGCTATGGTGAAAAAGGAAATATCTTCCGTTCAAAACTGGAAAGAAGCTTTCTGAGAAACTGCTCTGTGTTCTCTTAATTCATCTCACAGAGTTACATCTTTCCCTTCAAGAAGCCTTTCGCTAAGGCTGTTCTTGTGGAATTGGCAAAGTGATATTTGGAAGCCCATAGAGGGCTATGGTGAAAAAGGAAATATCTTCCGTTCAAAACTGGAAAGAAGCTTTCTGAGAAACTGCTCTGTGTTCTGTTAATTCATCTCACAGAGTTACATCTTTCCCTTCAAGAAGCCTTTCGCTAAGGCTGTTCTTGTGGAATTGGCAAAGGGATATTTGGAAGCCCATAGAGAGCTATGGTGAAAAAGGAAATATCTTCCGTTCAAAACTGGAAAGAAGCTTTCTGAGAAACTGCTCTGTGTTCTGTTAATTCATCTCACAGAGTTACATCTTTCCCTTCAAGAAGCCTTTCGCTAAGGCTATTCTTGTGGAATTGGCAAAGGGATATTTGGAAGCCCATAGAGGGCTATGGTGAAAAAGGAAATATCTTCCGTTCAAAACTGGAAAGAAGCTTTCTGAGAAACTGCTTTGTGTTCTGTTAATTCATCTCACAGAGTTACATCTTTCCCTTCAAGAAGCCTTTCACTAAGGCTGTTCTTGTGGAATTGGCAAGGGATATTTGGAAACCCATAGAGTTCTATGGTGAAAAAGGAAATATCTTCCGTTCAAAACTGGAAAGAAGCTTTCTGAGAAACTGCTCTGTGTTCTGTTAATTCATCTCACAGAGTTACATCTTTCCCTTCAAGAAGCCTTATACTAAGGCTGTTCTTGTGCAATTGGCAAAATGATATTTGGAAGCCCATAGAGGGCTATGGTGAAAAAGGAAATATCTTCCGTTCAAAACTGGAAAGAAACTTTCTGAGAAACTGCTGTGTGTTCTGTTAATTCATCTCACAGAGTTACATCTTTCCCTTCAAGAAGCCTTTCGCTATGTCTGTTCTTGTGGAATTGGCAAAGGGATATTTGGAAGCCCATAGAGGGCTATGGTGAAAAAGGAAATATCTTCCG
This sequence comes from Chlorocebus sabaeus, assembly GCF_047675955.1. Taxonomy (NCBI): domain Eukaryota; kingdom Metazoa; phylum Chordata; class Mammalia; order Primates; family Cercopithecidae; genus Chlorocebus; species Chlorocebus sabaeus. Next base: position 457,418 of record NW_027328214.1, read on the forward strand.
TTCAAAACTGGAAAGAAGCTTTCTGAGAAACTGCTCTGTGTTCTGTTAATTCATCTCACAGAGTTACATCTTTCCCTTCAAGAAGCCTTTCTCTAAGGCTGTTCTTGTGGAATTGGCAAAGGGATATTTGGAAGCCCATAGAGGTCTATGGTGAAAAAGGAAATATCTTCCGTTCAAAACTGGAAAGAAGCTTTTTGAGAAACTGCTCTGTGTTCTGTTAATTCATCTCACAGTGTTACATCTATCCCTTCAAGAAGCCTTTCGCTAACGCTGTTCTTGTGCAATTGGCAAAGGGATATTTGGAAGCCCATAGAGGGCTATGGTGAAAAAGGAAATATCTTCCGTGCAAAACTGGAAAGAAGCTTTCTGAGAAACTGCTGTGTGTACTGTTAATTTATCTCACAGAGTTACATCTTTCACTTCAAGAAGCCTTTCGCTAAGGCTGTTCTTGTGGAATTGGCAAAGGGATATTTGGAAGCCCATAGAGGGCTATGCTGAAAAAATTAAATATCTTCCGTTCAAAACTGGAAAGAAGCTTTCTGAGAAACTGCTCTGTGTTCTGTTAATTCATCTCACTGAGTTACATCTTTCCCTTCAAGAAGCCTTTCGCTAAGTCTGTTCTTGTGGAATTGGCAAAGGGATATTTGGAAGCCCATAGAGGGCTATGGTGAAAAAGGAAATATCTTCCGTTCAAAACTGGAAAGAAGCTTTCTGAGAAACTGCTCTGTGTTCTGTTAATTCATCTCACAGAGTTACATCTTTCCCTTCAAGAAGCCTTTCGCTAAGGCTGTTCTTGTGGAATTGGCAAAGGGATATTTGGAAGCCCATAGAGGGCTATGGTGAAAAAGGAAATATCTTCCGTTCAAAACTGGAAAGAAGCTTTCTGAGAAACTGCTCTGTGTTCTGTTAATTCATCTCACAGAGTTACATCTTTCCCTTCAAGAAGCCTTTCGCTAAGGCTGTTCTTGTGGAATTGGCAAAGGGATATTTGGAAGCCCATAGAGGGCTATGGTGAAAAAGGAAATATCTTCCGTTCAAAACTGGAAAGAAGCTTTCTGAGAAACTGCTCTGTGTTCTGTTAATTCATCTCACAGAGTTACATCTTTCCCTTCAAGAAGCCTTTCGCTAAGGCTGTTCTTGTGGAATTGGCAAAGGGATATTTGGAAGCCCATAGAGGGCTATGGTGAAAAAGGAAATATCTTCCGTTCAAAACTGGAAAGAAGCTTTCTGAGAAACTGCTCTGTGTTCTGTTAATTCATCTCACAGAGTTACATCTTTCCCTTCAAGAAGCCTTTCGCTAAGGCTGTTCTTGTGGAATTGGCAAAGGGATATTTGGAAGCCCATAGAGGGCTATGGTGAAAAAGGAAATATCTTCCGTTCAAAACTGGAAAGAAGCTTTCTGAGAAACTGCTCTGTGTTCTGTTAATTCATCTCACAGAGTTACATCTTTCCCTTCAAGAAGCCTTTCGCTAAGGCTGTTCTTGTGGAATTGGCAAAGGGATATTTGGAAGCCCATAGAGGGCTATGGTGAAAAAGGAAATATCTTCCGTTCAAAACTGGAAAGAAGCTTTCTGAGAAACTGCTCTGTGTTCTGTTAATTCATCTCACAGAGTTACATCTTTCACTTCAAGAAGCCTTTCGCTAAGGTTTTTCTTGCGGAATTGTCAAAGGGATATTTGGAAGCCCATAGAGGGCTATGGTGAAAAAGGAAATATCTTCCGTTCAAAACTGGAAAGAAGCTTTCTGAGAAACTGCTCTGTGTTCTGTTAATTCATCTCACAGTGTTACATCTTTGCCTTCAAGAAGCCTTTCGCTAAGGCTGTTCTTGTGGAATTGGCAAAGGGATATTTGGAAGCCCATAGAGGGCTATGGTAAAAAAGGAAATATCTTCCGTTCAAAACTGGAAAGAAGCTTTCTGAGAAACTGCTCTGTGTTCTGTTAATTCATCTCACAGAGTTACATCTTTCCCTTCAAGAAGCCTTTCACTAAGGCTGTTCTTGTGGAATTGGCAAAGGGATATTTGGAAGCCCATAGAGGGCTATGGTGAAAAAGGAAATATCTTCCGTTCAAAACAGGAAAGAAGCTTTCTGAGAAACTGCTCTGTGTTCTGTTAATTCATCTCACAGAATTACATCTTTCCTCTCAAGAAGCCTTTCGCTAAGGCTGTTCTTGTGGAATTGGCAAAGGTATATTTGGAAGCCCATAGAGGGCTATGGTGAAAAAGGAATTATCTTCCGTTCAAAACTGGAAAGAATCTTTCTGAGAAACTGCTCTGTGTTCTGTTAATTCATCTCACAGAGTTACATCTTTCCCTTCAAGAAGCCTTTCGCTAAGGCTGTTCTTGTGGAATTGGCAAAGGGATATTTGGAAGCCCATAGAGGGCTATGGTGAAAAAGGAAATATCTTCCGTTCAAAACTGGAAAGAAGCTTTCTGAGAAACTGCTCTGTGTTCTGTTAATTCATCTCATCGAGTTACGTCTTTCCCTTCAAGAAGCCTTTCGCTAAGGCTGTTCTTGTGGAATTGGCAAAGGGATATTTGGAAGCCCATAGAGGGCTATGGTGAAAAAGGAAATATCTTCCGTTCAAAACTGGAAAGAAGCTTTCTGAGAAACTGCTCTGTGTTCTGTTAATTCATCTCACAGAGTTACATCTTTCCCTTCAAGAAGCCTTTCGCTAAGGCTGTTCTTGTGGAATTGGCAAAGGGATATTTGGAAGCCCATAGAGGGCTATGGTGAAAAAGGAAATATTTTCCGTTCAAAACTGGAGAGAAGCTTTCTGAGAAACTGCTCTGTGTTCTGTTAATTCATCTCACAGAGTTACATCTATCCCTTCAAGAAGCCTTTCGCAAAGGCTGTTCTTGTGCAATTGGCAAAGGGATATTTGGAAGCCCATAGAGGGCTATGGTGAAAAAGGAAATATCTTCCGTTCAAAACTGGAAAGAAGCTTTCTGAGAAACTGCTCTGTGTTCTCTTATTTCATCTCACAGAGTTACATCTTTCCCTTCAAGAAGCCTTTCGCTAAGGCTGTTCTTGTGGAATTGGCAAAGTGATATTTGGAAGCCCATAGAGGGCTATGGTGAAAAAGGAAATATCTTCCGTTCAAAACTGGAAAGAAGCTTTCTGAGAAACTGCTCTGTGTTCTGTTAATTTATCTCACAGAGTTACATCTTTCCCTTCAAGAAGCCTTTCGCTAAGGCTGTTCTTGTGGAATTGGCAAAGGGATATTTGAAAGCCCATAGAGAGCTATGGTGAAAAAGGAAATATCTTCCGTTCAAAACTGGAAAGAAGCTTTCTGAGAAACTGCTCTGTGTTCTGTTAATTCATCTCACAGAGTTACATCTTTCCCTTCAAGAAGCCTTTCGCTAAGGCTGTTCTTGTGCAATTGGCAAAGGGATATTTGGAAGCCCATAGAGGGCTATGGTGAAAAAGGAAATATCTTCCGTTCAAAACTGGAAAGAAGCTTTCTGAGAAACTGCTCTGTGTTCTCTTAATTCATCTCACAGAGTTACATCTTTCCCTTCAAGAAGCCTTTCGCTAAGGCTGTACTTGTGGAATTGGCAAAGTGATATTTGGAAGCCCATAGAGGGCTATGGTGAAAAAGGAAATATCTTCCGTTCAAAACTGGAAAGAAGCTTTCTGAGAAACTGCTCTGTGTTCTGTTAATTCATCTCACAGAGTTACATCTTTCCCTTCAAGAAGCCTTTCGCTAAGGCTGTTCTTGTGGAATTGGCAAAGGGATATTTGGAAGCCCATAGAGGGCTATGGTGAAAAAGGAAATATCTTCCGTTCAAAACTGGAAAGAAGCTTTCTGAGAAACTGCTCTGTGTTCTGTTAATTCATCTCACAGAGTTACATCTTTCCCTTCAAGAAGCCTTTCGCTAAGGCTGTTCTTGTGGAATTGGCAAAGGGATATTTGGAAGCCCATAGAGGGCTATGGTGAAAAAGGAAATATCTTCCGTTCAAAACTGGAAAGAAGCTTTCTGAGAAACTGCTCTGTGTTCTGTTAATTCATCTCACAGAGTTACATCTTTCCCTTCAAGAAGCCTTTCGCTAAGGCTGTTCTTGTGGAATTGGCAAAGGGATATTTGGAAGCCCATAGAGGGCTATGGTGAAAAAGGAAATATCTTCCGTTCAAAACTGGAAAGAAGCTTTCTGAGAAACTGCTCTGTGTTCTGTTAATTCATCTCACAGAGTTACATCTTTCCCTTCAAGAAGCCTTTCGCTAAGGCTGTTCTTGTGGAATTGGCAAAGGGATATTTGGAAGCCCATAGAGGGCTATGGTGAAAAAGGAAATATCTTCCGTTCAAAACTGGAAAGAAGCTTTCTGAGAAACTGCTCTGTGTTCTGTTAATTCATCTCACAGAGTTACATCTTTCACTTCAAGAAGCCTTTCGCTAAGGTTTTTCTTGCGGAATTGTCAAAGGGATATTTGGAAGCCCATAGAGGGCTATGGTGAAAAAGGAAATATCTTCCGTTCAAAACTGGAAAGAAGCTTTCTGAGAAACTGCTCTGTGTTCTGTTAATTCATCTCACAGTGTTACATCTTTGCCTTCAAGAAGCCTTTCGCTAAGGCTGTTCTTGTGGAATTGGCAAAGGGATATTTGGAAGCCCATAGAGGGCTATGGTAAAAAAGGAAATATCTTCCGTTCAAAACTGGAAAGAAGCTTTCTGAGAAACTGCTCTGTGTTCTGTTAATTCATCTCACAGAGTTACATCTTTCCCTTCAAGAAGCCTTTCACTAAGGCTGTTCTTGTGGAATTGGCAAAGGGATATTTGGAAGCCCATAGAGGGCTATGGTGAAAAAGGAAATATCTTCCGTTCAAAACAGGAAAGAAGCTTTCTGAGAAACTGCTCTGTGTTCTGTTAATTCATCTCACAGAATTACATCTTTCCTCTCAAGAAGCCTTTCGCTAAGGCTGTTCTTGTGGAATTGGCAAAGGTATATTTGGAAGCCCATAGAGGGCTATGGTGAAAAAGGAATTATCTTCCGTTCAAAACTGGAAAGAATCTTTCTGAGAAACTGCTCTGTGTTCTGTTAATTCATCTCACAGAGTTACATCTTTCCCTTCAAGAAGCCTTTCGCTAAGGCTGTTCTTGTGGAATTGGCAAAGGGATATTTGGAAGCCCATAGAGGGCTATGGTGAAAAAGGAAATATCTTCCGTTCAAAACTGGAAAGAAGCTTTCTGAGAAACTGCTCTGTGTTCTGTTAATTCATCTCATCGAGTTACGTCTTTCCCTTCAAGAAGCCTTTCGCTAAGGCTGTTCTTGTGGAATTGGCAAAGGGATATTTGGAAGCCCATAGAGGGCTATGGTGAAAAAGGAAATATCTTCCGTTCAAAACTGGAAAGAAGCTTTCTGAGAAACTGCTCTGTGTTCTGTTAATTCATCTCACAGAGTTACATCTTTCCCTTCAAGAAGCCTTTCGCTAAGGCTGTTCTTGTGGAATTGGCAAAGGGATATTTGGAAGCCCATAGAGGGCTATGGTGAAAAAGGAAATATTTTCCGTTCAAAACTGGAGAGAAGCTTTCTGAGAAACTGCTCTGTGTTCTGTTAATTCATCTCACAGAGTTACATCTATCCCTTCAAGAAGCCTTTCGCAAAGGCTGTTCTTGTGCAATTGGCAAAGGGATATTTGGAAGCCCATAGAGGGCTATGGTGAAAAAGGAAATATCTTCCGTTCAAAACTGGAAAGAAGCTTTCTGAGAAACTGCTCTGTGTTCTCTTATTTCATCTCACAGAGTTACATCTTTCCCTTCAAGAAGCCTTTCGCTAAGGCTGTTCTTGTGGAATTGGCAAAGTGATATTTGGAAGCCCATAGAGGGCTATGGTGAAAAAGGAAATATCTTCCGTTCAAAACTGGAAAGAAGCTTTCTGAGAAACTGCTCTGTGTTCTGTTAATTTATCTCACAGAGTTACATCTTTCCCTTCAAGAAGCCTTTCGCTAAGGCTGTTCTTGTGGAATTGGCAAAGGGATATTTGAAAGCCCATAGAGAGCTATGGTGAAAAAGGAAATATCTTCCGTTCAAAACTGGAAAGAAGCTTTCTGAGAAACTGCTCTGTGTTCTGTTAATTCATCTCACAGAGTTACATCTTTCCCTTCAAGAAGCCTTTCGCTAAGGCTGTTCTTGTGCAATTGGCAAAGGGATATTTGGAAGCCCATAGAGGGCTATGGTGAAAAAGGAAATATCTTCCGTTCAAAACTGGAAAGAAGCTTTCTGAGAAACTGCTCTGTGTTCTCTTAATTCATCTCACAGAGTTACATCTTTCCCTTCAAGAAGCCTTTCGCTAAGGCTGTACTTGTGGAATTGGCAAAGTGATATTTGGAAGCCCATAGAGGGCTATGGTGAAAAAGGAAATATCTTCCGTTCAAAACTGGAAAGAAGCTTTCTGAGAAACTGCTCTGTGTTCTGTTAATTCATCTCACAGAGTTACATCTTTCCCTTCAAGAAGCCTTTCGCTAAGGCTGTTCTTGTGGAATTGGCAAAGGGATATTTGGAAGCCCATAGAGAGCTATGGTGAAAAAGGAAATATCTTCCGTTCAAAACTGGAAAGAAGCTTTCTGAGAAACTGCTCTGTGTTCTGTTAATTCATCTCACAGAGTTACATCTTTCCCTTCAAGAAGCCTTTCGCTAAGGCTGTTCTTGTGGAATTGGCAAAGGGATATTTGGAAGCCCATAGAGGGCTATGGTGAAAAAGGAAATATCTTCCGTTCAAAACTGGAAAGAAGCTTTCTGAGAAACTGCTCTGTGTTCTGTTAATTCATCTCACAGAGTTACATCTTTCCCTTCAAGAAGCCTTTCGCTAAGGCTGTTCTTGTGGAATTGGCAAGGGATATTTGGAAACCCATAGAGTTCTATGGTGAAAAAGGAAATATCTTCCGTTCAAAACTGGAAAGAAGCTTTCTGAGAAACTGCTCTGTGTTCTGTTAATTCATCTCACAGAGTTACATCTTTCCCTTCAAGAAGCCTTATACTAAGGCTGTTCTTGTGTAATTGGCAAAATGATATTTGGAAGCCCATAGAGGGCTATGGTGAAAAAGGAAATATCTTCCGTTCAAAACTGGAAAGAAACTTTCTGAGAAACTGCTGTGTGTTCTGTTAATTCATCTCACAGAGTTACATCTTTCCCTTCAAGAAGCCTTTCGCTATGTCTGTTCTTGTGGAATTGGCAAAGGGATATTTGGAAGCCCATAGAGGGCTATGGTGAAAAAGGAAATATCTTCCGTTCAAAACTGGAAAGAAGCTTTCTGAGAAACTGCTCTGTGTTCTGTTAATTCATCTCACAGAGTTACATCTTTCCCTTCAAGAAGCCTTTCTCTAAGGCTGTTCTTGTGGAATTGGCAAAGGGATATTTGGAAGCCCATAGAGGTCTATGGTGAAAAAGGAAATATCTTCCGTTCAAAACTGGAAAGAAGCTTTTTGAGAAACTGCTCTGTGTTCTGTTAATTCATCTCACAGTGTTACATCTATCCCTTCAAGAAGCCTTTCGCTAAGGCTGTTCTTGTGCAATTGGCAAAGGGATATTTGGAAGCCCATAGAGGGCTATGGTGAAAAAGGAAATATCTTCCGTGCAAAACTGGAAAGAAGCTTTCTGAGAAACTGCTGTGTGTACTGTTAATTTATCTCACAGAGTTACATCTTTCACTTCAAGAAGCCTTTCGCTAAGGCTGTTCTTGTGGAATTGGCAAAGGGATATTTGGAAGCCCATAGAGGGCTATGCTGAAAAAATTAAATATCTTCCGTTCAAAACTGGAAAGAAGCTTTCTGAGAAACTGCTCTGTGTTCTGTTAATTCATCTCACTGAGTTACATCTTTCCCTTCAAGAAGCCTTTCGCTAAGTCTGTTCTTGTGGAATTGGCAAAGGGATATTTGGAAGCCCATAGAGGGCTATGGTGAAAAAGGAAATATCTTCCGTTCAAAACTGGAAAGAAGCTTTCTGAGAAACTGCTCTGTGTTCTGTTAATTCATCTCACAGAGTTACATCTTTCCCTTCAAGAAGCCTTTCGCTAAGGCTGTTCTTGTGGAATTGGCAAAGGGATATTTGGAAGCCCATAGAGGGCTATGGTGAAAAAGGAAATATCTTCCGTTCAAAACTGGAAAGAAGCTTTCTGAGAAACTGCTCTGTGTTCTGTTAATTCATCTCACAGAGTTACATCTTTCCCTTCAAGAAGCCTTTCGCTAAGGCTGTTCTTGTGGAATTGGCAAAGGGATATTTGGAAGCCCATAGAGGGCTATGGTGAAAAAGGAAATATCTTTCGTTCAAAACTGGAAAGAAGCTTTCTGAGAAACTGCTCTGTGTTCTGTTAATTCATCTCACAGAGTTACATCTTTCCCTTCAAGAAGCCTTTCGCTAAGGCTGTTCTTGTGGAATTGGCAAAGGGATATTTGGAAGCCCATAGAGGGCTATGGTGAAAAAGGAATTATCTTCCGTTCAAAACTGGAAAGAAGCTTTCTGAGAAACTGCTCTGTGTTCTGTTAATTCATCTCACAGAGTTACATCTTTCCCTTCAAGAAGCCTTTCGCTAAGGCTGTTCTTGTGGAATTGGCAAAGGGATATTTGGAAGCCCATAGAGGGCTACGGTGAAAAAGGAAATATCTTCCGTTCAAAACTGGAAAGAAGCTTTCTGAGAAACTGCTCTGTGTTCTGTTAATTCATCTCACAGAGTTACATCTTTCCCTTCAAGAAGCCTTTCGCTTAGGCTGTTCTTGTGGAATTGGCAAAGGGATATTTGGAAGCCCATAGAGGGCTATGGTGAAAAAGGAAATATCTTCCGTTCAAAACTGAAAAGAAGCTTTCTGAGAAACTGCTCTGTGTTCTGTTAATTCATCTCACAGAGTTACATCTTTCCCTTCAAGAAGCCTTTCGCTAAGGTTGTTCTTGTGGAATTGTCAAAGGGATATTTGGAAGCCCATAGAGGGCTATGGTGAAAAAGGAAATATCTTCCGTTCAAAACTGGAAAGAAGCTTTCTGAGAAACTGCTCTGTGTTCTGCTAATTCATCTCACAGAGTTACATCTTTCCCTTCAAGAAGCCTTTCGCTAAGGCTGTTCTTGTGGAATTGGCAAAGGGATATTTGGAAGCCCATAGAGGGCTATGGTGAAAAAGGAAATATCTTCCGTTCAAAACTGGAAAGAAGCTTTCTGAGAAACTGCTGTGTGTTCTGTTAATTCATCTCACAGAGTTACATCTTTCCCTTCAAGAAGCCTTTCGCTAAGGCTGTTCTTGTGGAATTGGCAAAGGGATATTTGGAAGCCCATAGAGGGCTATGGTGAAAAAGGAAATATCTTCCGTTCAAAACTGGAAAGAAGCTTTCTGAGAAACTGCTCTGTGTTCTGTTAATTCATCTCACAGAGTTACATCTTTCACTTCAAGAAGCCTTTCGCTAAGGTTTTTCTTGCGGAATTGTCAAAGGGATATTTGGAAGCCCATAGAGGGCTATGGTGAAAAAGGAAATATCTTCCGTTCAAAACTGGAAAGAAGCTTTCTGAGAAACTGCTCTGTGTTCTGTTAATTCATCTCACAGTGTTACATCTTTGCCTTCAAGAAGCCTTTCGCTAAGGCTGTTCTTGTGGAATTGGCAAAGGGATATTTGGAAGCCCATAGAGGGCTATGATAAAAAAGGAAATATCTTCCGTTCAAAACTGGAAAGAAGCTTTCTGAGAAACTGCTCTGTGTTCTGTTAATTCATCTCACAGAGTTACATCTTTCCCTTCAAGAAGCCTTTCACTAAGGCTGTTCTTGTGGAATTGGCAAAGGGATATTTGGAAGCCCATAGAGGGCTATGGTGAAAAAGGAAATATCTTCCGTTCAAAACAGGAAAGAAGCTTTCTGAGAAACTGCTCTGTGTTCTGTTAATTCATCTCACAGAATTACATCTTTCCTCTCAAGAAGCCTTTCGCTAAGGGTGTTCTTGTGGAATTGGCAAAGGGATATTTGGAAGCCCATAGAGGGCTATGGTGAAAAAGGAAATATCTTCCGTTCAAAACTGGAAAGAAGCTTTCTGAGAAACTGCTCTGTGTTCTGTTAATTCATCTCACAGAGTTACATCTTTCCCTTCAAGAAGCCTTTCGCTATGTCTGTTCTTGTGGAATTGGCAAAGGGATATTTGGAATCCCATAGAGGGCTATGGTGAAGAAGGAAATATCTTCCGTTCAAAACTGGAAAGAAGCTTTCTGAGAAACTGCTCTGTGTTCTGTTAATTCATCTCACAGAGTTACATCTTTCCCTTCAAGAAGCCTTTCTCTAAGGCTGTTCTTGTGGAATTGGCAAAGGGATATTTGGAAGCCCATAGAGGTCTATGGTGAAAAAGGAAATATCTTCCGTTCAAAACTGGAAAGAAGCTTTCTGAGAAACTGCTCTGTGTTCTGTTAATTCATCTCACAGTGTTACATCTATCCCTTCAAGAAGCCTTTCGCTAAGGCTGTTCTTGTGCAATTGGCAAAGGGATATTTGGAAGCCCATAGAGGGCTATGGTGAAAAAGGAAATATCTTCCGTTCAAAACTGGAAAGAAGCTTTCTGAGAAACTGCTGTGTGTACTGTTAATTTATCTCACAGAGTTACATCTTCCACTTCAAGAAGCCTTTCGCTAAGGCTGTTCTTGTGGAATTGGCAAAGGGATATTTGGAAGCCCATAGAGGGCTATGCTGAAAAAATTAAATATCTTCCGTTCAAAACTGGAAAGAAGCTTTCTGAGAAACTGCTCTGTGTTCTGTTAATTCATCTCACTGAGTTACATCTTTCCCTTCAAGAAGCCTTTCGCTAAGTCTGTTCTTGTGGAATTGGCAAAGGGATATTTGGAAGCCCATAGAGGGCTATGGTGAAAAAGGAAATATCTTCCGTTCAAAACTGGAAAGAAGCTTTCTGAGAAACTGCTCTGTGTTCTCTTAATTCATCTCACAGAGTTACATCTTTCCCTTCAAGAAGCCTTTCGCTAAGGCTGTTCTTGTGGAATTGGCAAAGGGATATTTGGAAGCCCATAGAGGGCTATGGTGAAAAAGGAAATATCTTCCGTTCAAAACTGGAAAGAAGCTTTCTGAGAAACTGCTCTGTGTTCTGTTAATTCATCTCACAGAGTTACATCTTTCCCTTCAAGAAGCCTTTCGCTAAGGCTGTTCTTGTGGAATTGGCAAAGGGATATTTGGAAGCCCATAGAGGGCTAGGGTGAAAAAGGAAATATCTTCCGTTCAAAACTGGAAAGAAGCTTTCTGAGAAACTGCTCTGTGTTCTGTTAATTCATCTCACAGAGTTACATCTTTCCCTTCAAGAAGCCTTTCGCTAAGGCTGTTCTTGTGGAATTGGCAAAGGGATATTTGGAAGCCCATAGAGGGCTATGGTGAAAAAGGAAATATCTTCCGTTCAAAACTGGAAAGAAGCTTTCTGAGAAACTGCTCTGTGTTCTGTTAATTCATCTCACAGAGTTACATCTTTCCCTTCAAGAAGCCTTTCGCTAAGGCTGTTCTTGTGGAATTGGCAAAGGGATATTTGGAAGCCCATAGAGGGCTATGGTGAAAAAGGAAATATCTTCCGTTCAAAACTGGAAAGAAGCTTTCTGAGAAACTGCTCTGTGTTCTGTTAATTCATCTCACAGAGTTACATCTTTCCCTTCAAGAAGCCTTTCGCTAAGGCTGTTCTTGTGGAATTGGCAAAGGGATATTTGGAAGCCCATAGAGGGCTATGGTGAAAAAGGAAATATCTTCCGTTCAAAACTGGAAAGAAGCTTTCTGAGAAACTGCTCTGTGTTCTGTTAATTCATCTCACAGAGTTACATCTTTCACTTCAAGAAGCCTTTCGCTAAGGTTTTTCTTGCGGAATTTTCAAAGGGATATTTGGAAGCCCATAGAGGGCTATGGTGAAAAAGGAAATATCTTCCGTTCAAAACTGGAAAGAAGCTTTCTGAGAAACTGCTCTGTGTTCTGTTAATTCATCTCACAGTGTTACATCTTTGCCTTCAAGAAGCCTTTCGCTAAGGCTGTTCTTGTGGAATTGGCAAAGGGATATTTGGAAGCCCATAGAGGGCTATGGTAAAAAAGGAAATATCTTCCGTTCAAAACTGGAAAGAAGCTTTCTGAGAAACTGCTCTGTGTTCTGTTAATTCATCTCACAGAGTTACATCTTTCCCTTCAAGAAGCCTTTCACTAAGGCTGTTCTTGTGGAATTGGCAAAGGGATATTTGGAAGCCCATAGAGGGCTATGGTGAAAAAGGAAATATCTTCCGTTCAAAACTGGAAAGAAGCTTTCTGAGAAACTGCTCTGTGTTCTGTTAATTCATCTCACAGAGTTACATCTTTCCCTTCAAGAAGCCTTTCGCTAAGGCTGTTCTTGTGGAATTGGCAAGGGATATTTGGAAACCCATAGAGTTCTATGGTGAAAAAGGAAATATCTTCCGTTCAAAACTGGAAAGAAGCTTTCTGAGAAACTGCTCTGTGTTCTGTTAATTCATCTCACAGAGTTACATCTTTCCCTTCAAGAAGCCTTATACTAAGGCTGTTCTTGTGCAATTGGCAAAATGATATTTGGAAGCCCATAGAGGGCTATGGTGAAAAAGGAAATATCTTCCGTTCAAAACTGGAAAGAAACTTTCTGAGAAACTGCTGTGTGTTCTGTTAATTCATCTCACAGAGTTACATCTTTCCCTTCAAGAAGCCTTTCGCTATGTCTGTTCTTGTGGAATTGGCAAAGGGATATTTGGAAGCCCATAGAGGTCTATGGTGAAAAAGGAAATATCTTCCGTTCAAAACTGGAAAGAAGCTTTTTGAGAAACTGCTCTGTGTTCTGTTAATTCATCTCACAGTGTTACATCTATCCCTTCAAGAAGCCTTTTGCTAAGGCTGTTCTTGTGCAATTGGCAAAGGGATATTTGGAAGCCCATAGAGGGCTATGGTGAAAAAGGAAATATCTTCCGTTCAAAACTGGAAAGAAGCTTTCTGAGAAACTGCTGTGTGTACTGTTAATTTATCTCACAGAGTTACATCTTTCACTTCAAGAAGCCTTTCGCTAAGGCTGTTCTTTTGGAATTGGCAAAGGGATATTTGGAAGCCCATAGAGGGCTATGCTGAAAAAATTAAATATCTTCCGTTCAAAACTGGAAAGAAGCTTTCTGAGAAACTGCTCTGTGTTCTGTTAATTCATCTCACTGAGTTACATCTTTCCCTTCAAGAAGCCTTTCGCTAAGTCTGTTCTTGTGGAATTGGCAAAGGGATATTTGGAAGCCCATAGAGGGCTATGGTGAAAAAGGAAATATCTTCCGTTCAAAACTGGAAAGAAGCTTTCTGAGAAACTGCTCTGTGTTCTGTTAATTCATCTCACAGAGTTACATCTTTCCCTTCAAGAAGCCTTTCGCTAAGGCTGTTCTTGTGGAATTGGCAATGGGATATTTGGAAGCCCATAGAGGGCTATGGTGAAAAAGGAAATATCTTCCGTTCAAAACTGGAAAGAAGCTTTCTGAGAAACTGCTCTGTGTTCTGTTAATTCATCTCACAGAGTTACATCTTTCCCTTCAAGAATCCTTTCGATAAGGCTGTTCTTGTGGAATTGGCAAAGGGATATTTGGAAGCCCATAGAGGGCTATGGTGAAAAAGGAAATATCTTCCGTTCAAAACTGGAAAGAAGCTTTCTGAGAAACTGCTCTGTGTTCTGTTAATTCATCTCACAGAGTTACATCTTTCACTTCAAGAAGCCTTTCGCTAAGGTGTTTCTTGCGGAATTGTCAAAGGGATATTTGGAAGCCCATAGAGGGCTATGGTGAAAAAGGAAATATCTTCCGTTCAAAACTGGAAAGAAGCTTTCTGAGAAACTGCTCTGTGTTCTGTTAATTCATCTCACAGTGTTACATCTTTGCCTTCAAGAAGCCTTTCGCTAAGGCTGTTCTTGTGGAATTGGCAAAGGGATATTTGGAAGCCCATAGAGGGCTATGGTAAAAAAGGAAATATCTTCCGTTCAAAACTGGAAAGAAGCTTTCTGAGAAACTGCTCTGTGTTCTGTTAATTCATCTCACAGAGTTACATCTTTCCCTTCAAGAAGCCTTTCACTAAGGCTGTTCTTGTGGAATTGGCAAAGGGATATTTGGAAGCCCATAGAGGGCTATGGTGAAAAAGGAAATATCTTCCGTTCAAAACAGGAAAGAAGCTTTCTGAGAAACTGCTCTGTGTTCTGTTAATTCATCTCACAGAGTTACATCTTTCCTCTCAAGAAGCCTTTCGCTAAGGCTGTTCTTGTGGAATTGGCAAAGGGATATTTGGAAGCCCATAGAGGGCTATGGTGAAAAAGGAATTATCTTCCGTTCAAAACTGGAAAGAAGCTTTCTGAGAAACTGCTCTGTGTTCTGTTAATTCATCTCACAGATTTACATCTTTCCCTTCAAGAAGCCTTTCGCTAAGGCTGTTCTTGTGGAATTGGCAAAGGGATATTTGGAAGCCCATAGAGGGCTACGGTGAAAAAGGAAATATCTTCCGTTCAAAACTGGAAAGAAGCTTTCTGAGAAACTGCTCTGTGTTCTGTTAATTCATCTCACAGAGTTACATCTTTCCCTTCAAGAAGCCTTTCGCTTAGGCTGTTCTTGTGGAATTGGCAAAGGGATATTTGGAAGCCCATAGAGGGCTATGGTGAAAAAGGAAATATCTTCCGTTCAAAAGTGAAAAGAAGCTTTCTGAGAAACTGCTCTGTGTTCTGTTAATTCATCTCACAGAGTTACATCTTTCCCTTCAAGAAGCCTTTCGCTAAGGTTGTTCTTGTGGAATTGTCAAAGGGATATTTGGAAGCCCATAGAAGGCTATGGTGAAAAAGGAAATATCTTCCGTTCAAAACTGGAAAGAAGCTTTCTGAGAAACTGCTCTGTGTTCTGCTAATTCATCTCACAGTGTTACATCTTTCACTTCAAGAAGCCTTTCGCAAAGGCGGTTCTTGTGGAATTGGCAAAGGGATATTTGGAAGCCCATAGAGGGCTATGGTGAAAAAGGAAATATCTTCCGTTCAAAACTGGAAAGAAGCTTTCTGAGAAACTGCTCTGTGTTCTGTTAATTCATCTCACAGAGTTACATCTTTCCCTTCAAGAAGCCTTTCGCTAAGGCTGTTCTTGTGGAATTGGCAAAGGGATATTTGGAAGCCCATAGAGGGGTATGGTGAAAAAGGAAATATTTTCAGTTCAAAACTGGAAAGAAGCTTTCTGAGAAACTGCTCTATGTTCTGTTAATTCATCTCACAGTGTAATATCTTTCCCTTCAAGAAGTCTTTCGCTAAGGCTGTTCTTGTGGAATTGGCAAAGGGATATTTGGAAGCCCATAGAGGGCTATGGTGAAAAAGGAAATATCTTCCGTTCAAAACTGGAAAGAAGCTTTCTGAGAAACTGCTCTGTGTTCTGTTAATTCATCTCACAGAGTTACATCTTTCCCTTCAAGAAGCCTTTCGCTAAGGCTGTTCTTGTGGAATTGGCAAAGGGATATTTGGAAGCCCATAGAGGGCTATGGTGAAAAAGGAAATATCTTCCGTTCAAAACTGGAAAGAAGCTTTCTGAGAAACTGCTCTGTGTTCTGTTAATTCATCTCACCGAGTTACGTCTTTCCCTTCAAGAAGCCTTTCGCTAAGGCTGTTCTTGTGGAATTGGCAAAGGGATATTTGGAAACCTATAGAGGGCTATGGTGAAAAAGGAAATATCTTCCGTTCAAAACTGGAAAGAAGCTTTCTGAGAAACTGCTCTGTGTTCTGTTAATTCATCTCACAGAGTTACAACTTTCCCTTCAAGAAGCCTTTCGCTAAGGCTGTTCTTGTGGAATTGGCAAAGGGATATTTGGAAGCCCATAGAGGGCTATGGTGAAAAAGGAAATATCTTCCGTTCAAAACTGGAAAGAAGCTTTGTGAGAAACTGCTCTGTGTTCTGTTAATTCATCTCACAGAGTTACATCTTTCCCTTCAAGAAGCCTTTCGCTAAGACTGTTCTTGTGGAATTGTCAAAGGGATATTTGGAAGCCCATAGAGGGCTATGGTGAAAAAGGAAATATCTTCCGTTCAAAATTGGAAAGAAGCTTTCTGAGAAACTGCTCTGTGTTCTGTTAATTCATCTCACAGAGTTACATCTTTCACTTCAAGAAGCCTTTCGCTAAGGTTTTTCTTGCGGAATTGTCAAAGGGATATTTGGAAGCCCATAGAGGGCTATGGTGAAAAAGGAAATATCTTCCGTTCAAAACTGGAAAGAAGCTTTCTGAGAAACTGCTCTGTGTTCTGTTAATTCATCTCACAGTGTTACATCTTTGCCTTCAAGAAGCCTTTCGGTAAGGCTGTTCTTGTGGAATTGGCAAAGGGATATTTGGAAGCCCATAGAGGGCTATGGTAAAAAAGGAAATATCTTCCGTTCAAAACTGGAAAGAAGCTTTCTGAGAAACTGCTCTGTGTTCTGTTAATTCATCTCACAGAGTTACATCTTTCCCTTCAAGAAGCCTTTCACTAAGGCTGTTCTTGTGGAATTGGCAAAGGGATATTTGGAAGCCCATAGAGGGCTATGGTGAAAAAGGAAATATCTTCCGTTCAAAACAGGAAAGAAGCTTTCTGAGAAACTGCTCTGTGTTCTGTTAATTCATCTCACAGAGTTACATCTTTCCTCTCAAGAAGCCTTTCGCTAAGGCTGTTCTTGTGGAATTGGCAAAGGTATATTTGGAAGCCCATAGAGGGCTATGGTGAAAAAGGAATTATCTTCCGTTCAAAACTGGAAAGAAGCTTTCTGAGAAACTGCTCTGTGTTCTGTTAATTCATCTCACAGAGTTACATCTTTCCCTTCAAGAAGCCTTTCGCTAAGGCTGTTCTTGTGGAATTGGCAAAGGGATATTTGGAAGCCCATAGAGGGCTACGGTGAAAAAGGAAATATCTTCCGTTCAAAACTGGAAAGAAGCTTTCTGAGAAACTGCTCTGTGTTCTGTTAATTCATCTCACAGAGTTACATCTTTCCCTTCAAGAAGCCTTTCGCTTAGGCTGTTCTTGTGGAATTGGCAAAGGGATATTTGGAAGCCCATAGAGGGCTATGGTGAAAAAGGAAATATCTTCCGTTCAAAACTGAAAAGAAGCTTTCTGAGAAACTGCTCTGTGTTCTGTTAATTCATCTCACAGAGTTACATCTTTCCCTTCTAGAAGCCTTTCGCTAAGGTTGTTCTTGTGGAATTGTCAAAGGGATATTTGGAAGCACATAGAGGGCTATGGTGAAAAAGGAAATATCTTCCGTTCAAAACTGGAAAGAAGCTTTCTGAGAAACTGCTCTGTGTTCTGCTAATTCATCTCACAGTGTTACATCTTTCACTTCAAGAAGCCTTTCGCAAAGGCGGTTCTTGTGGAATTGGCAAAGGGATATTTGGAAGCCCATAGAGGGCTATGGTGAAAAAGGAAATATCTTCCGTTCAAAACTGGAAAGAAGCTTTCTGAGAAACTGCTCTGTGTTCTGTTAATTCATCTCACAGAGTTACATCTTTCCCTTCAAGAAGCCTTTCGCTAAGGCTGTTCTTGTGGAATTGGCAAAGGGATATTTGGAAGCCCATAGAGGGGTATGGTGAAAAAGGAAATATTTTCCGTTCAAAACTGGAAAGAAGCTTTCTGAGAAACTGCTCTATGTTCTGTTAATTCATCTCACAGTGTAATATCTTTCCCTTCAAGAAGTCTTTCGCTAAGGCTGTTCTTGTGGAATTGGCAAAGGGATATTTGGAAGCCCATAGAGGGCTATGGTGAAAAAGGAAATATCTTCCGTTCAAAACTGGAAAGAAGCTTTCTGAGAAACTGCTCTGTGTTCTGTTAATTCATCTCACAGAGTTACATCTTTCCCTTCAAGAAGCCTTTCGCTAAGGCTGTTCTTGTGGAATTGGCAAAGGGATATTTGGAAGCCCATAGAGGGCTATGGTGAAAAAGGAAATATCTTCCGTTCAAAACTGGAAAGAAGCTTTCTGAGAAACTGCTCTGTGTTCTGTTAATTCATCTCACCGAGTTACGTCTTTCCCTTCAAGAAGCCTTTCGCTAAGGCTGTTCTTCTGGAATTGGCAAAGGGATATTTGGAAGCCTATAGAGGGCTATGGTGAAAAAGGAAATATCTTCCGTTCAAAACTGGAAAGAAGCTTTCTGAGAAACTGCTCTGTGTTCTGTTAATTCATCTCACAGAGTTACAACTTTCCCTTCAAGAAGCCTTTCGCTAAGGCTGTTCTTGTGGAATTGGCAAAGGGATATTTGGAAGCCCATAGAGGGCTATGGTGAAAAAGGAAATATCTTCCGTTCAAAACTGGAAAGAAGCTTTGTGAGAAACTGCTCTGTGTTCTGTTAATTCATCTCACAGAGTTACATCTTTCCCTTCAAGAAGCCTTTCGCTAAGACTGTTCTTGTGGAATTGTCAAAGGGATATTTGGAAGCCCATAGAGGGCTATGGTGAAAAAGGAAATATCTTCCGTTCAAAATTGGAAAGAAGCTTTCTGAGAAACTGCTCTGTGTTCTGTTAATTCATCTCACAGAGTTACATCTTTCCCTTCAAGAAGCCTTTCGCTAAGGCTGTTTTTGTGGAATTGGCAAAGGGATATTTGGAAGCCCATAGAGGGCTATGGTGAAAAAGGAAATATCTTCCGTTCAAAACAGGAAAGAAGCTTTCTGAGAAACTGCTCTGTGTTCTGTTAATTCATCTCACAGAGTTACATCTTTCCTCTCAAGAAGCCTTTCGCTAAGGCTGTTCTTGTGGAATTGGCAAAGGTATATTTGGAAGCCCATAGAGGGCTATGGTGAAAAAGGAATTATCTTCCGTTCAAAACTGGAAAGAAGCTTTCTGAGAAACTGCTCTGTGTTCTGTTAATTCATCTCACAGAGTTACATCTTTCCCTTCAAGAAGCCTTTCGCTAAGGCTGTTCTTGTGGAATTGGCAAAGGGATATTTGGAAGCCCATAGAGGGCTACGGTGAAAAAGGAAATATCTTCCGTTCAAAACTGGAAAGAAGCTTTCTGAGAAACTGCTCCGTGTTCTGTTAATTCATCTCACAGAGTTACATCTTTCCCTTCAAGAAGCCTTTCGCTTAGGCTGTTCTTGTGGAATTGGCAAAGGGATATTTGGAAGCCCATAGAGGGCTATGGTGAAAAAGGAAATATCTTCCGTTCAAAACTGAAAAGAAGCTTTCTGAGAAACTGCTCTGTGTTCTGTTAATTCATCTCACAGAGTTACATCTTTCCCTTCTAGAAGCCTTTCGCTAAGGTTGTTCTTGTGGAATTGGCAAAGGGATATTTGGAAGCACATAGAGGGCTATGGTGAAAAAGGAAATATCTTCCGTTCAAAACTGGAAAGAAGCTTTCTGAGAAACTGCTCTGTGTTCTGCTAATTCATCTCACAGTGTTACATCTTTCACTTCAAGAAGCCTTTCGCAAAGGCGGTTCTTGTGGAATTGGCAAAGGGATATTTGGAAGCCCATAGAGGGCTATGGTGAAAAAGGAAATATCTTCCGTTCAAAACTGGAAAGAAGCTTTCTGAGAAACTGCTCTGTGTTCTGTTAATTCATCTCACAGAGTTACATCTTTCCCTTCAAGAAGCCTTTCGCTAAGGCTGTTCTTGTGGAATTGGCAAAGGGATATTTGGAAGCCCATAGAGGGGTATGGTGAAAAAGGAAATATTTTCCGTTCAAAACTGGAAAGAAGCTTTCTGAGAAACTGCTCTATGTTCTGTTAATTCATCTCACAGTGTAATATCTTTCCCTTCAAGAAGTCTTTCGCTAAGGCTGTTCTTGTGGAATTGGCAAAGGGATATTTGGAAGCCCATAGACGGCTATGGTGAAAAAGGAAATATCTTCCGTTCAAAACTGGAAAGAAGCTTTCTGAGAAACTGCTCTGTGTTCTGTTAATTCATCTCACAGAGTTACATCTTTCCCTTCAAGAAGCCTTTCGCTAAGGCTGTTCTTGTGGAATTGGCAAAGGGATATTTGGAAGCCCATAGAGGGCTATGGTGAAAAAGGAAATATCTTCCGTTCAAAACTGGAAAGAAGCTTTCTGAGAAACTGCTCTGTGTTCTGTTAATTCATCTCACCGAGTTACGTCTTTCCCTTCAAGAAGCCTTTCGCTAAGGCTGTTCTTGTGGAATTGGCAAAGGGATATTTGGAAGCCTATAGAGGGCTATGGTGAAAAAGGAAATATCTTCCGTTCAAAACTGGAAAGAAGCTTTCTGAGAAACTGCTCTGTGTTCTGTTAATTCATCTCACAGAGTTACAACTTTCCCTTCAAGAAGCCTTTCGCTAAGGCTGTTCTTGTGGAATTGGCAAAGGGATATTTGGAAGCCCATAGAGGGCTATGGTGAAAAAGGAAATATCTTCCGTTCAAAACTGGAAAGAAGCTTTGTGAGAAACTGCTCTGTGTTCTGTTAATTCATCTCACAGAGTTACATCTTTCCCTTCAAGAAGCCTTTCGCTAAGACTGTTCTTGTGGAATTGTCAAAGGGATATTTGGAAGCCCATAGAGGGCTATGGTGAAAAAGGAAATATCTTCCGTTCAAAATTGGAAAGAAGCTTTCTGAGAAACTGCTCTGTGTTCTGTTAATTCA
This sequence comes from Chlorocebus sabaeus, assembly GCF_047675955.1. Taxonomy (NCBI): domain Eukaryota; kingdom Metazoa; phylum Chordata; class Mammalia; order Primates; family Cercopithecidae; genus Chlorocebus; species Chlorocebus sabaeus. Next base: position 477,941 of record NW_027328214.1, read on the forward strand.
TCTCACAGAGTTACATCTTTCCCTTCAAGAAGCCTTTCGCTAAGGCTGTTTTTGTGGAAATGGCAAAGGGATATTTGGAAGCCCATAGAGGGCTATGGTGAAAAAGGAAATATCTTCCGTTCAAAATTGGAAAGAAGCTTTCTGAGAAACTGCTCTGTGTTCTGTTAATTCATCTCACAGAGTTACATCTTTCCCTTCAAGAAGCCTTTTACTAAGGTTGTTCTTGTGCAATTGGCAAAGGGATATTTGGAAGCCCATAGAGGGCTATGGTGAAAAAGGAAATATCTTCCGTTCAAAACTGGAAAGAAGCTTTCTGAGAAACAGCTCTGTGTTCTGTTAATTCATCTCACAGAGTTACATCTTTTCCTTCAAGAAGCCTTTCGCTAAGGCTGTTCTTGTGGAATTGGCAAAGGGATATTTGGAAGCCCATAGAGGACTATGGTGAAAATGGAAATATCTTCCGTTCAAAATTGGAAAGAAGCTTTCTGAGAAACTGCTCTGTGTTCTGTTAATTCATCTCACAGAGTTACATCTTTCCCTTCAAGAAGCCTTTCGCTAAGGCGGTTCTTGTGGAATTGGCAAAGGGATATTTGGAAGCCCATAGAGGGCTATGGTGAAAAAGGAAATATCTTCCGTTCAAAACTGGAAAGAAGCTTTCTGAGAAACTGCTCTGTGTTCTGTTAATTCATCTCACAGAGTTACATCTTTCCCTTCAAGAAGCCTTTCGCTAAGGCTGTTCTTGTGGAATTGGCAAAGGGATATTTGGAAGCCCATAGAGGGCTATGGTGAAAAAGGAAATATCTTCCGTTCAAAACTGGAAAGAAACTTTCTGAGAAACTGCTCTGTGTTCTGTTAATTCATCTCACAGAGTTACATCTTTCCCTTCAAGAAGTCTTTCGCTAAGGCTGTTCTTGTGGAATTGGCAAAGGGATATTTGGAAGCCCATAGAGGTCTATGGTGAAAAAGGAAATATCTTCCGTTCAAAACTGGAAAGAAGCTTTTTGAGAACCTGCTCTGTGTTCTGTTAATTCATCTCACAGAGTTACATCTTTCCCTTCAAGAAGCCTTTCGCTATGTCTGTTCTTGTGGAATTGGCAAAGGGATATTTGGAATCCCATAGAGGGCTATGGTGAAGAAGGAAATATCTTCCGTTCAAAACTGGAAAGAAGCTTTCTGAGAAACTGCTCTGTGTTCTGTTAATTCATCTCACAGAGTTACATCTTTCCCTTCAAGAAGCCTTTCTCTAAGGCTGTTCTTGTGGAATTGGCAAAGGGATATTTGGAAGCCCATAGAGGTCTATCTTGAAAAAGGAAATATCTTCCGTTCAAAACTGGAAAGAAGCTTTTTGAGAAACTGCTCTGTGTTCTGTTAATTCATCTCACAGTGTTACATCTATCCCTTCAAGAAGCCTTTCGCTAAGGCTGTTCTTGTGCAATTGGCAAAGGGATATTTGGAAGCCCATAGAGGGCTATGGTGAAAAAGGAAATATCTTCCGTTCAAAACTGGAAAGAAGCTTTCTGAGAAACTGCTGTGTGTACTGTTAATTTATCTCACAGAGTTACATCTTTCCCTTCAAGAAGCCTTTCGCTAAGGCTGTTCTTGTGGAATTGGCAAAGGGATATTTGGAAGCCCATAGAGGGCTATGGTGAAAAAGGAAATATCTTCCGTTCAAAACTGGAAAGAAGCTTTCTGAGAAACTACTCTGTGTTCTGTTAATTCATCTCACAGAGTTACATCTTTCCCTTCAAGAAGCCTTTCGCTAAGGCTGTTCTTGTGGAATTGGCAAAGGGATATTTGGAAGCCCATAGAGGTCTATGGTGAAAAAGGAAATATCTTCCGTTCAAAACTGGAAAGAAGCTTTCTGAGAAACTGCTCTGTGTTCTGTTAATTCATCTCACAGAGTTACATCTTTCCCTTCAAGAAGCCTTTCGCTAAGGCTGTTCTTGTGGAATTGGCAAAGGGATATTTGGAAGCCCATAGAGGGCTATGGTGAAAAAGGAAATATCTTCCGTTCAAAACTGGAAAGAAGCTTTCTGAGAAACTGTTCTGTGTTCTGTTAATTCATCTCACAGAGTTACATCTTTCACTTCAAGAAGCCTTTCGCTAAGGTTTTTCTTGCGGAATTGTCAAAGGGATATTTGGAAGCCCATAGAGGGCTATGGTGAAAAAGGAAATATCTTCCGTTCAAAACTGGAAAGAAGCTTTCTGAGAAACTGCTCTGTGTTCTGTTAATTCATCTCACAGTGTTACATCTTTGCCTTCAAGAAGCCTTTCGCTAAGGCTGTTCTTGTGGAATTGGCAAAGGGATATTTGGAAGCCCATAGAGGGCTATGGTAAAAAAGGAAATATCTTCCGTTCAAAACTGGAAAGAAGCTTTCTGAGAAACTGCTCTGTGTTCTGTTAATTCATCTCACAGAGTTACATCTTTCCCTTCAAGAAGCCTTTCACTAAGGCTGTTCTTGTGGAATTGGCAAAGGGATATTTGGAAGCCCATAGAGGGCTATGGTGAAAAAGGAAATATCTTCCGTTCAAAACAGGAAAGAAGCTTTCTGAGAAACTGCTCTGTGTTCTGTTAATTCATCTCACAGAATTTCATCTTTCCTCTCAAGAAGCCTTTCGCTAAGGCTGTTCTTGTGGAATTGGCAAAGGTATATTTGGAAGCCCATAGAGGGCTATGGTGAAAAAGGAATTATCTTCCGTTCAAAACTGGAAAGAAGCTTTCTGAGAAACTGCTCTGTGTTCTGTTAATTCATCTCACAGAGTTACATCTTTCCCTTCAAGAAGCCTTTCGCTAAGGCTGTTCTTGTGGAATTGGCAAAGGGATATTTGGAAGCCCATAGAGGGCTATGGTGAAAAAGGAAATATTTTCCGTTCAAAACTGGAGAGAAGCTTTCTGAGAAACTGCTCTGTGTTCTGTTAATTCATCTCACAGAGTTACATCTATCCCTTCAAGAAGCCTTTCGCTAAGGCTGTTCTTGTGCAATTGGCAAAGGGATATTTGGAAGCCCATAGAGGGCTATGGTGAAAAAGGAAATATCTTCCGTTCAAAACTGGAAAGAAGCTTTCTGAGAAACTGCTCTGTGTTCTCTTATTTCATCTCACAGAGTTACATCTTTCCCTTCAAGAAGCCTTTCGCTAAGGCTGTTCTTGTGGAATTGGCAAAGTGATATTTGGAAGCCCATAGAGGGCTATGGTGAAAAAGGAAATATCTTCCGTTCAAAACTGGAAAGAAGCTTTCTGAGAAACTGCTCTGTGTTCTGTTAATTTATCTCACAGAGTTACATCTTTCCCTTCAAGAAGCCTTTCGCTAAGGCTGTTCTTGTGGAATTGGCAAAGGGATATTTGGAAGCCCATAGAGAGCTATGGTGAAAAAGGAAATATCTTCCGTTCAAAACTGGAAAGAAGCTTTCTGAGAAACTGCTCTGTGTTCTGTTAATTCATCTCACAGAGTTACATCTTTCCCTTCAAGAAGCCTTTCGCTAAGGCTGTTCTTGTGCAATTGGCAAAGGGATATTTGGAAGCCCATAGAGGGCTATGGTGAAAAAGGAAATATCTTCCGTTCAAAACTGGAAAGAAGCTTTCTGAGAAACTGCTCTGTGTTCTCTTAATTCATCTCACAGAGTTACATCTTTCCCTTCAAGAAGCCTTTCGCTAAGGCTGTTCTTGTGGAATTGGCAAAGTGATATTTGGAAGCCCATAGAGGGCTATGGTGAAAAAGGAAATATCTTCCGTTCAAAACTGGAAAGAAGCTTTCTGAGAAACTGCTCTGTGTTCTGTTAATTCATCTCACAGAGTTACATCTTTCCCTTCAAGAAGCCTTTCGCTAAGGCTGTTCTTGTGGAATTGGCAAAGGGATATTTGGAAGCCCATAGAGAGCTATGGTGAAAAAGGAAATATCTTCCGTTCAAAACTGGAAAGAAGCTTTCTGAGAAACTGCTCTGTGTTCTGTTAATTCATCTCACAGAGTTACATCTTTCCCTTCAAGAAGCCTTTCGCTAAGGCTGTTCTTGTGGAATTGGCAAAGGGATATTTGGAAGCCCATAGAGGGCTATGGTGAAAAAGGAAATATCTTCCGTTCAAAACTGGAAAGAAGCTTTCTGAGAAACTGCTCTGTGTTCTGTTAATTCATCTCACAGAGTTACATCTTTCCCTTCAAGAAGCCTTTCGCTAAGGCTGTTCTTGTGGAATTGGCAAGGGATATTTGGAAACCCATAGAGTTCTATGGTGAAAAAGGAAATATCTTCCGTTCAAAACTGGAAAGAAGCTTTCTGAGAAACTGCTCTGTGTTCTGTTAATTCATCTCACAGAGTTACATCTTTCCCTTCAAGAAGCCTTATACTAAGGCTGTTCTTGTGCAATTGGCAAAATGATATTTGGAAGCCCATAGAGGGCTATGGTGAAAAAGGAAATATCTTCCGTTCAAAACTGGAAAGAAACTTTCTGAGAAACTGCTGTGTGTTCTGTTAATTCATCTCACAGAGTTACATCTTTCCCTTCAAGAAGCCTTTCGCTATGTCTGTTCTTGTGGAATTGGCAAAGGGATATTTGGAAGCCCATAGAGGGCTATGGTGAAAAAGGAAATATCTTCCGTTCAAAACTGGAAAGAAGCTTTCTGAGAAACTGCTCTGTGTTCTGTTAATTCATCTCACAGAGTTACATCTTTCCCTTCAAGAAGCCTTTCTCTAAGGCTGTTCTTGTGGAATTGGCAAAGGGATATTTGGAAGCCCATAGAGGTCTATGGTGAAAAAGGAAATATCTTCCGTTCAAAACTGAAAAGAAGCTTTTTGAGAAACTGCTCTGTGTTCTGTTAATTCATCTCACAGTGTTACATCTATCCCTTCAAGAAGCCTTTCGCTAAGGCTGTTCTTGTGCAATTGGCAAAGGGATATTTGGAAGCCCATAGAGGGCTATGGTGAAAAAGGAAATATCTTCCGTGCAAAACTGGAAAGAAGCTTTCTGAGAAACTGCTGTGTGTACTGTTAATTTATCTCACAGAGTTACATCTTTCACTTCAAGAAGCCTTTCGCTAAGGCTGTTCTTGTGGAATTGGCAAAGGGATATTTGGAAGCCCATAGAGGGCTATGCTGAAAAAATTAAATATCTTCCGTTCAAAACTGGAAAGAAGCTTTCTGAGAAACTGCTCTGTGTTCTGTTAATTCATCTCACTGAGTTACATCTTTCCCTTCAAGAAGCCTTTCGCTAAGTCTGTTCTTGTGGAATTGGCAAAGGGATATTTGGAAGCCCATAGAGGGCTATGGTGAAAAAGGAAATATCTTCCGTTCAAAACTGGAAAGAAGCTTTCTGAGAAACTGCTCTGTGTTCTGTTAATTCATCTCACAGAGTTACATCTTTCCCTTCAAGAAGCCTTTCGCTAAGGCTGTTCTTGTGGAATTGGCAAAGGGATATTTGGAAGCCCATAGAGGGCTATGGTGAAAAAGGAAATATCTTCCGTTCAAAACTGGAAAGAAGCTTTCTGAGAAACTGCTCTGTGTTCTGTTAATTCATCTCACAGAGTTACATCTTTCCCTTCAAGAAGCCTTTCGCTAAGGCTGTTCTTGTGGAATTGGCAAAGGGATATTTGGAAGCCCATAGAGGGCTATGGTGAAAAAGGAAATATCTTCCGTTCAAAACTGGAAAGAAGCTTTCTGAGAAACTGCTCTGTGTTCTGTTAATTCATCTCACAGAGTTACATCTTTCACTTCAAGAAGCCTTTCGCTAAGGTGTTTCTTGCGGAATTGTCAAAGGGATATTTGGAAGCCCATAGAGGGCTATGGTGAAAAAGGAAATATCTTCCGTTCAAAACTGGAAAGAAGCTTTCTGAGAAACTGCTCTGTGTTCTGTTAATTCATCTCACAGTGTTACATCTTTGCCTTCAAGAAGCCTTTCGCTAAGGCTGTTCTTGTGGAATTGGCAAAGGGATATTTGGAAGCCCATAGAGGGCTATGGTAAAAAAGGAAATATCTTCCGTTCAAAACTGGAAAGAAGCTTTCTGAGAAACTGCTCTGTGTTCTGTTAATTCATCTCACAGAGTTACATCTTTCCCTTCAAGAAGCCTTTCACTAAGGCTGTTCTTGTGGAATTGGCAAAGGGATATTTGGAAGCCCATAGAGGGCTATGGTGAAAAAGGAAATATCTTCCGTTCAAAACAGGAAAGAAGCTTTCTGAGAAACTGCTCTGTGTTCTGTTAATTCATCTCACAGAGTTACATCTTTCCTCTCAAGAAGCCTTTCGCTAAGGCTGTTCTTGTGGAATTGGCAAAGGTATATTTGGAAGCCCATAGAGGGCTATGGTGAAAAAGGAATTATCTTCCGTTCAAAACCGGAAAGAAGCTTTCTGAGAAACTGCTCTGTGTTCTGTTAATTCATCTCACAGAGTTACATCTTTCCCTTCAAGAAGCCTTTCGCTAAGGCTGTTCTTGTGGAATTGGCAAAGGGATATTTGGAAGCCCATAGAGGGCTACGGTGAAAAAGGAAATATCTTCCGTTCAAAACTGGAAAGAAGCTTTCTGAGAAACTGCTCTGTGTTCTGTTAATTCATCTCACAGAGTTACATCTTTCCCTTCAAGAAGCCTTTCGCTTAGGCTGTTCTTGTGGAATTGGCAAAGGGATATTTGGAAGCCCATAGAGGGCTATGGTGAAAAAGGAAATATCTTCCGTTCAAAAGTGAAAAGAAGCTTTCTGAGAAACTGCTCTGTGTTCTGTTAATTCATCTCACAGAGTTACATCTTTCCCTTCAAGAAGCCTTTCGCTAAGGTTGTTCTTGTGGAATTGTCAAAGGGATATTTGGAAGCCCATAGAGGGCTATGGTGAAAAAGGAAATATCTTCCGTTCAAAACTGGAAAGAAGCTTTCTGAGAAACTGCTCTGTGTTCTGCTAATTCATCTCACAGTGTTACATCTTTCACTTCAAGAAGCCTTTCGCAAAGGCGGTTCTTGTGGAATTGGCAAAGGGATATTTGGAAGCCCATAGAGGGCTATGGTGAAAAAGGAAATATCTTCCGTTCAAAACTGGAAAGAAGCTTTCTGAGAAACTGCTCTGTGTTCTGTTAATTCATCTCACAGAGTTACATCTTTCCCTTCAAGAAGCCTTTCGCTAAGGCTGTTCTTGTGGAATTGGCAAAGGGATATTTGGAAGCCCATAGAGGGGTATGGTGAAAAAGGAAATATTTTCCGTTCAAAACTGGAAAGAAGCTTTCTGAGAAACTGCTCTATGTTCTGTTAATTCATCTCACAGTGTAATATCTTTCCCTTCAAGAAGTCTTTCGCTAAGGCTGTTCTTGTGGAATTGGCAAAGGGATATTTGGAAGCCCATAGAGGGCTATGGTGAAAAAGGAAATATCTTCCGTTCAAAACTGGAAAGAAGCTTTCTGAGAAACTGCTCTGTGTTCTGTTAATTCATCTCACAGAGTTACATCTTTCCCTTCAAGAAGCCTTTCGCTAAGGCTGTTCTTGTGGAATTGGCAAAGGGATATTTGGAAGCCCATAGAGGGCTATGGTGAAAAAGGAAATATCTTCCGTTCAAAACTGGAAAGAAGCTTTCTGAGAAACTGCTCTGTGTTCTGTTAATTCATCTCACCGAGTTACGTCTTTCCCTTCAAGAAGCCTTTCGCTAAGGCTGTTCTTGTGGAATTGGCAAAGGGATATTTGGAAGCCTATAGAGGGCTATGGTGAAAAAGGAAATATCTTCCGTTCAAAACTGGAAAGAAGCTTTCTGAGAAACTGCTCTGTGTTCTGTTAATTCATCTCACAGAGTTACAACTTTCCCTTCAAGAAGCCTTTCGCTAAGGCTGTTCTTGTGGAATTGGCAAAGGGATATTTGGAAGCCCATAGAGGGCTATGGTGAAAAAGGAAATATCTTCCGTTCAAAACTGGAAAGAAGCTTTGTGAGAAACTGCTCTGTGTTCTGTTAATTCATCTCACAGAGTTACATCTTTCCCTTCAAGAAGCCTTTCGCTAAGACTGTTCTTGTGGAATTGTCAAAGGGATATTTGGAAGCCCATAGAGGGCTATGGTGAAAAAGGAAATATCTTCCGTTCAAAATTGGAAAGAAGCTTTCTGAGAAACTGCTCTGTGTTCTGTTAATTCATCTCACAGAGTTACATCTTTCACTTCAAGAAGCCTTTCGCTAAGGTTTTTCTTGCGGAATTGTCAAAGGGATATTTGGAAGCCCATAGAGGGCTATGGTGAAAAAGGAAATATCTTCCGTTCAAAACTGGAAAGAAGCTTTCTGAGAAACTGCTCTGTGTTCTGTTAATTCATCTCACAGTGTTACATCTTTGCCTTCAAGAAGCCTTTCGCTAAGGCTGTTCTTGTGGAATTGGCAAAGGGATATTTGGAAGCCCATAGAGGGCTATGGTAAAAAAGGAAATATCTTCCGTTCAAAACTGGAAAGAAGCTTTCTGAGAAACTGCTCTGTGTTCTGTTAATTCATCTCACAGAGTTACATCTTTCCCTTCAAGAAGCCTTTCACTAAGGCTGTTCTTGTGGAATTGGCAAAGGGATATTTGGAAGCCCATAGAGGGCTATGGTGAAAAAGGAAATATCTTCCGTTCAAAACAGGAAAGAAGCTTTCTGAGAAACTGCTCTGTGTTCTGTTAATTCATCTCACAGAGTTACATCTTTCCTCTCAAGAAGCCTTTCGCTAAGGCTGTTCTTGTGGAATTGGCAAAGGTATATTTGGAAGCCCATAGAGGGCTATGGTGAAAAAGGAATTATCTTCCGTTCAAAACTGGAAAGAAGCTTTCTGAGAAACTGCTCTGTGTTCTGTTAATTCATCTCACAGAGTTACATCTTTCCCTTCAAGAAGCCTTTCGCTAAGGCTGTTCTTGTGGAATTGGCAAAGGGATATTTGGAAGCCCATAGAGGGCTACGGTGAAAAAGGAAATATCTTCCGTTCAAAACTGGAAAGAAGCTTTCTGAGAAACTGCTCTGTGTTCTGTTAATTCATCTCACAGAGTTACATCTTTCCCTTCAAGAAGCCTTTCGCTTAGGCTGTTCTTGTGGAATTGGCAAAGGGATATTTGGAAGCCCATAGAGGGCTATGGTGAAAAAGGAAATATCTTCCGTTCAAAACTGAAAAGAAGCTTTCTGAGAAACTGCTCTGTGTTCTGTTAATTCATCTCACAGAGTTACATCTTTCCCTTCAAGAAGCCTTTCGCTAAGGTTGTTCTTGTGGAATTGTCAAAGGGATATTTGGAAGCACATAGAGGGCTATGGTGAAAAAGGAAATATCTTCCGTTCAAAACTGGAAAGAAGCTTTCTGAGAAACTGCTCTGTGTTCTGCTAATTCATCTCACAGTGTTACATCTTTCACTTCAAGAAGCCTTTCGCAAAGGCGGTTCTTGTGGAATTGGTAAAGGGATATTTGGAAGCCCATAGAGGGCTATGGTGAAAAAGGAAATATCTTCCGTTCAAAACTGGAAAGAAGCTTTCTGAGAAACTGCTCTGTGTTCTGTTAATTCATCTCACAGAGTTACATCTTTCCCTTCAAGAAGCCTTTCGCTAAGGCTGTTCTTGTGGAATTGGCAAAGGGATATTTGGAAGCCCATAGAGGGGTATGGTGAAAAAGGAAATATTTTCCGTTCAAAACTGGAAAGAAGCTTTCTGAGAAACTGCTCTATGTTCTGTTAATTCATCTCACAGTGTAATATCTTTCCCTTCAAGAAGTCTTTCGCTAAGGCTGTTCTTGTGGAATTGGCAAAGGGATATTTGGAAGCCCATAGAGGGCTATGGTGAAAAAGGAAATATCTTCCGTTCAAAACTGGAAAGAAGCTTTCTGAGAAACTGCTCTGTGTTCTGTTAATTCATCTCACAGAGTTACATCTTTCCCTTCAAGAAGCCTTTCGCTAAGGCTGTTCTTGTGGAATTGGCAAAGGGATATTTGGAAGCCCATAGAGGGCTATGGTGAAAAAGGAAATATCTTCCGTTCAAAACTGGAAAGAAGCTTTCTGAGAAACTGCTCTGTGTTCTGTTAATTCATCTCACCGAGTTACGTCTTTCCCTTCAAGAAGCCTTTCGCTAAGGCTGTTCTTGTGGAATTGGCAAAGGGATATTTGGAAGCCTATAGAGGGCTATGGTGAAAAAGGAAATATCTTCCGTTCAAAACTGGAAAGAAGCTTTCTGAGAAACTGCTCTGTGTTCTGTTAATTCATCTCACAGAGTTACAACTTTCCCTTCAAGAAGCCTTTCGCTAAGGCTGTTCTTGTGGAATTGGCAAAGGGATATTTGGAAGCCTATAGAGGGCTATGGTGAAAAAGGAAATATCTTCCGTTCAAAACTGGAAAGAAGCTTTGTGAGAAACTGCTCTGTGTTCTGTTAATTCATCTCACAGAGTTACATCTTTCCCTTCAAGAAGCCTTTCGCTAAGACTGTTCTTGTGGAATTGTCAAAGGGATATTTGGAAGCCCATAGAGGGCTATGGTGAAAAAGGAAATATCTTCCGTTCAAAATTGGAAAGAAGCTTTCTGAGAAACTGCTCTGTGTTCTGTTAATTCATCTCACAGAGTTACATCTTTCCCTTCAAGAAGCCTTTCGCTAAGGCTGTTTTTGTGGAAATGGCAAAGGGATATTTGGAAGCCCATAGAGGGCTATGGTGAAAAAGGAATTATCTTCCGTTCAAAACTGGAAAGAAGTTTTCTGAGAAACTGCTCTGTGTTCTGTTAATTCATCTCACAGAGTTACATCTTTCCCTTCAAGAAGCCTTTCGCTAAGGCTGTTCTTGTGGAATTGGCAAAGGGATATTTGGAAGCCCATAGAGGGCTATGGTGAAAAAGGAATTATCTTCCGTTCAAAACTGGAAAGAAGCTTTCTGAGAAACTGCTCTGTGTTCTGTTAATTCATCTCACAGAGTTACATCTTTCCCTTCAAGAAGCCTTTCGCTAAGGCTGTTCTTGTGGAATTGGCAAAGGGATATTTGGAAGCCCATAGAGGGCTATGGTGAAAAAGGAAATATCTTCCGTTCAAAACTGGAAAGAAACTTTTTGAGAACCTGCTCTGTGTTCTGTTAATTCATCTCACAGTGTTACATCTATCCCTTCAAGAAGCCTTTCGCTAAGGCTGTTCTTGTGCAATTGGCAAAGGGATATTTGGAAGCCCATAGAGGGCTATGGTGAAAAAGGAAATATCTTCCGTGCAAAACTGGAAAGAAGCTTTCTGAGAAACTGCTCTGTGTTCTGTTAATTCATCTCACAGAGTTACATCTTTCCCTTCAAGAAGCCTTTCGCTAAGACTGTTCTTGTGGAATTGGCAAACAGATATTTGGAAGCCCATAGAGGGCTATGGTGAAAAAGGAAATATCTTCCGTTCAAAATTGGAAAGAAGCTTTCTGAGAAACTGCTCTGTGTTCTGTTAATTCATCTCACAGAGTTACATCTTTCCCTTCAAGAAGCCTTTTACTAAGGTTGTTCTTGTGCAATTGGCAAAGGGATAATTGGAAGCCCATAGAGGGCTATGGTGAAAAAGGAAATATCTTCCCTTCAAAACTGGAAAGAAGCTTTCTGAGAAACTGCTCTGTGTTCTGTTAATTCATCTCACAGAGTTACATCTTTCCCTTCAAGAAGCCTTTCGCTAAGGCTGTTCTTGTGCAATTGGCAAAGGGATATTTGGAAGCCCATAGAGGGCTATGGTGAAAAAGGAAATATCTTCCGTTCAAAACTGGAAAGAATCTTTCTGAGAAACTGCTCTGTGTTCTGTTAATTCATCTCACAGAGTTACATCTTTCCCTTCAAGAAGCCTTTCGCTAAGACTGTTCTTGTGGAATTGGCAAAGGGATATTTGGAAGCCCATAGAGGGCTATGGTGAAAAAGGAAATATCTTCCGTTCAAAATTGGAAAGAAGCTTTCTGAGAAACTGCTCTGTGTTCTGTTAATTCATCTCACAGAGTTACATCTTTCCCTTCAAGAAGCCTTTCGCTAAGTCTGTTTTTGTGGAATTGGCAAAGGGATATTTGGAAGCCCATAGAGGGCTATGGTGAAAAAGGAAATATCTTCCGTTCAAAACTGGAAAGAAGCTTTCTGAGAAACTGCTCTGTGTTCTGTTAACTCATCGCACAGAGTTACATCTTTCCCTTCAAGAAGCCTTTCGCTAAGGCTGTTCTTGTGGAATTGGCAAAGGGATATTTGGAAGCCCATAGAGGGCTATGGTGAAAAAGGAAATATTTTCCGTTCAAAACTGGAAAGAAGCTTTCTGAGACCTGCTCTATGTTCTGTTAATACATCTCACAGAGTTATATCTTTCCCTTCAAGAAGTCTTTCGCTAAGGCTGTTCTTGTGGAATTGGCAAAGGGATATTTGGAAGCCCATAGAGGGCTACGGTGAAAAAGTAAATATCTTCCGTTCAAAACTGTAAAGAAGCTTTCTGAGAAACTGCTCTGTGTTCTGTTATTTCATCTCACAGAGTTACATCTTTCCCTTCAAGAAGCCTTTCGCTAAGGCTGTTCTTGTGGAATTGGCAAAGGGATATTTGGAAGCCCATAGAGGGCTATGGTGAAAAAGGAAATGTCTTCCGTTCAAAACTGGAAAGAAGCTTTCTGAGAAACTGCTCTGTGTTCTGTTAATTCATCTCACAGAGTTACATCTATCCCTTCATGAAGCCTTTCGCTAAGGCTGTTCTTGTGCAATTGGCAAAGGGATATTTGGAAGCCCATAGAGGGCTATATTGAAAAAGGAAATATCTTCCGTTCAAAACTGGAAAGAAGCTTTCTGAGAAACTGCTCTGTGTTCTGTTAATTCATCTAACAGAGTTACATCTTTCCCTTCAAGAAGCCTTTCGCTAAGGCTGTTCTTGTGAAATTGGCAAAGGGATATTTGGAAGCCCATAGAGGGCTATGGTGAAAAAGGAAATATCTTCCGTTCAAAACTGGAAAGAAGCTTTCTGAGAAACAGCTCTGTGTTCTGTTAATTCATCTCACAGAGTTACATCTTTCCCTTCAAGAAGCCTTTCACTAAGGCTGTTCTTGTGGAATTGGCAAAGGGATATTTGGAAGCCCATAGAGGGCTATGGTGAAAAAGGAAATATCTTCCGTTCAAAACAGGAAAGAAGCTTTCTGAGAAACTGCTCTGTGTTCTGTTAATTCATGTCACAGAGTTACATCTTTCCTCTCCAGAAGCCTTTCGCTAAGGCTGTTCTTGTGGAATTGGCAAAGGTATATTTGGAAGCCCATAGAGGGCTATGGTGAAAAAGGAAATATCTTCCGTTCAAAACTGGAAAGAAGCTTTCTGAGAAACTGCTCTGTGTTCTGTTAATTCATCTCACAGAGTTATATCTTTCCCTTCAAGAAGCCTTTCGCTAAGGCTGTTCTTGTGGAATTGGCAAAGGGATACTTGGAAGCCCATAGAGGGCTATGGTGAAAAAGGAAATATCTTCCGTTCAAAACTGGAAAGAAGCTTTCTGAGAAACTGCTCTGTGTTCTGTTAATTCATCTCACAGAGTTACATCTTTCCCTTCAAGAAGCCTTTCGCTAAGTCTGTTCTTGTGGAATTGGCAAAGGGATATTTGGAAGCCCATAGAGGGCTATGGTGAAAAAGGAAATATTTTCCGTTCAAAACTGGAGAGAAGCTTTCTGAGAAACTGCTCTGTGTTCTGTTAATTCATCTCACAGAGTTACATCTATCCCTTCAAGAAGCCTTTCGCTAAGGCTGTTCTTGTGTAATTGGCAAAGGGATATTTGGAAGCCCATAGAGGGCTATGGTGAAAAAGGAAATATCTTCCGTTCAAAACTGAAAAGAAGCTTTCTGAGAAACTGCTGTGTGTTCTGTTAATTCATCTCACAGAGTTACATCTTTCCCTTCAAGAAGCCTTTCGCTAAGGCTGTTCTTGTGGAATTGGCAAAGGGATATTTAGAAGCCCCTAGAGGGCTATGGTGAAAAAGGAAATATTTTCCGTTCAAAACTGGAAAGAAGCTTTCTGAGAAACTGCTCTATGTTCTGTTAATTCATCTCACAGGGTTACATCTTTCCCTTCAAGAAGTCTTTCGCTAAGGCTGTTCTTGTGGAATTGGCAAAGGGATATTTGGAAGCCCATAGAGGGCTATAGTGAAAAAGGAAATATCTTCCGTTCAAAACTGGAAAGAAGCTTTCTGAGAAACTGCTCTGTGTTCTGTTAATTCATCTCACAGAGTTACATCTTTCCCTTCAAGAAGCCTTTCGCTAAGGCTGTTCTTGTGGAATTGGCAAAGGGATATTTGGAAGCCACAGAGGGCTATGGTGAAAAAGGAAATATCTTCCCTTCAAAACTGGAAAAAAGCTTTCTGAGAAACTGCTCTGTGTTCTGTTAATTCATTTCACAGTGTTACATAATTCAATTGAAGAAGCCTTTCGCTAAGGCTGTTCTTGTGGAATTGGCAAAGGGATATTTGGAAGCCCATAGAGGGCTACGGTGAAAAAGGAAATATCTTCCGTTCAAAACTGGAAAGAAGCTTTCTGAGAAACTGCTCTGTGTTCTGTTAATTCATCTCACAGAGTTACATCTTTCCCTTCAAGAAGCCTTTCGCTTAGGCTGTTCTTGTGGAATTGGCAAAGGGATATTTGGAAGCCCATAGAGGGCTATGGTGAAAAAGGAAATATCTTCCGTTCAAAACTGAAAAGAAGCTTTCTGAGAAACTGCTCTGTGTTCTGTTAATTCATCTCACAGAGTTACATCTTTCCCTTCAAGAAGCCTTTCGCTAAGTTTGTTCTTGTGGAATTGTCAAAGGGATATTTGGAAGCCCATAGAGGGCTATGGTGAAAAAGGAAATATCTTCCGTTCAAAACTGGAAAGAAGCTTTCTGAGAAACTGCTCTGTGTTCTGCTAATTCATCTCACAGTGTTACATCTTTCACTTCAAGAAGCCTTTCGCAAAGGCTGTTCTTGTGGAATTGGCAAAGGGATATTTGGAAGCCCATAGAGGGCTATGGTGAAAAAGGAAATATCTTCCGTTCAAAACTGGAAAGAAGCTTTCTGAGAAACTGCTCTGTGTTCTGTTAATTCATCTCACAGAGTTACATCTTTCCCTTCAAGAAGCCTTTCGCTAAGGCTGTTCTTGTGGAATTGGCAAAGGGATATTTGGAAGCCCATAGAGGGCTATGGTGAAAAAGGAAATATCTTCCGTTCAAAATTGGAAAGAAGCTTTCTGAGAAACTGCTCTGTGTTCTGTTAATTCATCTCACAGAGTTACATCTTTCCCTTCAAGAAGCCTTTCGCTAAGTCTGTTTTTGTGGAATTGGCAAAGGGATATTTGGAAGCCCATAGAGGGCTATGGTGAAAAAGGAAATATCTTCCGTTCAAAACTGGAAAGAAGCTTTCTGAGAAACTGCTCTGTGTTCTGTTAACTCATCGCACAGAGTTACATCTTTCCCTTCAAGAAGCCTTTCGCTAAGTCTGTTCTTGTGGAATTGGCAAAGGGATATTTGGAAGCCCATAGAGGGCTATGGTGAAAAAGGAAATATTTTCCGTTCAAAACTGGAAAGAAGCTTTCTGAGAAACTGCTCTATGTTCTGTTAATTCATCTCACAGAGTTATATCTTTCCCTTCAAGAAGTCTTTCGCTAAGGCTGTTCTTGTGGAATTGGCAAAGGGATATTTGGAAGCCCATAGAGGGCTACGGTGAAAAAGTAAATATCTTCCGTTCAAAACTGTAAAGAAGCTTTCTGAGAAACTGCTCTGTGTTCTGTTATTTCATCTCACAGAGTTACATCTTTCCCTTCAAGAAGCCTTTCGCTAAGGCTGTTCTTGTGGAATTGGCAAAGGGATATTTGGAAGCCCATAGAGGGCTATGGTGAAAAAGGAAATGTCTTCCGTTCAAAACTGGAAAGAAGCTTTCTGAGAAACTGCTCTGTGTTCTGTTAATTCATCTCACAGAGTTACATCTATCCCTTCATGAAGCCTTTCGCTAAGGCTGCTCTTGTGCAATTGGCAAAGGGATATTTGGAAGCCCATAGAGGGCTATATTGAAAAAGGAAATATCTTCCGTTCAAAACTGGAAAGAAGCTTTCTGAGAAACTGCTCTGTGTTCTGTTAATTCATCTAACAGAGTTACATCTTTCCCTTCAAGAAGCCTTTCGCTAAGGCTGTTCTTGTGAAATTGGCAAAGGGATATTTGGAAGCCCATAGAGGGCTATGGTGAAAAAGGAAATATCTTCCGTTCAAAACTGGAAAGAAGCTTTCTGAGAAACAGCTCTGTGTTCTGTTAATTCATCTCACAGAGTTACATCTTTCCCTTCAAGAAGCCTTTCGCTAAGGCTGTTCTTGTGGAATTGGCAAAGGGATATTTGGAAGCCCATAGAGGGCTATGGTGAAAAAGGAAATATCTTCCGTTCAAAATTGGAAAGAAGCTTTCTGAGAAACTGCTCTGTGTTCTGTTAATTCATCTCACAGAGTTACATCTTTCCCTTCAAGAAGCCTTTCGCTAAGGCGGTTCTGGTGGAATTGGCAAAGGGATATTTGGAAGCCCATAGAGGGCTATGGTGAAAAAGGAAATATCTTCCGTTCAAAACTGGAAAGAACCTTTCTGAGAAACTGCTCTGTGTTCTGTTAATTCATCTCACAGAGTTACATCTTTCCCTTCAAGAAGCCTTTCGCTAATGCTGTTCTTGTGGAATTGGCAAAGGGATATTTGGAAGCCCATAGAGGGCTATGGTGAAAAAGGAAATATCTTCCGTTCAAAACTGGAAAGAAGCTTTCTGAGAAACTGCTCTGTGTTCTGTTAATTCATCTCACAGAGTTACATCTTTCCCTTCAAGAAGCCTTTCGCTAAGGCTGTTCTTGTGGAATTGGCAAAAGGATATTTGGAAGCCCATAGAGGGCTATGGTGAAAAAGGAAATATCTTCCGTTCAAAACTGGAAAGAAGCTTTCTGAGAAACTGCTCTGTGTTCTATTAATTCATCTCACAGAGTTGCATCTTTCCCTTCAAGAAGCCTTTCGCTAAGGCTGTTCTTGTGGAATTGGCAAAGGGATATTTGGAAGCCCATAGAGGGCTATGGTGAAAAAGGAAATATCTTCCGTTCAAAACTGGAAAGAAGCTTTCTGAGAAACTGCACTCTGTTCTGTTAATTCACCTCACAGAGTTACATCTTTCCCTTCAAGAAGCCTTTCGCTAAGGCTGTTCTTGTGGAATTGGCAAAGGGATATTTGGAAGCCCATAGAGGGCTATGGTGAAAAAGGAAATATCTTCCGTTCAAAACTGGAAAGAAGGTTTCTGAGAAACTGCTCTGTGTTCTGTTAATTCATCTCACAGAGTTACATCTTTCCCTTCAAGAAGTCTTTCGCTAAGGCTATTCTTGTGGAATTGGCAAAGGGATATTTGGAAGCCCATAGAGGTCTATGGTGAAAAAGGAAGTATCTTCCGTTCAAAACTGGAAAGAAGCTTTCTGAGAAACTGCTCTGTGTTCTGTTAATTCATCTCACAGAGTTACATCTTTAACTTCAAGAAGCCTTTCGCTAAGGCTGTTCTTGTGGAATTGGCAAAGGGATATTTGGAAGCCCATAGAGGGCTATGGTGAAAAAGGAAATATCTTCCGTTCAAAACTGGAAAGAAACTTTCTGAGAAACTGCTCTGTGTTCTGTTAATTCATCTCACAGAGTTACATCTTTCCCTTCAAGAAGTCTTTCGCTAAGGCTGTTCTTGTGGAATTGGCAAAGGGATATTTGGAAGCCCATAGAGGTCTATGGTGAAAAAGGAAATATCTTCCGTTCAAAACTGGAAAGAAGCTTTTTGAGAAACTGCTCTGTGTTCTGTTAATTCATCTCACAGTGTTACATCTATCCCTTCAAGAAGACTTTCGCTAAGGCTGTTCTTGTGCAATTGGCAAAGGGATATTTGGAAGCCCATAGAGGGCTATGGTGAAAAAGGAAATATCTTCCGTGCAAAACTGGAAAGAAGCTTTCTGAGAAACTGCTGTGTGTACTGTTAATTTATTTCACAGAGTTACATCTTTCCCTTCAAGAAGCCTTTCGCTAAGGCTGTTCTTGTGGAATTGGCAAAGGGATATTTGGAAGCCCATAGAGGGCTATGGTGAAAAAGGAAATATCTTCCGTTCAAAACTGGAAAGAAGCTTTCTGAGAAACTGCTCTGTGTTCTGTTAATTCATCTCACAGAGTTACATCTTTCCCTTCAAGAAGCCTTTCGCTAAGGCTGTTCTTGTGGAATTGGCAAACGGATATTTGGAAGCCCATAGAGGGCTATGGTGAAAAAGGAAATATCTTCCGTTCAAAACTGGAAAGAAGCTTTCTGAGAAACTGCTCTGTGTTCTGTTAATTCATCTCACAGAGTTACATCTTTCCCTTCAAGAAGCCTTTCGCTAAGGCTGTTCTTGTGGAATTGGCAAAGGGATATTTGGAAGCCCATAGAGGGCTATGGTGAAAAAGGAAATATCTTCCGTTCAAAACTGGAAAGAAGCTTTCTGAGAAACTGCTCTGTGTTCTGTTAATTCATCTCACAGAGTTACATCTTTCGCTTCAAGAAGCCTTTCGCTAAGGCTGTTCTTGTGGAATTGGCAAAGGGATATTTGGAAGCCCATAGAGGGCTATGGTGAAAAAGGAAATATCTTCCGTTCAAAACTGGAAAGAAGCTTTCTGAGAAACTGCTCTGTGTTCTGTTAATTCATCTCACAGAGTTACATCTTTCACTTCAAGAAGCCTTTCGCTAAGGTTTTTCTTGCGGAATTGTCAAAGGGATATTTGGAAGCCCATAGAGGGCTATGGTGAAAAAGGAAATATCTTCCGTTCAAAACTGGAAAGAAGCTTTCTGAGAAACTGCTCTGTGTTCTGTTAATTCATCTCACAGAGTTACATCTTTCCTCTCAAGAAGCCTTTCGCTAAGGCTGTTCTTGTGGAATTGGCAAAGGTATATTTGGAAGCCCATAGAGGGCTATGGTGAAAAAGGAATTATCTTCCGTTCAAAACTGGAAAGAAGCTTTCTGAGAAACTGCTCTGTGTTCTGTTAATTCATCTCACAGAGTTACATCTTTCCCTTCAAGAAGCCTTTCGCTAAGGCTGTTCTTGTGGAATTGGCAAAGGGATACTTGGAAGCCCATAGAGGGCTATGGTGAAAAAGGAAATATCTTCCGTTCAAAACTGGAAAGAAGCTTTCTGAGAAACTGCTCTGTGTTCTGTTAATTCATCTCACAGAGTTACATCTTTCCCTTCAAGAAGCCTTTCGCTAAGTCTGTTCTTGTGGAATTGGCAAAGGGATATTTGGAAGCCCATAGAGGGCTATGGTGAAAAAGGAAATATTTTCCGTTCAAAACTGGAGAGAAGCTTTCTGAGAAACTGCTCTGTGTTCTGTTAATTCATCTCACAGAGTTACATCTATCCCTTCAAGAAGCCTTTCGCTAAGGCTGTTCTTGTGCAATTGGCAAAGGGATATTTGGAAGCCCATAGAGGGCTATGGTGAAAAAGGAAATATCTTCCGTTCAAAACTGAAAAGAAGCTTTCTGAGAAACTGCTGTGTGTTCTGTTAATTCATCTCACAGAGTTACATCTTTCCCTTCAAGAAGCCTTTCGCTAAGGCTGTTCTTGTGGAATTGGCAAAGGGATATTTAGAAGCCCATAGAGGGCTATGGTGAAAAAGGAAATATTTTCCGTTCAAAACTGGAAAGAAGCTTTCTGAGAAACTGCTCTATGTTCTGTTAATTCATCTCACAGGGTTACATCTTTCCCTTCAAGAAGTCTTTCGCTAAGGCTGTTCTTGTGGAATTGGCAAAGGGATATTTGGAAGCCCATAGAGGGCTATAGTGAAAAAGGAAATATCTTCCGTTCAAAACTGGAAAGAAGCTTTCTGAGAAACTGCTCTGTGTTCTGTTAATTCATCTCACAGAGTTACATCTTTCCCTTCAAGAAGCCTTTCGCTAAGGCTGTTCTTGTGGAATTGGCAAAGGGATATTTGGAAGCCATAGAGGGCTATGGTGAAAAAGGAAATATCTTCCCTTCAAAACTGGAAAAAAGCTTTCTGAGAAACTGCTCTGTGTTCTGTTAATTCATTTCACAGTGTTACATAATTCAATTGAAGAAGCCTTTCGCTAAGGCTGTTCTTGTGGAATTGGCAAAGGGATATTTGGAAGCCCATAGAGGGCTACGGTGAAAAAGGAAATATCTTCCGTTCAAAACTGGAAAGAAGCTTTCTGAGAAACTGCTCTGTGTTCTGTTAATTCATCTCACAGAGTTACATCTTTCCCTTCAAGAAGCCTTTCGCTTAGGCTGTTCTTGTGGAATTGGCAAAGGGATATTTGGAAGCCCATAGAGGGCTATGGTGAAAAAGGAAATATCTTCCGTTCAAAACTGAAAAGAAGCTTTCTGAGAAACTGCTCTGTGTTCTGTTAATTCATCTCACAGAGTTACATCTTTCCCTTCAAGAAGCCTTTCGCTAAGTTTGTTCTTGTGGAATTGTCAAAGGGATATTTGGAAGCCCATAGAGGGCTATGGTGAAAAAGGAAATATCTTCCGTTCAAAACTGGAAAGAAGCTTTCTGAGAAACTGCTCTGTGTTCTGCTAATTCATCTCACAGTGTTACATCTTTCACTTCAAGAAGCCTTTCGCAAAGGCTGTTCTTGTGGAATTGGCAAAGGGATATTTGGAAGCCCATAGAGGGCTATGGTGAAAAAGGAAATATCTTCCGTTCAAAACTGGAAAGAAGCTTTCTGAGAAACTGCTCTGTGTTCTGTTAATTCATCTCACAGAGTTACATCTTTCCCTTCAAGAAGCCTTTCGGTAAGGCTGTTCTTGTGGAATTGGCAAAGGGATATTTGGAAGCCCATAGAGGGCTATGGTGAAAAAGGAAATATCTTCCGTTCAAAATTGGAAAGAAGCTTTCTGAGAAACTGCTCTGTGTTCTGTTAATTCATCTCACAGAGTTACATCTTTCCCTTCAAGAAGCCTTTCGCTAAGTCTGTTTTTGTGGAATTGGCAAAGGGATATTTGGAAGCCCTTAGAGGGCTATGGTGAAAAAGGAAATATCTTCCGTTCAAAACTGGAAAGAAGCTTTCTGAGAAACTGCTCTGTGTTCTGTTAACTCATCGCACAGAGTTACATCTTTCCCTTCAAGAAGCCTTTCGCTAAGGCTGTTCTTGTGGAATTGGCAAAGGGATATTTGGAAGCCCATAGAGGGCTATGGTGAAAAAGGAAATATTTTCCGTTCAAAACTGGAAAGAAGCTTTCTGAGAAACTGCTCTATGTTCTGTTAATTCATCTCACAGAGTTATATCTTTCCCTTCAAGAAGTCTTTCGCTAAGGCTGTTCTTGTGGAATTGGCAAAGGGATATTTGGAAGCCCATAGAGGGCTACGGTGAAAAAGTAAATATCTTCCGTTCAAAACTGTAAAGAAGCTTTCTGAGAAACTGCTCTGTGTTCTGTTATTTCATCTCACAGAGTTACATCTTTCCCTTCAAGAAGCCTTTCGCTAAGGCTGTTCTTGTGGAATTGGCAAAGGGATATTTGGAAGCCCATAGAGGGCTATGGTGAAAAAGGAAATGTCTTCCGTTCAAAACTGGAAAGAAGCTTTCTGAGAAACTGCTCTGTGTTCTGTTAATTCATCTCACAGAGTTACATCTATCCCTTCATGAAGCCTTTCGCTAAGGCTGTTCTTGTGCAATTGGCAAAGGGATATTTGGAAGCCCATAGAGGGCTATATTGAAAAAGGAAATATCTTCCGTTCAAAACTGGAAAGAAGCTTTCTGAGAAACTGCTCTGTGTTCTGTTAATTCATCTAACAGAGTTACATCTTTCCCTTCAAGAAGCCTTTCGCTAAGGCTGTTCTTGTGAAATTGGCAAAGGGATATTTGGAAGCCCATAGAGGGCTATGGTGAAAAAGGAAATATCTTCCGTTCAAAACTGGAAAGAAGCTTTCTGAGAAACAGCTCTGTGTTCTGTTAATTCATCTCACAGAGTTACATCTTTCCCTTCAAGAAGCCTTTCGCTAAGGCTGTTCTTGTGGAATTGGCAAAGGGATATTTGGAAGCCCATAGAGGGCTATGGTGAAAAAGGAAATATCTTCCGTTCAAAATTGGAAAGAAGCTTTCTGAGAAACTGCTCTGTGTTCTGTTAATTCATCTCACAGAGTTACATCTTTCCCTTCAAGAAGCCTTTCGCTAAGGCTGTTCTTGTGGAATTGGCAAAGGGATATTTGGAAGCCCATAGAGGGCTATGGTGAAAAAGTAAATATCTTCCGTTCAAAACTGGAAAGAACCTTTCTGAGAAACTGCTCTGTGTTCTGTTAATTCATCTCACAGAGTTACATCTTTCCCTTCAAGAAGCCTTTCGCTAATGCTGTTCTTGTGGAATTGGCAAAGGGATATTTGGAAGCCCATAGAGGGCTATGGTGAAAAAGGAAATATCTTCCGTTCAAAACTGGAAAGAAGCTTTCTGAGAAACTGCTCTGTGTTCTGTTAATTCATCTCACAGAGTTACATCTTTCCCTTCAAGAAGCCTTTCGCTAAGGCTGTTCTTGTGGAATTGGCAAAAGGATATTTGGAAGCCCATAGAGGGCTATGGTGAAAAAGGAAATATCTTCCGTTCAAAACTGGAAAGAAGCTTTCTGAGAAACTGCTCTGTGTTCTATTAATTCATCTCACAGAGTTGCATCTTTCCCTTCAAGAAGCCTTTCGCTAAGGCTGTTCTTGTGGAATTGGCAAAGGGATATTTGGAAGCCCATAGAGGGCTATGGTGAAAAAGGAAATATCTTCCGTTCAAAACTGGAAAGAAGCTTTCTGAGAAACTGCACTCTGTTCTGTTAATTCACCTCACAGAGTTACATCTTTCCCTTCAAGAAGCCTTTCGCTAAGGCTGTTCTTGTGGAATTGGCAAAGGGATATTTGGAAGCCCATAGAGGGCTATGGTGAAAAAGGAAATATCTTCCGTTCAAAACTAGAAAGAAGGTTTCTGAGAAACTGCTCTGTGTTCTGTTAATTCATCTCACAGAGTTACATCTTTCCCTTCAAGAAGTCTTTCGCTAAGTCTATTCTTGTGGAATTGGCAAAGGGATATTTGGAAGCCCATAGAGGTCTATGGTGAAAAAGGAAGTATCTTCCGTTCAAAACTGGAAAGAAGCTTTCTGAGAAACTGCTCTGTGTTCTGTTAATTCATCTCACAGAGTTACATCTTTAACTTCAAGAAGCCTTTCGCTAAGGCTGTTCTTGTGGAATTGGCAAAGGGATATTTGGAAGCCCATAGAGGGCTATGGTGATAAAGGAAATATCTTCCGTTCAAAACTGGAAAGAAACTTTCTGAGAAACTGCTCTGTGTTCTGTTAATTCATCTCACAGAGTTACATCTTTCCCTTCAAGAAGTCTTTCGCTAAGGCTGTTCTTGTGGAATTGGCAAAGGGATATTTGGAAGCCCATAGAGGTCTATGGTGAAAAAGGAAATATCTTCCGTTCAAAACTGGAAAGAAGCTTTTTGAGAAACTGCTCTGTGTTCTGTTAATTCATCTCACAGTGTTACATCTATCCCTTCAAGAAGCCTTTCGCTAAGGCTGTTCTTGTGCAATTGGCAAAGGGATATTTGGAAGCCCATAGAGGGCTATGGTGAAAAAGGAAATATCTTCCGTGCAAAACTGGAAAGAAGCTTTCTGAGAAACTGCTGTGTGTACTGTTAATTTATCTGACAGAGTTACATCTTTCCCTTCAAGAAGCCTTTCGCTAAGGCTGTTCTTGTGGAATTGGCAAAGGGATATTTGGAAGCCCATAGAGGGCTATGCTGAAAAAATTAAATATCTTCCGTTCAAAACTGGAAAGAAGCTTTCTGAGAAACTGCTCTGTGTTCTGTTAATTCATCTCACTGAGTTACATCTTTCCCTTCAAGAAGCCTTTCGCTAAGGCTGTTCTTGTGGAATTGGCAAAGGGATATTTGGAAGCCCATAGAGGGCTATGGTGAAAAAGGAAATATCTTCCGTTCAAAACTGGAAAGAAGCTTTCTGAGAAACTGCTCTGTGTTCTGTTAATTCATCTCACAGAGTTACATCTTTCCCTTCAAGAAGCCTTTCGCTAAGGCTGTTCTTGTGGAATTGGCAAACGGATATTTGGAAGCCCATAGAGGGCTATGGTGAAAAAGGAAATATCTTCCGTTCAAAACTGGAAAGAAGCTTTCTGAGAAACTGCTCTGTGTTCTGTTAATTCATCTCACAGAGTTACATCTTTCCCTTCAAGAAGCCTTTCGCTAAGGCTGTTCTTGTGGAATTGGCAAAGGGATATTTGGAAGCCCATAGAGGGCTATGGTGAAAAAGGAAATATCTTCCGTTCAAAACTGGAAAGAAGCTTTCTGAGAAACTGCTCTGTGTTCTGTTAATTCATCTCACAGAGTTACATCTTTCCCTTCAAGAAGCCTTTCGCTAAGGCTGTTCTTGTGGAATTGGCAAACGGATATTTGGAAGCCCATAGAGGGCTATGGTGAAAAAGGAAATATCTTCCGTTCAAAACTGGAAAGAAGCTTTCTGAGAAACTGCTCTGTGTTCTGTTAATTCATCTCACAGAGTTACATCTTTCACTTCAAGAAGCCTTTCGCTAAGGTTTTTCTTGCGGAATTGTCAAAGGGATATTTGGAAGCCCATAGAGGGCTATGGTGAAAAAGGAAATATCTTCCGTTCAAAACTGGAAAGAAGCTTTCTGAGAAACTGCTCTGTGTTCTGTTAATTCATCTCACAGTGTTACATCTTTGCCTTCAAGAAGCCTTTCGCTAAGGCTGTTCTTGTGGAATTGGCAAAGGGATATTTGGAAGCCCATAGAGGGCTATGGTAAAGAAGGAAATATCTTCCGTTCAAAACTGGAAAGAAGCTTTCTGAGAAACTGCTCTGTGTTCTGTTAATTCATCTCACAGAGTTACATCTTTCCCTTCAAGAAGCCTTTCACTAAGGCTGTTCTTGTGGAATTGGCAAAGGGATATTTGGAAGCCCATAGAGGGCTATGGTGAAAAAGGAAATATCTTCCGTTCAAAACAGGAAAGAAGCTTTCTGAGAAACTGCTCTGTGTTCTGTTAATTCATCTCACAGAGTTACATCTTTCCTCTCAAGAAGCCTTTCGCTAAGGCTGTTCTTGTGGAATTGGCAAAGGTATATTTGGAAGCCCATAGAGGGCTATGGTGAAAAAGGAATTATCTTCCGTTCAAAACTGGAAAGAAGCTTTCTGAGAAACTGCTCTGTGTTCTGTTAATTCATCTCACAGAGTTACATCTTTCCCTTCAAGAAGCCTTTCGCTAAGGCTGTTCTTGTGGAATTGGCAAAGGGATACTTGGAAGCCCATAGAGGGCTATGGTGAAAAAGGAAATATCTTCCGTTCAAAACTGGAAAGAAGCTTTCTGAGAAACTGCTCTGTGTTCTGTTAATTCATCTCACAGAGTTACATCTTTCCCTTCAAGAAGCCTTTCGCTAAGTCTGTTCTTGTGGAATTGGCAAAGGGATATTTGGAAGCCCATAGAGGGCTATGGTGAAAAAGGAAATATTTTCCGTTCAAAACTGGAGAGAAGCTTTCTGAGAAACTGCTCTGTGTTCTGTTAATTCATCTCACAGAGTTACATCTATCCCTTCAAGAAGCCTTTCGCTAAGGCTGTTCTTGTGCAATTGGCAAAGGGATATTTGGAAGCCCATAGAGGGCTATGGTGAAAAAGGAAATATCTTCCGTTCAAAACTGAAAAGAAGCTTTCTGAGAAACTGCTGTGTGTTCTGTTAATTCATCTCACAGAGTTACATCTTTCCCTTCAAGAAGCCTTTCGCTAAGGCTGTTCTTGTGGAATTGGCAAAGGGATATTTAGAAGCCCATAGAGGGCTATGGTGAAAAAGGAAATATTTTCCGTTCGAAACTGGAAAGAAGCTTTCTGAGAAACTGCTCTATGTTCTGTTAATTCATCTCACAGGGTTACATCTTTCCCTTCAAGAAGTCTTTCGCTAAGGCTGTTCTTGTGGAATTGGCAAAGGGATATTTGGAAGCCCATAGAGGGCTATAGTGAAAAAGGAAATATCTTCCGTTCAAAACTGGAAAGAAGCTTTCTGAGAAACTGCTCTGTGTTCTGTTAATTCATCTCACAGAGTTACATCTTTCCCTTCAAGAAGCCTTTCGCTAAGGCTGTTCTTGTGGAATTGGCAAAGGGATATTTGGAAGCCATAGAGGGCTATGGTGAAAAAGGAAATATCTTCCCTTCAAAACTGGAAAAAAGCTTTCTGAGAAACTGCTCTGTGTTCTGTTAATTCATTTCACAGTGTTACATAATTCAATTGAAGAAGCCTTTCGCTAAGGCTGTTCTTGTGGAATTGGCAAAGGGATATTTGGAAGCCCATAGAGGGCTACGGTGAAAAAGGAAATATCTTCCGTTCAAAACTGGAAAGAAGCTTTCTGAGAAACTGCTCTGTGTTCTGTTAATTCATCTCACAGAGTTACATCTTTCCCTTCAAGAAGCCTTTCGCTTAGGCTGTTCTTGTGGAATTGGCAAAGGGATATTTGGAAGCCCATAGAGGGCTATGGTGAAAAAGGAAATATCTTCCGTTCAAAACTGAAAAGAAGCTTTCTGAGAAACTGCTCTGTGTTCTGTTAATTCATCTCACAGAGTTACATCTTTCCCTTCAAGAAGCCTTTCGCTAAGTTTGTTCTTGTGGAATTGTCAAAGGGATATTTGGAAGCCCATAGAGGGCTATGGTGAAAAAGGAAATATCTTCCGTTCAAAACTGGAAAGAAGCTTTCTGAGAAACTGCTCTGTGTTCTGCTAATTCATCTCACAGTGTTACATCTTTCACTTCAAGAAGCCTTTCGCAAAGGCTGTTCTTGTGGAATTGGCAAAGGGATATTTGGAAGCCCATAGAGGGCTATGGTGAAAAAGGAAATATCTTCCGTTCAAAACTGGAAAGAAGCTTTCTGAGAAACTGCTCTGTGTTCTGTTAATTCATCTCACAGAGTTACATCTTTCCCTTCAAGAAGCCTTTCGCTAAGGCTGTTCTTGTGGAATTGGCAAAGGGATATTTGGAAGCCCATAGAGGGCTATGGTGAAAAAGGAAATATCTTCCGTTCAAAATTGGAAAGAAGCTTTCTGAGAAACTGCTCTGTGTTCTGTTAATTCATCTCACAGAGTTACATCTTTCCCTTCAAGAAGCCTTTCGCTAAGTCTGTTTTTGTGGAATTGGCAAAGGGATATTTGGAAGCCCGTAGAGGGCTATGGTGAAAAAGGAAATATCTTCCGTTCAAAACTGGAAAGAAGCTTTCTGAGAAACTGCTCTGTGTTCTGTTAACTCATCGCACAGAGTTACATCTTTCCCTTCAAGAAGCCTTTCGCTAAGGCTGTTTTTGTGGAATTGGCAAAGGGATATTTGGAAGCCCGTAGAGGGCTATGGTGAAAAAGGAAATATTTTCCGTTCAAAACTGGAAAGAAGCTTTCTGAGAAACTGCTCTATGTTCTGTTAATTCATCTCACAGGGTTACATCTTTCCCTTCAAGAAGTCTTTCGCTAAGGCTGTTCTTGTGGAATTGGCAAAGGGATATTTGGAAGCCCATAGAGGGCTATAGTGAAAAAGGAAATATCTTCCGTTCAAAACTGGAAAGAAGCTTTCTGAGAAACTGCTCTGTGTTCTGTTAATTCATCTCACAGAGTTACATCTTTCCCTTCAAGAAGCCTTTCGCTAAGGCTGTTCTTGTGGAATTGGCAAAGGGATATTTGGAAGCCATAGAGGGCTATGGTGAAAAAGGAAATATCTTCCCTTCAAAACTGGAAAAAAGCTTTCTGAGAAACTGCTCTGTGTTCTGTTAATTCATTTCACAGTGTTACATAATTCAATTGAAGAAGCCTTTCGCTAAGGCTGTTCTTGTGGAATTGGCAAAGGGATATTTGGAAGCCCATAGAGGGCTACGGTGAAAAAGGAAATATCTTCCGTTCAAAACTGGAAAGAAGCTTTCTGAGAAACTGCTCTGTGTTCTGTTAATTCATCTCACAGAGTTACATCTTTCCCTTCAAGAAGCCTTTCGCTTAGGCTGTTCTTGTGGAATTGGCAAAGGGATATTTGGAAGCCCATAGAGGGCTATGGTGAAAAAGGAAATATCTTCCGTTCAAAACTGAAAAGAAGCTTTCTGAGAAACTGCTCTGTGTTCTGTTAATTCATCTCACAGAGTTACATCTTTCCCTTCAAGAAGCCTTTCGCTAAGTTTGTTCTTGTGGAATTGTCAAAGGGATATTTGGAAGCCCATAGAGGGCTATGGTGAAAAAGGAAATATCTTCCGTTCAAAACTGGAAAGAAGCTTTCTGAGAAACTGCTCTGTGTTCTGCTAATTCATCTCACAGTGTTACATCTTTCACTTCAAGAAGCCTTTCGCAAAGGCTGTTCTTGTGGAATTGGCAAAGGGATATTTGGAAGCCCATAGAGGGCTATGGTGAAAAAGGAAATATCTTCCGTTCAAAACTGGAAAGAAGCTTTCTGAGAAACTGCTCTGTGTTCTGTTAATTCATCTCACAGAGTTACATCTTTCCCTTCAAGAAGCCTTTCGGTAAGGCTGTTCTTGTGGAATTGGCAAAGGGATATTTGGAAGCCCATAGAGGGCTATGGTGAAAAAGGAAATATCTTCCGTTCAAAATTGGAAAGAAGCTTTCTGAGAAACTGCTCTGTGTTCTGTTAATTCATCTCACAGAGTTACATCTTTCCCTTCAAGAAGCCTTTCGCTAAGTCTGTTTTTGTGGAATTGGCAAAGGGATATTTGGAAGCCCTTAGAGGGCTATGGTGAAAAAGGAAATATCTTCCGTTCAAAACTGGAAAGAAGCTTTCTGAGAAACTGCTCTGTGTTCTGTTAACTCATCGCACAGAGTTACATCTTTCCCTTCAAGAAGCCTTTCGCTAAGGCTGTTCTTGTGGAATTGGCAAAGGGATATTTGGAAGCCCATAGAGGGCTATGGTGAAAAAGGAAATATTTTCCGTTCAAAACTGGAAAGAAGCTTTCTGAGAAACTGCTCTATGTTCTGTTAATTCATCTCACAGAGTTATATCTTTCCCTTCAAGAAGTCTTTCGCTAAGGCTGTTCTTGTGGAATTGGCAAAGGGATATTTGGAAGCCCATAGAGGGCTACGGTGAAAAAGTAAATATCTTCCGTTCAAAACTGTAAAGAAGCTTTCTGAGAAACTGCTCTGTGTTCTGTTATTTCATCTCACAGAGTTACATCTTTCCCTTCAAGAAGCCTTTCGCTAAGGCTGTTCTTGTGGAATTGGCAAAGGGATATTTGGAAGCCCATAGAGGGCTATGGTGAAAAAGGAAATGTCTTCCGTTCAAAACTGGAAAGAAGCTTTCTGAGAAACTGCTCTGTGTTCTGTTAATTCATCTCACAGAGTTACATCTATCCCTTCATGAAGCCTTTCGCTAAGGCTGTTCTTGTGCAATTGGCAAAGGGATATTTGGAAGCCCATAGAGGGCTATATTGAAAAAGGAAATATCTTCCGTTCAAAACTGGAAAGAAGCTTTCTGAGAAACTGCTCTGTGTTCTGTTAATTCATCTAACAGAGTTACATCTTTCCCTTCAAGAAGCCTTTCGCTAAGGCTGTTCTTGTGAAATTGGCAAAGGGATATTTGGAAGCCCATAGAGGGCTATGGTGAAAAAGGAAATATCTTCCGTTCAAAACTGGAAAGAAGCTTTCTGAGAAACAGCTCTGTGTTCTGTTAATTCATCTCACAGAGTTACATCTTTCCCTTCAAGAAGCCTTTCGCTAAGGCTGTTCTTGTGGAATTGGCAAAGGGATATTTGGAAGCCCATAGAGGGCTATGGTGAAAAAGGAAATATCTTCCGTTCAAAATTGGAAAGAAGCTTTCTGAGAAACTGCTCTGTGTTCTGTTAATTCATCTCACAGAGTTACATCTTTCCCTTCAAGAAGCCTTTCGCTAAGGCTGTTCTTGTGGAATTGGCAAAGGGATATTTGGAAGCCCATAGAGGGCTATGGTGAAAAAGTAAATATCTTCCGTTCAAAACTGGAAAGAACCTTTCTGAGAAACTGCTCTGTGTTCTGTTAATTCATCTCACAGAGTTACATCTTTCCCTTCAAGAAGCCTTTCGCTAATGCTGTTCTTGTGGAATTGGCAAAGGGATATTTGGAAGCCCATAGAGGGCTATGGTGAAAAAGGAAATATCTTCCGTTCAAAACTGGAAAGAAGCTTTCTGAGAAACTGCTCTGTGTTCTGTTAATTCATCTCACAGAGTTACATCTTTCCCTTCAAGAAGCCTTTCGCTAAGGCTGTTCTTGTGGAATTGGCAAAAGGATATTTGGAAGCCCATAGAGGGCTATGGTGAAAAAGGAAATATCTTCCGTTCAAAACTGGAAAGAAGCTTTCTGAGAAACTGCTCTGTGTTCTATTAATTCATCTCACAGAGTTGCATCTTTCCCTTCAAGAAGCCTTTCGCTAAGGCTGTTCTTGTGGAATTGGCAAAGGGATATTTGGAAGCCCATAGAGGGCTATGGTGAAAAAGGAAATATCTTCCGTTCAAAACTGGAAAGAAGCTTTCTGAGAAACTGCACTCTGTTCTGTTAATTCACCTCACAGAGTTACATCTTTCCCTTCAAGAAGCCTTTCGCTAAGGCTGTTCTTGTGGAATTGGCAAAGGGATATTTGGAAGCCCATAGAGGGCTATGGTGAAAAAGGAAATATCTTCCGTTCAAAACTAGAAAGAAGGTTTCTGAGAAACTGCTCTGTGTTCTGTTAATTCATCTCACAGAGTTACATCTTTCCCTTCAAGAAGTCTTTCGCTAAGTCTATTCTTGTGGAATTGGCAAAGGGATATTTGGAAGCCCATAGAGGTCTATGGTGAAAAAGGAAGTATCTTCCGTTCAAAACTGGAAAGAAGCTTTCTGAGAAACTGCTCTGTGTTCTGTTAATTCATCTCACAGAGTTACATCTTTAACTTCAAGAAGCCTTTCGCTAAGGCTGTTCTTGTGGAATTGGCAAAGGGATATTTGGAAGCCCATAGAGGGCTATGGTGATAAAGGAAATATCTTCCGTTCAAAACTGGAAAGAAACTTTCTGAGAAACTGCTCTGTGTTCTGTTAATTCATCTCACAGAGTTACATCTTTCCCTTCAAGAAGTCTTTCGCTAAGGCTGTTCTTGTGGAATTGGCAAAGGGATATTTGGAAGCCCATAGAGGTCTATGGTGAAAAAGGAAATATCTTCCGTTCAAAACTGGAAAGAAGCTTTTTGAGAAACTGCTCTGTGTTCTGTTAATTCATCTCACAGTGTTACATCTATCCCTTCAAGAAGCCTTTCGCTAAGGCTGTTCTTGTGCAATTGGCAAAGGGATATTTGGAAGCCCATAGAGGGCTATGGTGAAAAAGGAAATATCTTCCGTGCAAAACTGGAAAGAAGCTTTCTGAGAAACTGCTGTGTGTACTGTTAATTTATCTGACAGAGTTACATCTTTCCCTTCAAGAAGCCTTTCGCTAAGGCTGTTCTTGTGGAATTGGCAAAGGGATATTTGGAAGCCCATAGAGGGCTATGCTGAAAAAATTAAATATCTTCCGTTCAAAACTGGAAAGAAGCTTTCTGAGAAACTGCTCTGTGTTCTGTTAATTCATCTCACTGAGTTACATCTTTCCCTTCAAGAAGCCTTTCGCTAAGGCTGTTCTTGTGGAATTGGCAAAGGGATATTTGGAAGCCCATAGAGGGCTATGGTGAAAAAGGAAATATCTTCCGTTCAAAACTGGAAAGAAGCTTTCTGAGAAACTGCTCTGTGTTCTGTTAATTCATCTCACAGAGTTACATCTTTCCCTTCAAGAAGCCTTTCGCTAAGGCTGTTCTTGTGGAATTGGCAAACGGATATTTGGAAGCCCATAGAGGGCTATGGTGAAAAAGGAAATATCTTCCGTTCAAAACTGGAAAGAAGCTTTCTGAGAAACTGCTCTGTGTTCTGTTAATTCATCTCACAGAGTTACATCTTTCCCTTCAAGAAGCCTTTCGCTAAGGCTGTTCTTGTGGAATTGGCAAAGGGATATTTGGAAGCCCATAGAGGGCTATGGTGAAAAAGGAAATATCTTCCGTTCAAAACTGGAAAGAAGCTTTCTGAGAAACTGCTCTGTGTTCTGTTAATTCATCTCACAGAGTTACATCTTTCCCTTCAAGAAGCCTTTCGCTAAGGCTGTTCTTGTGGAATTGGCAAACGGATATTTGGAAGCCCATAGAGGGCTATGGTGAAAAAGGAAATATCTTCCGTTCAAAACTGGAAAGAAGCTTTCTGAGAAACTGCTCTGTGTTCTGTTAATTCATCTCACAGAGTTACATCTTTCACTTCAAGAAGCCTTTCGCTAAGGTTTTTCTTGCGGAATTGTCAAAGGGATATTTGGAAGCCCATAGAGGGCTATGGTGAAAAAGGAAATATCTTCCGTTCAAAACTGGAAAGAAGCTTTCTGAGAAACTGCTCTGTGTTCTGTTAATTCATCTCACAGTGTTACATCTTTGCCTTCAAGAAGCCTTTCGCTAAGGCTGTTCTTGTGGAATTGGCAAAGGGATATTTGGAAGCCCATAGAGGGCTATGGTAAAGAAGGAAATATCTTCCGTTCAAAACTGGAAAGAAGCTTTCTGAGAAACTGCTCTGTGTTCTGTTAATTCATCTCACAGAGTTACATCTTTCCCTTCAAGAAGCCTTTCACTAAGGCTGTTCTTGTGGAATTGGCAAAGGGATATTTGGAAGCCCATAGAGGGCTATGGTGAAAAAGGAAATATCTTCCGTTCAAAACAGGAAAGAAGCTTTCTGAGAAACTGCTCTGTGTTCTGTTAATTCATCTCACAGAGTTACATCTTTCCTCTCAAGAAGCCTTTCGCTAAGGCTGTTCTTGTGGAATTGGCAAAGGTATATTTGGAAGCCCATAGAGGGCTATGGTGAAAAAGGAATTATCTTCCGTTCAAAACTGGAAAGAAGCTTTCTGAGAAACTGCTCTGTGTTCTGTTAATTCATCTCACAGAGTTACATCTTTCCCTTCAAGAAGCCTTTCGCTAAGGCTGTTCTTGTGGAATTGGCAAAGGGATACTTGGAAGCCCATAGAGGGCTATGGTGAAAAAGGAAATATCTTCCGTTCAAAACTGGAAAGAAGCTTTCTGAGAAACTGCTCTGTGTTCTGTTAATTCATCTCACAGAGTTACATCTTTCCCTTCAAGAAGCCTTTCGCTAAGTCTGTTCTTGTGGAATTGGCAAAGGGATATTTGGAAGCCCATAGAGGGCTATGGTGAAAAAGGAAATATTTTCCGTTCAAAACTGGAGAGAAGCTTTCTGAGAAACTGCTCTGTGTTCTGTTAATTCATCTCACAGAGTTACATCTATCCCTTCAAGAAGCCTTTCGCTAAGGCTGTTCTTGTGCAATTGGCAAAGGGATATTTGGAAGCCCATAGAGGGCTATGGTGAAAAAGGAAATATCTTCCGTTCAAAACTGAAAAGAAGCTTTCTGAGAAACTGCTGTGTGTTCTGTTAATTCATCTCACAGAGTTACATCTTTCCCTTCAAGAAGCCTTTCGCTAAGGCTGTTCTTGTGGAATTGGCAAAGGGATATTTAGAAGCCCATAGAGGGCTATGGTGAAAAAGGAAATATTTTCCGTTCAAAACTGGAAAGAAGCTTTCTGAGAAACTGCTCTATGTTCTGTTAATTCATCTCACAGGGTTACATCTTTCCCTTCAAGAAGTCTTTCGCTAAGGCTGTTCTTGTGGAATTGGCAAAGGGATATTTGGAAGCCCATAGAGGGCTATAGTGAAAAAGGAAATATCTTCCGTTCAAAACTGGAAAGAAGCTTTCTGAGAAACTGCTCTGTGTTCTGTTAATTCATCTCACAGAGTTACATCTTTCCCTTCAAGAAGCCTTTCGCTAAGGCTGTTCTTGTGGAATTGGCAAAGGGATATTTGGAAGCCATAGAGGGCTATGGTGAAAAAGGAAATATCTTCCCTTCAAAACTGGAAAAAAGCTTTCTGAGAAACTGCTCTGTGTTCTGTTAATTCATTTCACAGTGTTACATAATTCAATTGAAGAAGCCTTTCGCTAAGGCTGTTCTTGTGGAATTGGCAAAGGGATATTTGGAAGCCCATAGAGGGCTACGGTGAAAAAGGAAATATCTTCCGTTCAAAACTGGAAAGAAGCTTTCTGAGAAACTGCTCTGTGTTCTGTTAATTCATCTCACAGAGTTACATCTTTCCCTTCAAGAAGCCTTTCGCTTAGGCTGTTCTTGTGGAATTGGCAAAGGGATATTTGGAAGCCCATAGAGGGCTATGGTGAAAAAGGAAATATCTTCCGTTCAAAACTGAAAAGAAGCTTTCTGAGAAACTGCTCTGTGTTCTGTTAATTCATCTCACAGAGTTACATCTTTCCCTTCAAGAAGCCTTTCGCTAAGTTTGTTCTTGTGGAATTGTCAAAGGGATATTTGGAAGCCCATAGAGGGCTATGGTGAAAAAGGAAATATCTTCCGTTCAAAACTGGAAAGAAGCTTTCTGAGAAACTGCTCTGTGTTCTGCTAATTCATCTCACAGTGTTACATCTTTCACTTCAAGAAGCCTTTCGCAAAGGCTGTTCTTGTGGAATTGGCAAAGGGATATTTGGAAGCCCATAGAGGGCTATGGTGAAAAAGGAAATATCTTCCGTTCAAAACTGGAAAGAAGCTTTCTGAGAAACTGCTCTGTGTTCTGTTAATTCATCTCACAGAGTTACATCTTTCCCTTCAAGAAGCCTTTCGCTAAGGCTGTTCTTGTGGAATTGGCAAAGGGATATTTGGAAGCCCATAGAGGGCTATGGTGAAAAAGGAAATATCTTCCGTTCAAAATTGGAAAGAAGCTTTCTGAGAAACTGCTCTGTGTTCTGTTAATTCATCTCACAGAGTTACATCTTTCCCTTCAAGAAGCCTTTCGCTAAGTCTGTTTTTGTGGAATTGGCAAAGGGATATTTGGAAGCCCGTAGAGGGCTATGGTGAAAAAGGAAATATCTTCCGTTCAAAACTGGAAAGAAGCTTTCTGAGAAACTGCTCTGTGTTCTGTTAACTCATCGCACAGAGTTACATCTTTCCCTTCAAGAAGCCTTTCGCTAAGGCTGTTTTTGTGGAATTGGCAAAGGGATATTTGGAAGCCCGTAGAGGGCTATGGTGAAAAAGGAAATATTTTCCGTTCAAAACTGGAAAGAAGCTTTCTGAGAAACTGCTCTATGTTCTGTTAATTCATCTCACAGGGTTACATCTTTCCCTTCAAGAAGTCTTTCGCTAAGGCTGTTCTTGTGGAATTGGCAAAGGGATATTTGGAAGCCCATAGAGGGCTATAGTGAAAAAGGAAATATCTTCCGTTCAAAACTGGAAAGAAGCTTTCTGAGAAACTGCTCTGTGTTCTGTTAATTCATCTCACAGAGTTACATCTTTCCCTTCAAGAAGCCTTTCGCTAAGGCTGTTCTTGTGGAATTGGCAAAGGGATATTTGGAAGCCATAGAGGGCTATGGTGAAAAAGGAAATATCTTCCCTTCAAAACTGGAAAAAAGCTTTCTGAGAAACTGCTCTGTGTTCTGTTAATTCATTTCACAGTGTTACATAATTCAATTGAAGAAGCCTTTCGCTAAGGCTGTTCTTGTGGAATTGGCAAAGGGATATTTGGAAGCCCATAGAGGGCTACGGTGAAAAAGGAAATATCTTCCGTTCAAAACTGGAAAGAAGCTTTCTGAGAAACTGCTCTGTGTTCTGTTAATTCATCTCACAGAGTTACATCTTTCCCTTCAAGAAGCCTTTCGCTTAGGCTGTTCTTGTGGAATTGGCAAAGGGATATTTGGAAGCCCATAGAGGGCTATGGTGAAAAAGGAAATATCTTCCGTTCAAAACTGAAAAGAAGCTTTCTGAGAAACTGCTCTGTGTTCTGTTAATTCATCTCACAGAGTTACATCTTTCCCTTCAAGAAGCCTTTCGCTAAGTTTGTTCTTGTGGAATTGTCAAAGGGATATTTGGAAGCCCATAGAGGGCTATGGTGAAAAAGGAAATATCTTCCGTTCAAAACTGGAAAGATGCTTTCTGAGAAACTGCTCTGTGTTCTGCTAATTCATCTCACAGTGTTACATCTTTCACTTCAAGAAGCCTTTCGCAAAGGCTGTTCTTGTGGAATTGGCAAAGGGATATTTGGAAGCCCATAGAGGGCTATGGTGAAAAAGGAAATATCTTCCGTTCAAAACTGGAAAGAAGCTTTCTGAGAAACTGCTCTGTGTTCTGTTAATTCATCTCACAGAGTTACATCTTTCCCTTCAAGAAGCCTTTCGCTAAGGCTGTTCTTGTGGAATTGGCAAAGGGATATTTGGAAGCCCATAGAGGGCTATGGTGAAAAAGGAAATATCTTCCGTTCAAAATTGGAAAGAAGCTTTCTGAGAAACTGCTCTGTGTTCTGTTAATTCATCTCACAGAGTTACATCTTTCCCTTCAAGAAGCCTTTCGCTAAGTCTGTTTTTGTGGAATTGGCAAAGGGATATTTGGAAGCCCGTAGAGGGCTATGGTGAAAAAGGAAATATCTTCCGTTCAAAACTGGAAAGAAGCTTTCTGAGAAACTGCTCTGTGTTCTGTTAACTCATCGCACAGAGTTACATCTTTCCCTTCAAGAAGCCTTTCGCTAAGGCTGTTCTTGTGGAATTGGCAAAGGGATATTTGGAAGCCCATAGAGGGCTATGGTGAAAAAGGAAATATTTTCCGTTCAAAACTGGAAAGAAGCTTTCTGAGAAACTGCTCTATGTTCTGTTAATTCATCTCACAGAGTTATATCTTTCCCTTCAAGAAGTCTTTCGCTAAGGCTGTTCTTGTGGAATTGGCAAAGGGATATTTGGAAGCCCATAGAGGGCTACGGTGAAAAAGTAAATATCTTCCGTTCAAAACTGTAAAGAAGCTTTCTGAGAAACTGCTCTGTGTTCTGTTATTTCATCTCACAGAGTTACATCGTTCCCTTCAAGAAGCCTTTCGCTAAGGCTGTTCTTGTGGAATTGGCAAAGGGATATTTGGAAGCCCATAGAGGGCTATGGTGAAAAAGGAAATGTCTTCCGTTCAAAACTGGAAAGAAGCTTTCTGAGAAACTGCTCTGTGTTCTGTTAATTCATCTCACAGAGTTACATCTATCCCTTCATGAAGCCTTTCGCTAAGGCTGTTCTTGTGCAATTGGCAAAGGGATATTTGGAAGCCCAAGGAGGGCTATATTGAAAAAGGAAATATCTTCCGTTCAAAACTGGAAAGAAGCTTTCTGAGAAACTGCTCTGTGTTCTGTTAATTCATCTAACAGAGTTACATCTTTCCCTTCAAGAAGCCTTTCGCTAAGGCTGTTCTTGTGAAATTGGCAAAGGGATATTTGGAAGCCCCTAGAGGGCTATGGTGAAAAAGGAAATATCTTCCGTTCAAAACTGGAAAGAAGCTTTCTGAGAAACAGCTCTGTGTTCTCTTAATTCATCTCACAGAGTTACATCTTTCCCTTCAAGAAGCCTTTCGCTAAGGCTGTTCTTGTGGAATTGGCAAAGGGATATTTGGAAGCCCATAGAGGGCTATGGTGAAAAAGGAAATATCTTCCGTTCAAAACTGGAAAGAAGCTTTCTGAGAAACTGCTCTGTGTTCTGTTAATTCATCTCACAGAGTTACATCTTTCCCTTCAAGAAGCCTTTCGCTAAGTCTGTTCTTGTGGAATTGGCAAAGGGATATTTGGAAGCCCATAGAGGGCTATGGTGAAAAAGGAAATATTTTCCGTTCAAAACTGGAGAGAAGCTTTCTGAGAAACTGCTCTGTGTTCTGTTAATTCATCTCACAGAGTTACATCTATCCCTTCAAGAAGCCTTTCGCTAAGGCTGTTCTTGTGTAATTGGCAAAGGGATATTTGGAAGCCCATAGAGGGCTATGGTGAAAAAGGAAATATCTTCCGTTCAAAACTGAAAAGAAGCTTTCTGAGAAACTGCTGTGTGTTCTGTTAATTCATCTCACAGAGTTACATCTTTCCCTTCAAGAAGCCTTTCGCTAAGGCTGTTCTTGTGGAATTGGCAAAGGGATATTTAGAAGCCCCTAGAGGGCTATGGTGAAAAAGGAAATATTTTCCGTTCAAAACTGGAAAGAAGCTTTCTGAGAAACTGCTCTATGTTCTGTTAATTCATCTCACAGGGTTACATCTTTCCTTTCAAGAAGTCTTTCGCTAAGGCTGTTCTTGTGGAATTGGCAAAGGGATATTTGGAAGCCCATAGAGGGCTATAGTGAAAAAGGAAATATCTTCCGTTCAAAACTGGAAAGAAGCTTTCTGAGAAACTGCTCTGTGTTCTGTTAATTCATCTCACAGAGTTACATCTTTCCCTTCAAGAAGCCTTTCGCTAAGGCTGTTCTTGTGGAATTGGCAAAGGGATATTTGGAAGCCACAGAGGGCTATGGTGAAAAAGGAAATATCTTCCCTTCAAAACTGGAAAAAAGCTTTCTGAGAAACTGCTCTGTGTTCTGTTAATTCATTTCACAGTGTTACATAATTCAATTGAAGAAGCCTTTCGCTAAGGCTGTTCTTGTGGAATTGGCAAAGGGATATTTGGAAGCCCATAGAGGGCTACGGTGAAAAAGGAAATATCTTCCGTTCAAAACTGGAAAGAAGCTTTCTGAGAAACTGCTCTGTGTTCTGTTAATTCATCTCACAGAGTTACATCTTTCCCTTCAAGAAGCCTTTCGCTAAGGCTGTTCTTGTGGAATTGGCAAAGGGATATTTGGAAGCCCATAGAGGGCTATGGTGAAAAAGGAAATATCTTCCGTTCAAAATTGGAAAGAAGCTTTCTGAGAAACTGCTCTGTGTTCTGTTAATTCATCTCACAGAGTTACATCTTTCCCTTCAAGAAGCCTTTCGCTAAGTCTGTTTTTGTGGAATTGGCAAAGGGATATTTGGAAGCCCATAGAGGGCTATGGTGAAAAAGGAAATATCTTCCGTTCAAAACTGGAAAGAAGCTTTCTGAGAAACTGCTCTGTGTTCTGTTAACTCATCGCACAGAGTTACATCTTTCCCTTCAAGAAGCCTTTCGCTAAGTCTGTTCTTGTGGAATTGGCAAAGGGATATTTGGAAGCCCATAGAGGGCTATGGTGAAAAAGGAAATATTTTCCGTTCAAAACTGGAAAGAAGCTTTCTGAGAAACTGCTCTATGTTCTGTTAATTCATCTCACAGAGTTATATCTTTCCCTTCAAGAAGTCTTTCGCTAAGGCTGTTCTTGTGGAATTGGCAAAGGGATATTTGGAAGCCCATAGAGGGCTACGGTGAAAAAGTAAATATCTTCCGTTCAAAACTGTAAAGAAGCTTTCTGAGAAACTGCTCTGTGTTCTGTTATTTCATCTCACAGAGTTACATCTTTCCCTTCAAGAAGCCTTTCGCTAAGGCTGTTCTTGTGGAATTGGCAAAGGGATATTTGGAAGCCCATAGAGGGCTATGGTGAAAAAGGAAATGTCTTCCGTTCAAAACTGGAAAGAAGCTTTCTGAGAAACTGCTCTGTGTTCTGTTAATTCATCTCACTGAGTTACATCTATCCCTTCATGAAGCCTTTCGCTACGGCTGTTCTTGTGCAATTGGCAAAGGGATATTTGGAAGCCCATAGAGGGCTATATTGAAAAAGGAAATATCTTCCGTTCAAAACTGGAAAGAAGCTTTCTGAGAAACTGCTCTGTGTTCTGTTAATTCATCTAACAGAGTTACATCTTTCCCTTCAAGAAGCCTTTCGCTAAGGCTGTTCTTGTGAAATTGGCAAAGGGATATTTGGAAGCCCACAGAAGGCTATGGTGAAAAAGGAAATATCTTCCGTTCAAAACTGGAAAGAAGCTTTCTGAGAAACAGCTCTGTGTTCTGTTAATTCATCTCACAGAGTTACATCTTTCCCTTCAAGAAGCCTTTCGCTAAGGCTGTTCTTGTGAAATTGGCAAAGGGATATTTGGAAGCCCATAGAGGGCTATGGTGAAAAAGGAAATATCTTCCGTTCAAAATTGGAAAGAAGCTTTCTGAGAAACTGCTCTGTGTTCTGTTAATTCATCTCACAGAGTTACATCTTTCCCTTCAAGAAGCCTTTCGCTAAGGCGGTTCTTGTGGAATTGGCAAAGGGATATTTGGAAGCCCATAGAGGGCTATGGTGAAAAAGGAAATATCTTCCGTTCAAAACTGGAAAGAACCTTTCTGAGAAACTGCTCTGTGTTCTGTTAATTCATCTCACAGAGTTACATCTTTCCCTTCAAGAAGCCTTTCGCTAAGGCTGTTCTTGTGGAATTGGCAAAGGGATATTTGGAAGCCCATAGAGGGCTATGGTGAAAAAGGAAATATCTTCCGTTCAAAACTGGAAAGAAGCTTTCTGAGAAACTGCTCTGTGTTCTGTTAATTCATCTCACAGAGTTACATCTTTCCCTTCAAGAAGCCTTTCGCTAAGGCTGTTCTTGTGGAATTGGCAAAAGGATATTTGGAAGCCCATAGAGGGCTATGGTGAAAAAGGAAATATCTTCCGTTCAAAACTGGAAAGAAGCTTTCTGAGAAACTGCTCTGTGTTCTATTAATTCATCTCACAGAGTTGCATCTTTCCCTTCAAGAAGCCTTTCGCTAAGGCTGTTCTTGTGGAATTGGCAAAGGGATATTTGGAAGCCCATAGAGGGCTATGGTGAAAAAGGAAATATCTTCCGTTCAAAACTGGAAAGAAGCTTTCTGAGAAACTGCACTCTGTTCTGTTAATTCACCTCACAGAGTTACATCTTTCCCTTCAAGAAGCCTTTCGCTAAGGCTGTTCTTGTGGAATTGGCAAAGGGATATTTGGAAGCCCATAGAGGGCTATGGTGAAAAAGGAAATATCTTCCGTTCAAAACTGGAAAGAAGGTTTCTGAGAAACTGCTCTGTGTTCTGTTAATTCATCTCACAGAGTTACATCTTTCCCTTCAAGAAGTCTTTCGCTAAGGCTGTTCTTGTGGAATTGGCAAAGGGATATTTGGAAGCCCATAGAGGTCTATGGTGAAAAAGGAAATATCTTCCGTTCAAAACTGGAAAGAAGCTTTTTGAGAAACTGCTCTGTGTTCTGTTAATTCATCTCACAGTGTTACATCTATCCCTTCAAGAAGCCTTTCGCTAAGGCTGTTCTTGTGCAATTGGCAAAGGGATATTTGGAAGCCCATAGAGGGCTATGGTGAAAAAGGAAATATCTTCCGTTCAAAACTGGAAAGAAGCTTTCTGAGAAACTGCTGTGTGTACTGTTAATTTATCTCACAGAGTTACATCTTTCCCTTCAAGAAGCCTTTCGCTAAGGCTGTTCTTGTGGAATTGGCAAACGGATATTTGGAAGCCCATAGAGGGCTATGGTGAAAAAGGAAATATCTTCCGTTCAAAACTGGAAAGAAGCTTTCTGAGAAACTGCTCTGTGTTCTGTTAATTCATCTCACAGAGTTACATCTTTCCCTTCAAGAAGCCTTTCGCTAAGGCTGTTCTTGTGGAATTGGCAAAGGGATATTTGGAAGCCCATAGAGGGCTATGGTGAAAAAGGAAATATCTTCCGTTCAAAACTGGAAAGAAGCTTTCTGAGAAACTGCTCTGTGTTCTGTTAATTCATCTCACAGAGTTACATCTTTCGCTTCAAGAAGCCTTTCGCTAAGGCTGTTCTTGTGGAATTGGCAAAGGGATATTTGGAAGCCCATAGAGGGCTATGGTGAAAAAGTAAATATCTTCCGTTCAAAACTGGAAAGAAGCTTTCTGAGAAACTGCTCTGTGTTCTGTTAATTCATCTCACAGAGTTACATCTTTCACTTCAAGAAGCCTTTCGCTAAGGTTTTTCTTGCGGAATTGTCAAAGGGATATTTGGAAGCCCATAGAGGGCTATGGTGAAAAAGGAAATATCTTCCGTTCAAAACTGGAAAGAAGCTTTCTGAGAAACTGCTCTGTGTTCTGTTAATTCATCTCACAGTGTTACATCTTTGCCGTCAAGAAGCCTTTCGCTAAGGCTGTTCTTGTGGAATTGGCAAAGGGATATTTGGAAGCCCATAGAGGGCTATGGTAAAGAAGGAAATATCTTCCGTTCAAAACTGGAAAGAAGCTTTCTGAGAAACTGCTCTGTGTTCTGTTAATTCATCTCACAGAGTTACATCTTTCCCTTCAAGAAGCCTTTCACTAAGGCTGTTCTTGTGGAATTGGCAAAGGGATATTTGGAAGCCCATAGAGGGCTATGGTGAAAAAGGAAATATCTTCCGTTCAAAACAGGAAAGAAGCTTTCTGAGAAACTGCTCTGTGTTCTGTTAATTCATCTCACAGAGTTACATCTTTCCTCTCAAGAAGCCTTTCGCTAAGGCTGTTCTTGTGGAATTGGCAAAGGTATATTTGGAAGCCCATAGAGGGCTATGGTGAAAAAGGAATTATCTTCCGTTCAAAACTGGAAAGAAGCTTTCTGAGAAACTGCTCTGTGTTCTGTTAATTCATCTCACAGAGTTACATCTTTCCCTTCAAGAAGCCTTTCGCTAAGGCTGTTCTTGTGGAATTGGCAAAGGGATACTTGGAAGCCCATAGAGGGCTATGGTGAAAAAGGAAATATCTTCCGTTCAAAACTGGAAAGAAGCTTTCTGAGAAACTGCTCTGTGTTCTGTTAATTCATCTCACAGAGTTACATCTTTCCCTTCAAGAAGCCTTTCGCTAAGTCTGTTCTTGTGGAATTGGCAAAGGGATATTTGGAAGCCCATAGAGGGCTATGGTGAAAAAGGAAATATTTTCCGTTCAAAACTGGAGAGAAGCTTTCTGAGAAACTGCTCTGTGTTCTGTTAATTCATCTCACAGAGTTACATCTATCCCTTCAAGAAGCCTTTCGCTAAGGCTGTTCTTGTGCAATTGGCAAAGGGATATTTGGAAGCCCATAGAGGGCTATGGTGAAAAAGGAAATATCTTCCGTTCAAAACTGAAAAGAAGCTTTCTGAGAAACTGCTGTGTGTTCTGTTAATTCATCTCACAGAGTTACATCTTTCCCTTCAAGAAGCCTTTCGCTAAGGCTGTTCTTGTGGAATTGGCAAAGGGATATTTAGAAGCCCATAGAGGGCTATGGTGAAAAAGGAAATATTTTCCGTTCAAAACTGGAAAGAAGCTTTCTGAGAAACTGCTCTATGTTCTGTTAATTCATCTCACAGGGTTACATCTTTCCCTTCAAGAAGTCTTTCGCTAAGGCTGTTCTTGTGGAATTGGCAAAGGGATATTTGGAAGCCCATAGAGGGCTATAGTGAAAAAGGAAATATCTTCCGTTCAAAACTGGAAAGAAGCTTTCTGAGAAACTGCTCTGTGTTCTGTTAATTCATCACACAGAGTTACATCTTTCCCTTCAAGAAGCCTTTCGCTAAGGCTGTTCTTGTGGAATTGGCAAAGGGATATTTGGAAGCCATAGAGGGCTATGGTGAAAAAGGAAATATCTTCCCTTCAAAACTGGAAAAAAGCTTTCTGAGAAACTGCTCTGTGTTCTGTTAATTCATTTCACAGTGTTACATAATTCAATTGAAGAAGCCTTTCGCTAAGGCTGTTCTTGTGGAATTGGCAAAGGGATATTTGGAAGCCCATAGAGGGCTACGGTGAAAAAGGAAATATCTTCCGTTCAAAACTGGAAAGAAGCTTTCTGAGAAACTGCTCTGTGTTCTGTTAATTCATCTCACAGAGTTACATCTTTCCCTTCAAGAAGCCTTTCGCTTAGGCTGTTCTTGTGGAATTGGCAAAGGGATATTTGGAAGCCCATAGAGGGCTATGGTGAAAAAGGAAATACCTTCCGTTCAAAACTGAAAAGAAGCTTTCTGAGAAACTGCTCTGTGTTCTGTTAATTCATCTCACAGAGTTACATCTTTCCCTTCAAGAAGCCTTTCGCTAAGTTTGTTCTTGTGGAATTGTCAAAGGGATATTTGGAAGCCCATAGAGGGCTATGGTGAAAAAGGAAATATCTTCCGTTCAAAACTGGAAAGAAGCTTTCTGAGAAACTGCTCTGTGTTCTGCTAATTCATCTCACAGTGTTACATCTTTCACTTCAAGAAGCCTTTCGCAAAGGCTGTTCTTGTGGAATTGGCAAAGGGATATTTGGAAGCCCATTGAGGGCTATGGTGAAAAAGGAAATATCTTCCGTTCAAAACTGGAAAGAAGCTTTCTGAGAAACTGCTCTGTGTTCTGTTAATTCATCTCACAGAGTTACATCTTTCCCTGCAAGAAGCCTTTCCCTAAGGCTGTTCTTGTGGAATTGGCAAAGGGATATTTGGAAGCCCATAGAGGGCTATGGTGAAAAAGGAAATATCTTCCGTTCAAAATTGGAAAGAAGCTTTCTGAGAAACTGCTCTGTGTTCTGTTAATTCATCTCACAGAGTTACATCTTTCCCTTCAAGAAGCCTTTCGCTAAGTCTGTTTTTGTGGAATTGGCAAAGGGATATTTGGAAGCCCATAGAGGGCTATGGTGAAAAAGGAAATATCTTCCGTTCAAAACTGGAAAGAAGCTTTCTGAGAAACTGCTCTGTGTTCTGTTAACTCATCGCACAGAGTTACATCTTTCCCTTCAAGAAGCCTTTCGCTAAGGCTGTTCTTGTGGAATTGGCAAAGGGATATTTGGAAGCCCATAGAGGGCTATGGTGAAAAAGGAAATATTTTCCGTTCAAAACTGGAAAGAAGCTTTCTGAGAAACTGCTCTATGTTCTGTTAATTCATCTCACAGAGTTATATCTTTCCCTTCAAGAAGTCTTTTGCTAAGGCTGTTCTTGTGGAATTGGCAAAGGGATATTTGGAAGCCCATAGAGGGCTACGGTGAAAAAGTAAATATCTTCCGTTCAAAACTGTAAAGAAGCTTTCTGAGAAACTGCTCTGTGTTCTGTTATTTCATCTCACAGAGTTACATC
Organism: Chlorocebus sabaeus; assembly: GCF_047675955.1. Lineage (NCBI taxonomy): Eukaryota > Metazoa > Chordata > Mammalia > Primates > Cercopithecidae > Chlorocebus > Chlorocebus sabaeus. The sequence continues at coordinate 522,671 of NW_027328214.1, forward strand.
TTTCCCTTCAAGAAGCCTTTCGCTAAGGCTGTTCTTGTGGAATTGGCAAAGGGATATTTGGAAGCCCATAGAGGGCTATGGTGAAAAAGGAAATGTCTTCCGTTCAAAACTGGAAAGAAGCTTTCTGAGAAACTGCTCTGTGTTCTGTTAATTCATCTCACAGAGTTACATCTATCCCTTCATGAAGCCTTTCGCTAAGGCTGTTCTTGTGCAATTGGCAAAGGGATATTTGGAAGCCCATAGAGGGCTATATTGAAAAAGGAAATATCTTCCGTTCAAAACTGGAAAGAAGCTTTCTGAGAAACTGCTCTGTGTTCTGTTAATTCATCTAACAGAGTTACATCTTTCCCTTCAAGAAGCCTTTCGCTAAGGCTGTTCTTGTGAAATTGGCAAAGGGATATTTGGAAGCCCATAGAGGGCTATGGTGAAAAAGGAAATATCTTCCGTTCAAAACTGGAAAGAAGCTTTCTGAGAAACAGCTCTGTGTTCTGTTAATTCATCTCACAGAGTTACATCTTTCCCTTCAAGAAGCCTTTCGCTAAGGCTGTTCTTGTGGAATTGGCAAAGGGATATTTGGAAGCCCATAGAGGGCTATGGTGAAAAAGGAAATATCTTCCGTTCAAAATTGGAAAGAAGCTTTCTGAGAAACTGCTCTGTGTTCTGTTAATTCATCTCACAGAGTTACATCTTTCCCTTCAAGAAGCCTTTCGCTAAGGCTGTTCTTGTGGAATTGGCAAAGGGATATTTGGAAGCCCATAGAGGGCTATGGTGAAAAAGGAAATATCTTCCGTTCAAAACTGGAAAGAACCTTTCTGAGAAACTGCTCTGTGTTCTGTTAATTCATCTCACAGAGTTACATCTTTCCCTTCAAGAAGCCTTTCGCTAAGGCTGTTCTGGTGGAATTGGCAAAGGGATATTTGGAAGCCCATAGAGGGCTATGGTGAAAAAGGAAATATCTTCCGTTCAAAACTGGAAAGAAGCTTTCTGAGAAACTGCTCTGTGTTCTGTTAATTCATCTCACAGAGTTACATCTTTCGCTTCAAGAAGCCTTTCGCTAAGGCTGTTCTTGTGGAATTGGCAAAAGGATATTTGGAAGCCCATAGAGGGCTATGGTGAAAAAGGAAATATCTTCCGTTCAAAACTGGAAAGAAGCTTTGTGAGAAACTGCTCTGTGTTCTATTAATTCATCTTACAGAGTTGCATCTTTCCCTTCAAGAAGCCTTTCGCTAAGGCTGTTCTTGTGGAATTGGCAAAGGGATATTTGGAAGCCCATAGAGGGCTATGGTGAAAAAGGAAATATCTTCCGTTCAAAACTGGAAAGAAGCTTTCTGAGAAACTGCACTCTGTTCTGTTAATTCACCTCACAGAGTTACATCTTTCCCTTCAAGAAGCCTTTCGCTAAGGCTGTTCTTGTGGAATTGGCAAAGGGATATTTGGAAGCCCATAGAGGGCTATGGTGAAAAAGGAAATATCTTCCGTTCAAAACTGGAAAGAAGGTTTCTGAGAAACTGCTCTGTGTTCTGTTAATTCATCTCACAGAGTTACATCTTTCCCTTCAAGAAGTCTTTTGCTAAGGCTATTCTTGTGGAATTGGCAAAGGGATATTTGGAAGCCCATAGAGGTCTATGGTGAAAAAGGAAGTATCTTCCGTTCAAAACTGGAAAGAAGCTTTCTGAGAAACTGCTCTGTGTTCTGTTAATTCATCTCACAGAGTTACATCTTTAACTTCAAGAAGCCTTTCGCTAAGGCTGTTCTTGTGGAATTGGCAAAGGGATATTTGGAAGCCCATAGAGGGCTATGGTGAAAAAGGAAATATCTTCCGTTCAAAACTGGAAAGAAACTTTCTGAGAAACTGCTCTGTGTTCTGTTAATTCATCTCACAGAGTTACATCTTTCCCTTCAAGAAGTCTTTCGCTAAGGCTGTTCTTGTGGAATTGGCAAAGGGATATTTGGAAGCCCATAGAGGTCTATGGTGAAAAAGGAAATATCTTCCGTTCAAAACTGGAAAGAAGCTTTTTGAGAAACTGCTCTGTGTTCTGTTAATTCATCTCACAGTGTTACATCTATCCCTTCAAGAAGCCTTTCGCTAAGGCTGTTCTTGTGCAATTGGCAAAGTGATATTTGGAAGCCCATAGAGGGCTATGGTGAAAAAGGAAATATCTTCCGTGCAAAACTGGAAAGAAGCTTTCTGAGAAACTGCTGTGTGTACTGTTAATTTATCTCACAGAGTTACATCTTTCCCTTCAAGAAGCCTTTCGCTAAGGCTGTTCTTGTGGAATTGGCAAAGGGATATTTGGAAGCCCATAGAGGGCTATGCTGAAAAAATTAAATATCTTCCGTTCAAAACTGGAAAGAAGCTTTCTGAGAAACTGCTCTGTGTTCTGTTAATTCATCTCACTGAGTTACATCTTTCCCTTCAAGAAGCCTTTCGCTAAGGCTGTTCTTGTGGAATTGGCAAAGGGATATTTGGAAGCCCATAGAGGGCTATGGTGAAAAAGGAAATATCTTCCGTTCAAAACTGGAAAGAAGCTTTCTGAGAAACTGCTCTGTGTTCTGTTAATTCATCTCACAGAGTTACATCTTTACCTTCAAGAAGCCTTTCTCTAAGGCTGTTCTTGTGGAATTGGCAAAGGGATATTTGGAAGCCCATAGAGGGCTATGGTGAAAAAGGAAATATCTTCCGTTCAAAACTGGAAAGAAGCTTTCTGAGAAACTGCTCTGTGTTCTGTTAATTCATCTCACTGAGTTACATCTTTCCCTTCAAGAAGCCTTTCGCTAAGGCTGTCCTTGTGGAATTGCCAAAGGGATATTTGGAAGCCCATAGAGGGCTATGGTGAAAAAGGAAATATCTTCCGTTCAAAACTGGAAAGAAGCTTTCTGAGAAGCTGCTCTGTGTTCTGTTAATTCATCTCACAGAGTTACATCTTTCCCTTCAAGAAGCCTTTCGCTAAGGCTGTTCTTGTGGAATTGGCAAAGGGATATTTGGAAGCCCATAGAGGGCTATGGTGAAAAAGGAAATATCTTCCGTTCAAAACTGGAAAGAAGCTTTCTGAGAAACTGCTCTGTGTTCTGTTAATTCATCTCACAGAGTTACATCTTTCCCTTCAAGAAGCCTTTCGCTAAGGCTGTTCTTGTGGAATTGGCAAAGGGATATTTGGAAGCCCATAGAGGGCTATGGTGAAAAAGGAAATATCTTCCGTTCAAAACTGGAAAGAAGCTTTCTGAGAAACTGCTCTGTGTTCTGTTAATTCATCTCACATAGTTACATCTTTCGCTTCAAGAAGCCTTTCGCTAAGGCTGTTCTTGTGGAATTGGCAAAGGGATATTTGGAAGCCCATAGAGGGCTATGGTGAAAAAGGAAATATCTTCCGTTCAAAACAGGAAAGAAGCTTTCTGAGAAACTGCTCTGTGTTCTGTTAATTCATCTCACAGTGTTATATCTTTGCCTTCAAGAAGCCTTTCGCTAAGGCTGTTCTTGTGGAATTGGCAAAGGGATATTTGGAAGCCCATAGAGGGCTATGGTAAAGAAGGAAATATCTTCCGTTCAAAACTGGAAAGAAGCTTTCTGAGAAACAGCGCTGTGTTCTGTTAATTCATCTCACAGAGTTACATCTTTCCCTTCAAGAAGCCTTTCACTAAGGCTGTTCTTGTGGAATTGGCAAAGGGATATTTGGAAGCCCATAGAGGGCTATGGTGAAAAAGGAAATATCTTCCGTTCAAAACAGGAAAGAAGCTTTCTGAGAAACTGCTCTGTGTTCTGTTAATTCATCTCACAGAGTTACATCTTTCCTCTCAAGAAGCCTTTCGCTAAGGCTGTTCTTGTGGAATTGGCAAAGGTATATTTGGAAGCCCATAGAGGGCTATGGTGAAAAAGGAATTATCTTCCGTTCAAAACTGGAAAGAAGCTTTCTGAGAAACTGCTCTGTGTTCTGTTAATTCATCTCACAGAGTTATATCTTTCCCTTCAAGAAGCCTTTCGCTAAGGCTGTTCTTGTGGAATTGGCAAAGGGATACTTGGAAGCCCATAGAGGGCTATGGTGAAAAAGGAAATATCTTCCGTTCAAAACTGGAAAGAAGCTTTCTGAGAAACTGCTCTGTGTTCTGTTAATTCATCTCACAGAGTTACATCTTTCCCTTCAAGAAGCCTTTCGCTAAGTCTGTTCTTGTGGAATTGGCAAAGGGATATTTGGAAGCCCATAGAGGGCTATGGTGAAAAAGGAAATATTTTCCGTTCAAAACTGGAAAGAAGCTTTCTGAGAAACTGCTCTGTGTTCTGTTAATTCATCTCACAGAGTTACATCTATCCCTTCAAGAAGCCTTTCGCTAAGGCTGTTCTTGTGCAATTGGCAAAGGGATATTTGGAAGCCCATAGAGGGCTATGGTGAAAAAGGAAATATCTTCCGTTCAAAACTGAAAAGAAGCTTTCTGAGAAACTGCTGTGTGTTCTATTAATTCATCTCACAGAGTTACATCTTTCCCTTCAAGAAGCCTTTCGCTAAGGCTGTTCTTGTGGAATTGGCAAAGGGATATTTAGAAGCCCATAGAGGGCTATGGTGAAAAAGGAAATATTTTCCGTTCAAAACTGGAAAGAAGCTTTCTGAGAAACTGCTCTATGTTCTGTTAATTCATCTCACAGGGTTACATCTTTCCCTTCAAGAAGTCTTTCGCTAAGGCTGTTCTTGTGGAATTGGCAAAGGGATATTTGGAAGCCCATAGAGGGCTATAGTGAAAAAGGAAATATCTTCCGTTCAAAACTGGAAAGAAGATTTCTGAGAAACTGCTCTGTGTTCTGTTAATTCATCTCACAGAGTTACATCTTTCCCTTCAAGAAGCCTTTCGCTAAGGCTGTTCTTGTGGAATTGGCAAAAGGATATTTGGAAGCCCATAGAGGGCTATGGTGAAAAAGGAAATATCTTCCGTTCAAAACTGGAAAGAAGCTTTCTGAGAAACTGCTCTGTGTTGTATTAATTCATCTCACAGAGTTGCATCTTTCCCTTCAAGAAGCCTTTCGCTAAGACTGTTCTTGTGGAATTGGCAAAGGGATATTTGGAAGCCCATAGAGGGCTATGGTGAAAAAGGAAATATCTTCCGTTCAAAACTGGAAAGAAGCTTTCTGAGAAACTGCACTCTGTTCTGTTAATTCACCTCACAGAGTTACATCTTTCCCTTCAAGAAGCCTTTCGCTAAGGCTGTTCTTGTGGAATTGGCAAAGGGATATTTGGAAGCCCATAGAGGGCTATGGTGAAAAAGGAAATATCTTCCGTTCAAAACTGGAAAGAAGGTTTCTGAGAAACTGCTCTGTGTTCTGTTAATTCATCTCACAGACTTACATCTTTCCCTTCAAGAAGTCTTTCGCTAAGGCTATTCTTGTGGAATTGGCAAAGGGATATTTGGAAGCCCATAGAGGTCTATGGTGAAAAAGGAAGTATCTTCCGTTCAAAACTGGAAAGAAGCTTTCTGAGAAACTGCTCTGTGTTTTGTTAATTCATCTCACAGAGTTACATCTTTAACTTCAAGAAGCCTTTCGCTAAGGCTGTTCTTGTGGAATTGGCAAAGGGATATTTGGAAGCCCATAGAGGGCTATGGTGAAAAAGGAAATATCTTCCGTTCAAAACTGGAAAGAAACTTTCTGAGAAACTGCTCTGTGTTCTGTTAATTCATCTCACAGAGTTACATCTTTCCCTTCAAGAAGTCTTTCGCTAAGGCTGTTCTTGTGGAATTGGCAAAGGGATATTTGGAAGCCCATAGAGGTCTATGGTGAAAAAGGAAATATCTTCCGTTCAAAACTGGAAAGAAGCTTTTTGAGAAACTGCTCTGTGTTCTGTTAATTCATCTCACAGTGTTACATCTATCCCTTCAAGAAGCCTTTCGCTAAGGCTGTTCTTGTGCAATTGGCAAAGGGATATTTGGAAGCCCATAGAGGGCTATGGTGAAAAAGGAAATATCTTCCGTGCAAAACTGGAAAGAAGCTTTCTGAGAAACTGCTGTGTGTACTGTTAATTTATCTCACAGAGTTACATCTTTCCCTTCAAGAAGCCTTTCGCTAAGGCTGTTCTTGTGGAATTGGCAAAGGGATATTTGGAAGCCCATAGAGGGCTATGCTGAAAAAATTAAATATCTTCCGTTCAAAACTGGAAAGAAGCTTTCTGAGAAACTGCTCTGTGTTCTGTTAATTCATCACACTGAGTTACATCTTTCCCTTCAAGAAGCCTTTCGCTAAGGCTGTTCTTGTGGAATTGGCAAAGGGATATTTGGAAGCCCATAGAGGGCTATGGTGAAAAAGGAAATATCTTCCGTTCAAAACTGGAAAGAAGCTTTCTGAGAAACTGCTCTGTGTTCTGTTAATTCATCTCACAGAGTTACATCTTTCCGTTCAAGAAGCCTTTCGCTAAGGCTGTTCTTGTGGAATTGGCAAAGGGATATTTGGAAGCCCATAGAGGGCTATGGTGAAAAAGGAAATATCTTCCGTTCAAAACTGGAAAGAAGCTTTCTGAGAAACTGCTCTGTGTTCTGTTAATTCATCTCACAGAGTTACATCTTTCCCTTCAAGAAGCCTTTCGCTAAGGCTGTTCTTGTGGAATTGGCAAAGGGATATTTGGAAGCCCATAGAGGGCTATGGTGAAAAAGGAAATATCTTCCGTTCAAAACTGGAAAGAAGCTTTCTGAGAAACTGCTCTGTGTTCTGTTAATTCATCTCACAGAGTTACATCTTTCGCTTCAAGAAGCCTTTCGCTAATGCTGTTCTTGTGGAATTGGCAAAGGGATATTTGGAAGCCCATAAATGGCTATGGTGAAAAAGGAAATATCTTCCGTTCAAAACTGGAAAGAAGCTTTCTGAGAAACTGCTCTGTGTTCTGTTAATTCATCTCACAGAGTTACATCTTTCACTTCAAGAAGCCTTTCGCTAAGGTTTTTCTTGCGGAATTGTCAAAGGGATATTTGGAAGCCCATAGAGGGCTATGGTGAAAAAGGAAATATCTTCCGTTCAAAACTGGAAAGAAGCTTTCTGAGAAACTGCTCTGTGTTCTGTTAATTCATCTCACAGTGTTACATCTTTGCCTTCAAGAAGCCTTTCGCTAAGGCTGTTCTTGTGGAATTGGCAAAGGGATATTTGGAAGCCCATAGAGGGCTATGGTAAAGAAGGAAATATCTTCCGTTCAAAACTGGAAAGAAGCTTTCTGAGAAACCGCTCTGTGTTCTGTTAATTCATCTCACAGAGTTACATCTTTCCCTTCAAGAAGCCTTTCACTAAGGCTGTTCTTGTGGAATTGGCAAAGGGATATTTGGAAGCCCATAGAGGGCTATGGTGAAAAAGGAAATATCTTCCGTTCAAAACAGGAAAGAAGCTTTCTGAGAAACTGCTCTGTGTTCTGTTAATTCATCTCACAGAGTTACATCTTTCCTCTCAAGAAGCCTTTCGCTAAGGCTGTTCTTGTGGAATTGGCAAAGGTATATTTGGAAGCCCATAGAGGGCTATGGTGAAAAAGGAATTATCTTCCGTTCAAAACTGGAAAGAAGCTTTCTGAGAAACTGCTCTGTGTTCTGTTAATTCATCTCACAGAGTTACATCTTTTCCTTCAAGAAGCCTTTCGCTAAGGCTGTTCTTGTGGAATTGGCAAAGGGATACTTGGAAGCCCATAGAGGGCTATGGTGAAAAAGGAAATATCTTCCGTTCAAAACTGGAAAGAAGCTTTCTGAGAAACTGCTCTGTGTTCTGTTAATTCATCTCACAGAGTTACATCTTTCCCTTCAAGAAGCCTTTCGCTAAGTCTGTTCTTGTGGAATTTGCAAAGGGATATTTGGAAGCCCATAGAGGGCTATGGTGAAAAAGGAAATATTTTCCGTTCAAAACTGGAGAGAAGCTTTCTGAGAAACTGCTCTGTGTTCTGTTAATTCATCTCACAGAGTTACATCTATCCCTTCAAGAAGCCTTTCGCTAAGGCTGTTCTTGTGCAATTGGCAAAGGGATATTTGGAAGCCCATAGAGGGCTATGGTGGAAAAGGAAATATCTTCCGTTCAAAACTGAAAAGAAGCTTTGTGAGAAACTGCTGTGTGTTCTGTTAATTCATCTCACAGAGTTACATCTTTCCCTTCAAGAAGCCTTTCGCTAAGGCTGTTCTTGTGGAATTGGCAAAGGGATATTTAGAAGCCCATAGAGGGCTATGGTGAAAAAGGAAATATTTTCCGTTCAAAACTGGAAAGAAGCTTTCTGAGAAACTGCTCTATGTGCTGTTAATTCATCTCACAGGGTTACATCTTTCCCTTCAAGAAGTCTTTCGCTAAGGCTGTTCTTGTGGAATTGGCAAAGGGATAATTGGAAGCCCATAGAGGGCTATAGTGAAAAAGGAAATATCTTCCGTTCAAAACTGGAAAGAAGCTTTCTGAGAAACTGCTCTGTGTTCTGTTAATTCATCTCACAGAGTTACATCTTTCCCTTCAAGAAGCCTTTCGCTAAGGCTGTTCTTGTGGAATTGGCAAAGGGATATTTGGAAGCCATAGAGGGCTATGGTGAAAAAGGAAATATCTTCCCTTCAAAACTGGAAAAAAGCTTTCTGAGAAACTGCTCTGTGTTCTGTTAATTCATTTCACAGTGTTACATAATTCAATTGAAGAAGCCTTTCGCTAAGGCTGTTCTTGTGGAATTGGCAAAGGGATATTTGGAAGCCCATAGAGGGCTACGGTGAAAAAGGAAATATCTTCCGTTCAAAACTGGAAAGAAGCTTTCTGAGAAACTGCTCTGTGTTCTGTTAATTCATCTCACAGAGTTACATCTTTCCCTTCAAGAAGCCTTTCGCTTAGGCTGTTCTTGTGGAATTGGCAAAGGGATATTTGGAAGCCCATAGAGGGCTATGGTGAAAAAGGAAATATCTTCCGTTCAAAACTGAAAAGAAGCTTTCTGAGAAACTGCTCTGTGTTCTGTTAATTCATCTCACAGAGTTACATCTTTCCCTTCAAGAAGCCTTTCGCTAAGTTTGTTCTTGTGGAATTGTCAAAGGGATATTTGGAAGCCCATAGAGGGCTATGGTGAAAAAGGAAATATCTTCCGTTCAAAACTGGAAAGAAGCTTTCTGAGAAACTGCTCTGTGTTCTGCTAATTCATCTCACAGTGTTACATCTTTCACTTCAAGAAGCCTTTCGCAAAGGCTGTTCTTGTGGAATTGGCAAAGGGATATTTGGAAGCCCATAGAGGGCTATGGTGAAAAAGGAAATATCTTCCGTTCAAAACTGGAAAGAAGCTTTCTGAGAAACTGCTCTGTGTTCTGTTAATTCATCTCACAGAGTTACATCTTTCCCTTCAAGAAGCCTTTCGCTAAGGCTGTTCTTGTGGAATTGGCAAAGGGATATTTGGAAGCCCATAGAGGGCTATGGTGAAAAAGGAAATATCTTCCGTTCAAAATTGGAAAGAAGCTTTCTGAGAAACTGCTCTGTGTTCTGTTAATTCATCTCACAGAGTTACATCTTTCCCTTCAAGAAGCCTTTCGCTAAGTCTGTTTTTGTGGAATTGGCAAAGGGATATTTGGAAGCCCATAGAGGGCTATGGTGAAAAAGGAAATATCTTCCGTTCAAAACTGGAAAGAAGCTTTCTGAGAAACTGCTCTGTGTTCTGTTAACTCATCGCACAGAGTTACATCTTTCCCTTCAAGAAGCCTTTCGCTAAGGCTGTTCTTGTGGAATTGGCAAAGGGATATTTGGAAGCCCATAGAGGGCTATGGTGAAAAAGGAAATATTTTCCGTTCAAAACTGGAAAGAAGCTTTCTGAGAAACTGCTCTATGTTCTGTTAATTCATCTCACAGAGTTATATCTTACCCTTCAAGAAGTCTTTCGCTAAGGCTGTTCTTGTGGAATTGGCAAAGGGATATTTGGAAGCCCATAGAGGGCTACGGTGAAAAAGTAAATATCTTCCGTTCAAAACTGTAAAGAAGCTTTCTGAGAAACTGCTCTGTGTTCTGTTATTTCATCTCACAGAGTTACATCTTTCCCTTCAAGAAGCCTTTCGCTAAGGCTGTTCTTGTGGAATTGGCAAAGGGATATTTGGAAGCCCATAGAGGGCTATGGTGAAAAAGGAAATGCCTTCCGTTCAAAACTGGAAAGAAGCTTTCTGAGAAACTGCTCTGTGTTCTGTTAATTCATCTCACAGAGTTACATATATCCCTTCATGAAGCCTTTCGCTAAGGCTGTTCTTGTGCAATTGGCAAAGGGATATTTGGAAGCCCATAGAGGGCTATATTGAAAAAGGAAATATCTTCCGTTCAAAACTGGAAAGAAGCTTTCTGAGAAACTGCTCTGTGTTGTGTTAATTCATCTAACAGAGTTACATCTTTCCCTTCATGAAGCCTTTCGCTAAGGCTGTTCTTGTGAAATTGGCAAAGGGATATTTGGAAGCCCATAGAGGGCTATGGTGAAAAAGGAAATATCTTCCGTTCAAAACTGGAAAGAAGCTTTCTGAGAAACAGCTCTGTGTTCTGTTAATTCATCTCACAGAGTTACATCTTTCCCTTCAAGAAGCCTTTCGCTAAGGCTGTTCTTGTGGAATTGGCAAAGGGATATTTGGAAGCCCATAGAGGGCTATGGTGAAAAAGGAAATATCTTCCGTTCAAAATTGGAAAGAAGCTTTCTGAGAAACTGCTCTGTGTTCTGTTAATTCATCTCACAGAGTTACATCTTTCCCTTCAAGAAGCCTTTCGCTAAGGCGGTTCTTGTGGAATTGGCAAAGGGATATTTGGAAGCCCATAGAGGGCTATGGTGAAAAAGGAAATATCTTCCGTTCAAAACTGGAAAGAACCTTTCTGAGAAACTGCTCTGTGTTCTGTTAATTCATCTCACAGAGTTACATCTTTCCCTTCAAGAAGCCTTTCGCTAAGGCTGTTCTTGTGGAATTGGCAAAGGGATATTTGGAAGCCCATAGAGGGCTATGGTGAAAAAGGAAATATCTTCCGTTCAAAACTGGAAAGAAGCTTTCTGAGAAACTGCTCTGTGTTCTGTTAATTCATCTCACAGAGTTACATCTTTCCCTTCAAGAAGCCTTTCGCTAAGGCTGTTCTTGTGGAATTGGCAAAAGGATATTTGGAAGCCCATAGAGGGCTATGGTGAAAAAGGAAATATCTTCCGTTCAAAACTGGAAAGAAGCTTTCTGAGAAACTGCTCTGTGTTCTATTAATTCATCTCACAGAGTTGCATCTTTCCCTTCAAGAAGCCTTTCGCTAAGGCTGTTCTTGTGGAATTGGCAAAGGGATATTTGGAAGCCCATAGAGGGCTATGGTGAAAAAGGAAATATCTTCCGTTCAAAACTGGAAAGAAGCTTTCTGAGAAACTGCACTCTGTTCTGTTAATTCACCTCACAGAGTTACATCTTTCCCTTCAAGAAGCCTTTCGCTAAGGCTGTTCTTGTGGAATTGGCAAAGGGATATTTGGAAGCCCATAGAGGGCTATGGTGAAAAACGAAATATCTTCCGTTCAAAACTGGAAAGAAGGTTTCTGAGAAACTGCTCTGTGTTCTGTTAATTCATCTCACAGAGTTACATCTTTCCCTTCAAGAAGTCTTTTGCTAAGGCTATTCTTGTGGAATTGGCAAAGGGATATTTGGAAGCCCATAGAGGTCTATGGTGAAAAAGGAAGTATCTTCCGTTCAAAACTGGAAAGAAGCTTTCTGAGAAACTGCTCTGTGTTCTGTTAATTCATCTCACAGAGTTACATCTTTAACTTCAAGAAGCCTTTCGCTAAGGCTGTTCTTGTGGAATTGGCAAAGGGATATTTGGAAGCCCATAGAGGGCTATGGTGAAAAAGGAAATATCTTCCGTTCAAAACTGGAAAGAAACTTTCTGAGAAACTGCTCTGTGTTCTGTTAATTCATCTCACAGAGTTACATCTTTCCCTTCAAGAAGTCTTTCGCTAAGGCTGTTCTTGTGGAATTGGCAAAGGGATATTTGGAAGCCCATAGAGGTCTATGGTGAAAAAATTAAATATCTTCCGTTTAAAACTGGAAAGAAGCTTTCTGAGAAACTGCTCTGTGTTCTGTTAATTCATCTCACTGAGTTACATCTTTCCCATCAAGAAGCCTTTCGCTAAGGCTGTTCTTGTGGAATTGGCAAAGGGATATTTGGAAGCCCATAGAGGGCTATGGTGAAAAAGGAAATATCTTCCGTTCAAAACTGGAAAGAAGCTTTCTGAGAAACTGCTCTGTGTTCTGTTAATTCATCTCACAGAGTTACATCTTTCCCTTCAAGAAGCCTTTCGCTAAGGCTGTTCTTGTGGAATTGGCAAAGGGATATTTGGAAGCCCATAGAGGGCTATGGTGAAAAAGGAAATATCTTCCGTTCAAAACTGGAAAGAAGCTTTCTGAGAAACTGCTCTGTGTTCTGTTAATTCATCTCAAAGAGTTACATCTTTCCCTTCAGGAAGCCTTTCGCTAAGGCTGTTCTTGTGGAATTGGCAAAGGGATATTTGGAAGCCCATAGAGGGCTATGGTGAAAAAGGAAATATCTTCCGTTCAAAACTGGAAAGAAGCTTTCTGAGAAACTGCTCTGTGTTCTGTTAATTCATCTCACAGAGTTACATCTTTCCCTTCAAGAAGCTTTTCGCTAAGGCTGTTCTTGTGGAATTGGCAAAGGGATATTTGGAAGCCCATAGAGGGCTATGGTGAAAAAGGAAATATCTTCCGTTCAAAACTGGAAAGAAGCTTTCTGAGAAACTGCTCTGTGTTCTGTTAATTCATCTCACAGAGTTACATCTTTCCCTTCAAGAAGCCTTTCGCTAAGGCTGTTCTTGTGGAATTGGCAAAGGGATATTTGGAAGCCCATAGAGGGCTATGGTGAAAAAGGAAATATCTTCCGTTCAAAACTGGAAAGAAGCTTTCTGAGAAACTGCTCTGTGTTCTGTTAATTCATCTCACATAGTTACATCTTTCGCTTCAAGAAGCCTTTCGCTAAGGCTGTTCTTGTGGAATTGGCAAAGGGATATTTGGAAGCCCATAGAGGGCTATGGTGAAAAAGGAAATATCTTCCGTTCAAAACTGGAAAGAAGCTTTCTGAGAAACTGCTCTGTGTTCTGTTAATTCATCTCACAGAGTTACATCTTTCACTTCAAGAAGCCTTTCGCTAAGGTTTTTCTTGCGGAATTGTCAAAGGGATATTTGGAAGCCCATAGAGGGCTATGGTGAAAAAGGAAATATCTTCCGTTCAAAACAGGAAAGAAGCTTTCTGAGAAACTGCTCTGTGTTCTGTTAATTCATCTCACAGTGTTACATCTTTGCCTTCAAGAAGCCTTTCGCTAAGGCTGTTCTTGTGGAATTGGCAAAGGGATATTTGGAAGCCCATAGAGGGCTATGGTAAAGAAGGAAATATCTTCCGTTCAAAACTGGAAAGAAGCTTTCTGAGAAACTGCTCTGTGTTCTGTTAATTCATCTCACAGAGTTACATCTTTCCCTTCAAGAAGCCTTTCACTATGGCTGTTCTTGTGGAATTGGCAAAGGGATATTTGGAAGCCCATAGAGGGCTATGGTGAAAAAGGAAATATCTTCCGTTCAAAACAGGAAAGAAGCTTTCTGAGAAACTGCTCTGTGTTCTGTTAATTCATCTCACAGAGTTACATCTTTCCTCTCAAGAAGCCTTTCGCTAAGGCTGTTCTTGTGGAATTGGCAAAGGTATATTTGGAAGCCCATAGAGGGCTATGGTGAAAAAGGAATTATCTTCCGTTCAAAACTGGAAAGAAGCTTTCTGAGAAACTGCTCTGTGTTCTGTTAATTCATCCCACAGAGTTATATCTTTCCCTTCAAGAAGCCTTTCGCTAAGGCTGTTCTTGTGGAATTGGCAAAGGGATACTTGGAAGCCCATAGAGGGCTATGGTGAAAAAGGAAATATCTTCCGTTCAAAACTGGAAAGAAGCTTTCTGAGAAACTGCTCTGTGTTCTGTTAATTCATCTCACAGAGTTACATCTTTCCCTTCAAGAAGCCTTTCGCTAAGTCTGTTCTTGTGGAATTGGCAAAGGGATATTTGGAAGCCCATAGAGGGCTATGGTGAAAAAGGAAATATTTTCCGTTCAAAACTGGAAAGAAGCTTTCTGAGAAACTGCTCTGTGTTCTGTTAATTCATCTCACAGAGTTACATCTATCCCTTCAAGAAGCCTTTCGCTAAGGCTGTTCTTGTGCAATTGGCAAAGGGATATTTGGAAGCCCATAGAGGGCTATGGTGAAAAAGGAAATATCTTCCGTTCAAAACTGAAAAGAAGCTTTCTGAGAAACTGCTGTGTGTTCTGTTAATTCATCTCACAGAGTTACATCTTTCCCTTCAAGAAGCCTTTCGCTAAGGCTGTTCTTGTGGAATTGGCAAAGGGATATTTAGAAGCCCATAGAGGGCTATGGTGAAAAAGGAAATATTTTCCGTTCAAAACTGGAAAGAAGCTTTCTGAGAAACTGCTCTATGTTCTGTTAATTCATCTCACAGGGTTACATCTTTCCCTTCAAGAAGTCTTTCGCTAAGGCTGTTCTTGTGGAATTGGCAAAGGGATATTTGGAAGCCCATAGAGGGCTACAGTGAAAAAGGAAATATCTTCCGTTCAAAACTGGAAAGAAGCTTTCTGAGAAACTGCTCTGTGTTCTGTTAATTCATCTCACAGAGTTACATCTTTCCCTTCAAGAAGCCTTTCGCTAAGGCTGTTCTTGTGGAATTGGCAAAAGGATATTTGGAAGCCCATAGAGGGCTATGGTGAAAAAGGAAATATCTTCCGTTCAAAACTGGAAAGAAGCTTTCTGAGAAACTGCTCTGTGTTGTATTAATTCATCTCACAGAGTTGCATCTTTCCCTTCAAGAAGCCTTTCGCTAAGGCTGTTCTTGTGGAATTGGCAAAGGGATATTTGGAAGCCCATAGAGGGCTATGGTGAAAAAGGAAATATCTTCCGTTCAAAACTGGAAAGAAGCTTTCTGAGAAACTGCACTCTGTTCTGTTAATTCACCTCACAGAGTTACATCTTTCCCTTCAAGAAGCCTTTCGCTAAGGCTGTTCTTGTGGAATTGGCAAAGGGATATTTGGAAGCCCATAGAGGGCTATGGTGAAAAAGGAAATATCTTCCGTTCAAAACTGGAAAGAAGGTTTCTGAGAAACTGCTCTGTGTTCTGTTAATTCATCTCACAGAGTTACATCTTTCCCTTCAAGAAGTCTTTCGCTAAGGCTATTCTTGTGGAATTGGCAAAGGGATATTTGGAAGCCCATAGAGGTCTATGGTGAAAAAGGAAGTATCTTCCGTTCAAAACTGGAAAGAAGCTTTCTGAGAAACTGCTCTGTGTTCTGTTAATTCATCTCACAGAGTTACATCTTTAACTTCAAGAAGCCTTTCGCTAAGGCTGTTCTTGTGGAATTGGCAAAGGGATATTTGGAAGCCCATAGAGGGCTATGGTGAAAAAGGAAATATCTTCCGTTCAAAACTGGAAAGAAACTTTCTGAGAAACTGCTCTGTGTTCTGTTAATTCATCTCACAGAGTTACATCTTTCCCTTCAAGAAGTCTTTCGCTAAGGCTGTTCTTGTGGAATTGGCAAAGGGATATTTGGAAGCCCATAGAGGTCTATGGTGAAAAAGGAAATATCTTCCGTTCAAAACTGGAAAGAAGCTTTTTGAGAAACAGCTCTGTGTTCTGTTAATTCATCTCACAGTGTTACATCTATCCCTTCAAGAAGCCTTTCGCTAAGGCTGTTCTTGTGCAATTGGCAAAGGGATATTTGGAAGCCCATAGAGGGCTATGGTGAAAAAGGAAATATCTTCCGTGCAAAACTGGAAAGAAGCTTTCTGAGAAACTGCTGTGTGTACTGTTAATTTATCTCACAGAGTTACATCTTTCCCTTCAAGAAGCCTTTCGCTAAGGCTGTTCTTGTGGAATTGGCAAAGGGATATTTGGAAGCCCATAGAGGGCTATGCTGAAAAAATTAAATATCTTCCGTTCTAAACTGGAAAGAAGCTTTCTGAGAAACTGCTCTGTGTTCTGTTAATTCATCACACTGAGTTACATCTTTCCCTTCAAGAAGCCTTTCGCTAAGGCTGTTCTTGTGGAATTGGCAAAGGGATATTTGGAAGCCCATAGAGGGCTATGGTGAAAAAGGAAATATCTTCCGTTCAAAACTGGAAAGAAGCTTTCTGAGAAACTGCTCTGTGTTCTGTTAATTCATCTCACAGAGTTACATCTTTCCGTTCAAGAAGCCTTTCGCTAAAGCTGTTCTTGTGGAATTGGCAAAGGGATATTTGGAAGCCCATAGAGGGCTATGGTGAAAAAGGAAATATCTTCCGTTCAAAACTGGAAAGAAGCTTTCTGAGAAACTGCTCTGTGTTCTGTTAATTCATCTCACAGAGTTACATCTTTCCCTTCAAGAAGCCTTTCGCTAAGGCTGTTCTTGTGGAATTGGCAAAGGGATATTTGGAAGCCCATAGAGGGCTATGGTGAAAAAGGAAATATCTTCCGTTCAAAACTGGAAAGAAGCTTTCTGAGAAACTGCTCTGTGTTCTGTTAATTCATCTCACAGAGTTACATCTTTCGCTTCAAGAAGCCTTTCGCTAAGGCTGTTCTTGTGGAATTGGCAAAGGGATATTTGGAAGCCCATAAATGGCTATGGTGAAAAAGGAAATATCTTCCGTTCAAAACTGGAAAGAAGCTTTCTGAGAAACTGCTCTGTGTTCTGTTAATTCATCTCACAGAGTTACATCTTTCACTTCAAGAAGCCTTTCGCTAAGGTTTTTCTTGCGGAATTGTCAAAGGGATATTTGGAAGCCCATAGAGGGCTATGGTGAAAAAGGAAATATCTTCCGTTCAAAACTGGAAAGAAGCTTTCTGAGAAACTGCTCTGTGTTCTGTTAATTCATCTCACAGTGTTACATCTTTGCCTTCAAGAAGCCTTTGGCTAAGGCTGTTCTTGTGGAATTGGCAAAGGGATATTTGGAAGCCCATAGAGGGCTATGGTAAAGAAGGAAATATCTTCCGTTCAAAACTGGAAAGAAGCTTTCTGAGAAACTGCTCTGTGTTCTGTTAATTCATCTCACAGAGTTACATCTTTCCCTTCAAGAAGCCTTTCACTAAGGCTGTTCTTGTGGAATTGGCAAAGGGATATTTGGAAGCCCATAGAGGGCTATGGTGAAAAAGGAAATATCTTCCGTTCAAAACAGGAAAGAAGCTTTCTGAGAAACTGCTCTGTGTTCTGTTAATTCATCTCACAGAGTTACATCTTTCCTCTCAAGAAGCCTTTCGCTAAGGCTGTTCTTGTGGAATTGGCAAAGGTATATTTGGAAGCCCATAGAGGGCTATGGTGAAAAAGGAATTATCTTCCGTTCAAAACTGGAAAGAAGCTTTCTGAGAAACTGCTCTGTGTTCTGTTAATTCATCTCACAGAGTTACATCTTTTCCTTCAAGAAGCCTTTCGCTAAGGCTGTTCTTGTGGAATTGGCAAAGGGATACTTGGAAGCCCATAGAGGGCTATGGTGAAAAAGGAAATATCTTCCGTTCAAAACTGGAAAGAAGCTTTCTGAGAAACTGCTCTGTGTTCTGTTAATTCATCTCACAGAGTTACATCTTTCCCTTCAAGAAGCCTTTCGCTAAGTCTGTTCTTGTGCAATTGGCAAAGGGATATTTGGAAGCCCATAGAGGGCTATGGTGAAAAAGGAAATATTTTCCGTTCAAAACTGGAGAGAAGCTTTCTGAGAAACTGCTCTGTGTTCTGTTAATTCATCTCACAGAGTTACATCTATCCCTTCAAGAAGCCTTTCGCTAAGGCTGTTCTTGTGCAATTGGCAAAGGGATATTTGGAAGCCCATAGAGGGCTATGGTGAAAAAGGAAATATCTTCCGTTCAAAACTGAAAAGAAGCTTTGTGAGAAACTGCTGTGTGTTCTGTTAATTCATCTCACAGAGTTACATCTTTCCCTTCAAGAAGCCTTTCGCTAAGGCTGTTCTTGTGGAATTGGCAAAGGGATATTTAGAAGCCCATAGAGGGCTATGGTGAAAAAGGAAATATTTTCCGTTCAAAACTGGAAAGAAGCTTTCTGAGAAACTGCTCTATGTGCTGTTAATTCATCTCACAGGGTTACATCTTTCCCTTCAAGAAGTCTTTCGCTAAGGCTGTTCTTGTGGAATTGGCAAAGGGATATTTGGAAGCCCATAGAGGGCTATAGTGAAAAAGGAAATATCTTCCGTTCAAAACTGGAAAGAAGCTTTCTGAGAAACTGCTCTGTGTTCTGTTAATTCATCTCACAGAGTTACATCTTTCCGTTCAAGAAGCCTTTCGCTAAGGCTGTTCTTGTGGAATTGGCAAAGGGATATTTGGAAGCCCATAGAGGGCTATGGTGAAAAAGGAAATATCTTCCGTTCAAAACTGCAAAGAAGCTTTCTGAGAAACTGCTCTGTGTTCTGTTAATTCATCTCACAGAGTTACATCTTTCCCTTCAAGAAGCCTTTCGCTAAGGCTGTTCTTGTGGAATTGGCAAAGGGATATTTGGAAGCCCATAGAGGGCTATGGTGAAAAAGGAAATATCTTCCGTTCAAAACTGGAAAGAAGCTTTCTGAGAAACTGCTCTGTGTTCTGTTAATTCATCTCACAGAGTTACATCTTTCGCTTCAAGAAGCCTTTCGCTAAGGCTGTGCTTGTGGAATTGGCAAAGGGATATTTGGAAGCCCATAAATGGCTATGGTGAAAAAGGAAATATCTTCCGTTCAAAACTGGAAAGAAGCTTTCTGAGAAACTGCTCTGTGTTCTGTTAATTCATCTCACAGAGTTACATCTTTCACTTCAAGAAGCCTTTCGCTAAGGTTTTTCTTGCGGAATTGTCAAAGGGATATTTGGAAGCCCATAGAGGGCTATGGTGAAAAAGGAAATATCTTCCGTTCAAAACTGGAAAGAAGCTTTCTGAGAAACTGCTCTGTGTTCTGTTAATTCATCTCACAGTGTTACATCTTTGCCTTCAAGAAGCCTTTGGCTAAGGCTGTTCTTGTGGAATTGGCAAAGGGATATTTGGAAGCCCACAGAGGGCTATGGTAAAGAAGGAAATATCTTCCGTTCAAAACTGGAAAGAAGCTTTCTGAGAAACTGCTCTGTGTTCTGTTAATTCATCTCACAGAGTTACATCTTTCCCTTCAAGAAGCCTTTCACTAAGGCTGTTCTTGTGGAATTGGCAAAGGGATATTTGGAAGCCCATAGAGGGCTATGGTGAAAAAGGAAATATCTTCCGTTCAAAACAGGAAAGAAGCTTTCTGAGAAACTGCTCTGTGTTCTGTTAATTCATCTCACAGAGTTACATCTTTCCTCTCAAGAAGCCTTTCGCTAAGGCTGTTCTTGTGGAATTGGCAAAGGTATATTTGGAAGCCCATAGAGGGCTATGGTGAAAAAGGAATTATCTTCCGTTCAAAACTGGAAAGAAGCTTTCTGAGAAACTGCTCTGTGTTCTGTTAATTCATCTCACAGAGTTACATCTTTTCCTTCAAGAAGCCTTTCGCTAAGGCTGTTCTTGTGGAATTGGCAAAGGGATACTTGGAAGCCCATAGAGGGCTATGGTGAAAAAGGAAATATCTTCCGTTCAAAACTGGAAAGAAGCTTTCTGAGAAACTGCTCTGTGTTCTGTTAATTCATCTCACAGAGTTACATCTTTCCCTTCAAGAAGCCTTTCGCTAAGTCTGTTCTTGTGCAATTGGCAAAGGGATATTTGGAAGCCCATAGAGGGCTATGGTGAAAAAGGAAATATTTTCCGTTCAAAACTGGAGAGAAGCTTTCTGAGAAACTGCTCTGTGTTCTGTTAATTCATCTCACAGAGTTACATCTATCCCTTCAAGAAGCCTTTCGCTAAGGCTGTTCTTGTGGAATTGGCAAAGGGATATTTGGAAGCCCATAGAGGGCTATGGTGAAAAAGGAAATATCTTCCGTTCAAAACTGAAAAGAAGCTTTGTGAGAAACTGCTGTGTGTTCTGTTAATTCATCTCACAGAGTTACATCTTTCCCTTCAAGAAGCCTTTCGCTAAGGCTGTTCTTGTGGAATTGGCAAAGGGATATTTAGAAGCCCATAGAGGGCTATGGTGAAAAAGGAAATATTTTCCGTTCAAAACTGGAAAGAAGCTTTCTGAGAAACTGCTCTATGTGCTGTTAATTCATCTCACAGGGTTACATCTTTCCCTTCAAGAAGTCTTTCGCTAAGGCTGTTCTTGTGGAATTGGCAAAGGGATATTTGGAAGCCCATAGAGGGCTATAGTGAAAAAGGAAATATCTTCCGTTCAAAACTGGAAAGAAGCTTTCTGAGAAACTGCTCTGTGTTCTGTTAATTCATCTCACAGAGTTACATCTTTCCCTTCAAGAAGCCTTTCGCTAAGGCTGTTCTTGTGGAATTGGCAAAGGGATATTTGGAAGCCATAGAGGGCTATGGTGAAAAAGGAAATATCTTCCCTTCAAAACTGGAAAAAAGCTTTCTGAGAAACTGCTCTGTGTTCTGTTAATTCATTTCACAGTGTTACATAATTCAATTGAAGAAGCCTTTCGCTAAGGCTGTTCTTGTGGAATTGGCAAAGGGATATTTGGAAGCCCATAGAGGGCTACGGTGAAAAAGGAAATATCTTCCGTTCAAAACTGGAAAGAAGCTTTCTGAGAAACTGCTCTGTGTTCTGTTAATTCATCTCACAGAGTTACATCTTTCCCTTCAAGAAGCCTTTCGCTTAGGCTGTTCTTGTGGAATTGGCAAAGGGATATTTGGAAGCCCATAGAGGGCTATGGTGAAAAAGGAAATATCTTCCGTTCAAAACTGAAAAGAAGCTTTCTGAGAAACTGCTCTGTGTTCTGTTAATTCATCTCACAGAGTTACATCTTTCCCTTCAAGAAGCCTTTCGCTAAGTTTGTTCTTGTGGAATTGTCAAAGGGATATTTGGAAGCCCATAGAGGGCTATGGTGAAAAAGGAAATATCTTCCGTTCAAAACTGGAAAGAAGCTTTCTGAGAAACTGCTCTGTGTTCTGCTAATTCATCTCACAGTGTTACATCTTTCACTTCAAGAAGCCTTTCGCAAAGGCTGTTCTTGTGGAATTGGCAAAGGGATATTTGGAAGCCCATAGAGGGCTATGGTGAAAAAGGAAATATCTTCCGTTCAAAACTGGAAAGAAGCTTTCTGAGAAACTGCTCTGTGTTCTGTTAATTCATCTCACAGAGTTACATCTTTCCCTTCAAGAAGCCTTTCGCTAAGGCTGTTCTTGTGGAATTGGCAAAGGGATATTTGGAAGCCCATAGAGGGCTATGGTGAAAAAGGAAATATCTTCCGTTCAAAATTGGAAAGAAGCTTTCTGAGAAACTGCTCTGTGTTCTGTTAATTCATCTCACAGAGTTACATCTTTCCCTTCAAGAAGCCTTTCGCTAAGTCTGTTTTTGTGGAATTGGCAAAGGGATATTTGGAAGCCCATAGAGGGCTATGGTGAAAAAGGAAATATCTTCCGTTCAAAACTGGAAAGAAGCTTTCTGAGAAACTGCTCTGTGTTCTGTTAACTCATCGCACAGAGTTCCATCTTTCCCTTCAAGAAGCCTTTCGCTAAGGCTGTTCTTGTGGAATTGGCAAAGGGATATTTGGAAGCCCATAGAGGGCTATGGTGAAAAAGGAAATATTTTCCGTTCAAAACTGGAAAGAAGCTTTCTGAGAAACTGCTCTATGTTCTGTTAATTCATCTCACAGAGTTATATCTTTCCCTTCAAGAAGTCTTTCGCTAAGGCTGTTCTTGTGGAATTGGCAAAGGGATATTTGGAAGCCCATAGAGGGCTACGGTGAAAAAGTAAATATCTTCCGTTCAAAACTGTAAAGAAGCTTTCTGAGAAACTGCTCTGTGTTCTGTTATTTCATCTCACAGAGTTACATCTTTCCCTTCAAGAAGCCTTTCGCTAAGGCTGTTCTTGTGGAATTGGCAAAGGGATATTTGGAAGCCCATAGAGGGCTATGGTGAAAAAGGAAATGTCTTCCGTTCAAAACTGGAAAGAAGCTTTCTGAGAAACTGCTCTGTGTTCTGTTAATTCATCTCACAGAGTTACATCTATCCCTTCATGAAGCCTTTCGCTAAGGCTGTTCTTGTGCAATTGGCAAAGGGATATTTGGAAGCCCATAGAGGGCTATATTGAAAAAGGAAATATCTTCCGTTCAAAACTGGAAAGAAGCTTTCTGAGAAACTGCTCTGTGTTCTGTTAATTCATCTAACAGAGTTACATCTTTCCCTTCAAGAAGCCTTTCGCAAAGGCTGTTCTTGTGAAATTGGCAAAGGGATATTTGGAAGCCCATAGAGGGCTATGGTGAAAAAGGAAATATCTTCCGTTCAAAACTGGAAAGAAGCTTTCTGAGACACTGCTCTGTGTTCTGTTAATTCATCTCACAGAGTTACATCTTTCCCTTCAAGAAGCCTTTCGCTAAGGCTGTTCTGGTGGAATTGGCAAAGGGATATTTGGAAGCCCATAGAGGGCTATGGTGAAAAAGGAAATATCTTCCGTTCAAAACTGGAAAGAAGCTTTCTGAGAAACTGCTCTGTGTTCTGTTAATTCATCTCACAGAGTTACATCTTTCCCTTCAAGAAGCCTTTCGCTAAGGCTGTTCTTGTGGAATTGGCAAAAGGATATTTGGAAGCCCATAGAGGGCTATGGTGAAAAAGGAAATATCTTCCGTTCAAAACTGGAAAGAAGCTTTCTGAGAAACTGCTCTGTGTTCTATTAATTCATCTCACAGAGTTGCATCTTTCCCTTCAAGAAGCCTTTCGCTAAGGCTGTTCTTGTGGAATTGGCAAAGGGATATTTGGAAGCCCATAGAGGGCTATGGTGAAAAAGGAAATATCTTCCGTTCAAAACTGGAAAGAAGCTTTCTGAGAAACTGCACTCTGTTCTGTTAATTCACCTCACAGAGTTACATCTTTCCCTTCAAGAAGCCTTTCTCTAAGGCTGTTCTTGTGGAATTGGCAAAGGGATATTTGGAAGCCCATAGAGGGCTATGGTGAAAAAGGAAATATCTTCCGTTCAAAACTGGAAAGAAGGTTTCTGAGAAACTGCTCTGTGTTCTGTTAATTCATCTCACAGAGTTACATCTTTCCCTTCAAGAAGTCTTTCGCTAAGGCTATTCTTGTGGAATTGGCGAAGGGATATTTGGAAGCCCATAGAGGTCTATGGTGAAAAAGGAAGTATCTTCCGTTCAAAACTGGAAAGAAGCTTTCTGAGAAACTGCTCTGTGTTCTGTTAATTCATCTCACAGAGTTACATCTTTAACTTCAAGAAGCCTTTCGCTAAGGCTGTTCTTGTGGAATTGGCAAAGGGATATTTGGAAGCCCATAGAGGGCTATGGTGAAAAAGGAAATATCTTCCGTTCAAAACTGGAAAGAAACTTTCTGAGAAACTGCTCTGTGTTCTGTTAATTCATCTCACAGAGTTACATCTTTCCCTTCAAGAAGTCTTTCGCTAAGGCTGTTCTTGTGGAATTGGCAAAGGGATATTTGGAAGCCCATAGAGGTCTATGGTGAAAAAGGAAATATCTTCCGTTCAAAACTGGAAAGAAGCTTTTTGAGAAACTGCTCTGTGTTCTGTTAATTCATCTCACAGTGTTACATCTATACCTTCAAGAAGCCTTTCGCTAAGGCTGTTCTTGTGGAATTGGCAAAGGGATATTTGGAAGCCCATAGAGGGCTATGGTGAAAAAGGAAATATCTTCCGTTCAAAACTGGAAAGAAGCTTTCTGAGAAACTGCTCTGTGTTCTGTTAATTCATCTCACAGAGTTACATCTTTCCCTTCAAGAAGCCTTTCGCTGAGGCTGTTCTTGTGGAATTGGCAAAGGGATATTTGGAAGCCCATAGAGGGCTATGGTGAAAAAGGAAATATCTTCCGTTCAAAACTGGAAAGAAGCTTTCTGAGAAACTGCTCTGTGTTCTGTTAATTCATCTCACAGAGTTACATCTTTCGCTTCAAGAAGCCTTTCGCTAAGGCTGTTCTTGTGGAATTGGCAAAGGGATATTTGGAAGCCCATAGAGGGCTATGGTGAAAAAGGAAATATCTTCCGTTCAAAACTGGAAAGAAGCTTTCTGAGAAACTGCTCTGTGTTCTGTTAATTCATCTCACAGAGTTACATCTTTCACTTCAAGAAGCCTTTCGCTAAGGTTTTTCTTGCGGAATTGTCAAAGGGATATTTGGAAGCCCATAGAGGGCTATGGTGAAAAAGGAAATATCTTCCGTTCAAAACTGGAAAGAAGCTTTCTGAGAAACTGCTCTGTGTTCTGTTAATTCATCTCACAGTGTTACATCTTTGCCTTCAAGAAGCCTTTCGCTAAGGCTGTTCTTGTGGAATTGGCAAAGGGATATTTGGAAGCCCATAGAGGGCTATGGTAAAGAAGGAAATATCTTCCGTTCAAAACTGGAAAGAAGCTTTCTGAGAAACTGCTCTGTGTTCTGTTAATTCATCTCACAGAGTTACATCTTTCCCTTCAAGAAGCCTTTCACTAAGGCTGTTCTTGTGGAATTGGCAAAGGGATATTTGGAAGCCCATAGAGGGCTATGGTGAAAAAGGAAATATTTTCCGTTCAAAACTGGAGAGAAGCTTTCTGAGAAATTGCTCTGTGTTCTGTTAATTCATCTCACAGAGTTACATCTATCCCTTCAAGAAGCCTTTCGCTAAGGCTGTTCTTGTGCAATTGGCAAAGGGATATTTAGAAGCCCATAGAGGGCTATGGTGAAAAAGGAAATATTTTCCGTTCAAAACTGGAAAGAAGCTTTCTGAGAAACTGCTCTATGTTCTGTTAATTCATCTCACAGGGTTACATCTTTCCCTTCAAGAAGTCTTTCGCTAAGGCTGTTCTTGTGGAATTGGCAAAGGGATATTTGGAAGCCCATAGAGGGCTATAGTGAAAAAGGAAATATCTTCCGTTCAAAACTGGAAAGAAGCTTTCTGAGAAACTGCTCTGTGTTCTGTTAATTCATCTCACAGAGTTACATCTTTCCCTTCAAGAAGCCTTTCGCTAAGGCTGTTCTTGTGGAATTGGCAAAAGGATATTTGGAAGCCCATAGAGGGCTATGGTGAAAAAGGAAATATCTTCCGTTCAAAACTGGAAAGAAGCTTTCTGAGAAACTGCTCTGTGTTGTATTAATTCATCTCACAGAGTTGCATCTTTCCCTTCAAGAAGCCTTTCGCTAAGGCTGTTCTTGTGGAATTGGCAAAGGGATATTTGGAAGCCCATAGAGGGCTATGGTGAAAAAGGAAATATCTTCCGTTCAAAACTGGAAAGAAGCTTTCTGAGAAACTGCACTCTGTTCTGTTAATTCACCTCACAGAGTTACATCTTTCCCTTCAAGAAGCCTTTCGCTAAGGCTGTTCTTGTGGAATTGGCAAAGGGATATTTGGAAGCCCATAGAGGGCTATGGTGAAAAAGGAAATATCTTCCGTTCAAAACTGGAAAGAAGGTTTCTGAGAAACTGCTCTGTGTTCTGTTAATTCATCTCACAGAGTTACATCTTTCCCTTCAAGAAGTCTTTCGCTAAGGCTATTCTTGTGGAATTGGCAAAGGGATATTTGGAAGCCCATAGAGGTCTATGGTGAAAAAGGAAGTATCTTCCGTTCAAAACTGGAAAGAAGCTTTCTGAGAAACTGCTCTGTGTTCTGTTAATTCATCTCACAGAGTTACATCTTTAACTTCAAGAAGCCTTTCGCTAAGGCTGTTCTTGTGGAATTGGCAAAGGGATATTTGGAAGCCCATAGAGGGCTATGGTGAAAAAGGAAATATCTTCCGTTCAAAACTGGAAAGAAACTTTCTGAGAAACTGCTCTGTGTTCTGTTAATTCATCTCACAGAGTTACATCTTTCCCTTCAAGAAGTCTTTCGCTAAGGCTGTTCTTGTGGAATTGGCAAAGGGATATTTGGAAGCCCATAGAGGTCTATGGTGAAAAAGGAAATATCTTCCGTTCAAAACTGGAAAGAAGCTTTTTGAGAAAACTGCTCTGTGTTCTGTTAATTCATCTCACAGTGTTACATCTATCCCTTCAAGAAGCCTTTCGCTAAGGCTGTTCTTGTGCAATTGGCAAAGTGATATTTGGAAGCCCATAGAGGGCTATGGTGAAAAAGGAAATATCTTCCGTGCAAAACTGGAAAGAAGCTTTCTGAGAAACTGCTGTGTGTACTGTTAATTTATCTCACAGAGTTACATCTTTCCCTTCAAGAAGCCTTTCGCTAAGGCTGTTCTTGTGGAATTGGCAAAGGGATATTTGGAAGCCCATAGAGGGCTATGCTGAAAAAATTAAATATCTTCCGTTCAAAACTGGAAAGAAGCTTTCTGAGAAACTGCTCTGTGTTCTGTTAATTCATCTCACAGAGTTACATCTTTCCCTTCAAGAAGCCTTTCGCTAAGGCTGTTCTTGTGGAATTGGCAAAGGGATATTTGGAAGCCCATAGAGGGCTATGGTGAAAAAGGAAATATCTTCCGTTCAAAACTGGAAAGAAGCTTTCTGAGAAACTGCTCTGTGTTCTGTTAATTCATCTCACAGAGTTACATCTTTCCGTTCAAGAAGCCTTTCGCTAAGGCTGTTCTTGTGGAATTGGCAAAGGGATATTTGGAAGCCCATAGAGGGCTATGGTGAAAAAGGAAATATCTTCCGTTCAAATCTGGAAAGAAGCTTTCTGAGAAACTGCTCTGTGTTCTGTTAATTCATCTCACAGAGTTACATCTTTCCCTTCAAGAAGCCTTTCGCTAAGGCTGTTCTTGTGGAATTGGCAAAGGGATATTTGGAAGCCCATAGAGGGCTATGGTGAAAAAGGAAATATCTTCCGTTCAAAACTGGAAAGAAGCTTTCTGAGAAACTGCTCTGTGTTCTGTTAATTCATCTCACAGAGTTACATCTTTCCCTTCAAGAAGCCTTTCGCTAAGGCTGTTCTTGTGGAATTGGCAAAGGGATATTTGGAAGCCCATAGAGGGCTATGGTGAAAAAGGAAATATCTTCCGTTCAAAACTGGAAAGAAGCTTTCTGAGAAACTGCTCTGTGTTCTGTTAATTCATCTCACAGAGTTACATCTTTCACTTCAAGAAGCCTTTCGCTAAGGTTTTTCTTGCGGAATTGTCAAAGGGATATTTGGAAGCCCATAGAGGGCTATGGTGAAAAAGGAAATATCTTCCGTTCAAAACTGGAAAGAAGCTTTCTGAGAAACTGCTCTGTGTTCTGTTAATTCATCTCACAGTGTTACATCTTTGCCTTCAAGAAGCCTTTCGCTAAGGCTGTTCTTGTGGAATTGGCAAAGGGATATTTGGAAGCCCATAGAGGGCTATGGTAAAGAAGGAAATATCTTCCGTTCAAAACTGGAAAGAAGCTTTCTGAGAAACTGCTCTGTGTTCTGTTAATTCATCTCACAGAGTTACATCTTTCCCTTCAAGAAGCCTTTCACTAAGGCTGTTCTTGTGGAATTGGCAAAGGGATATTTGGAAGCCCATAGAGGGCTATGGTGAAAAAGGAAATATCTTCCGTTCAAAATTGGAAAGAAGCTTTCTGAGAAACTGCTCTGTGTTCTGTTAATTCATCTCACAGAGTTACATCTTTCCTCTCAAGAAGCCTTTCGCTAAGGCTGTTCTTGTGGAATTGGCAAAGGTATATTTGGAAGCCCATAGAGGGCTATGGTGAAAAAGGAATTATCTTCCGTTCAAAACTGGAAAGAAGCTTTCTGAGAAACTGCTCTGTGTTCTGTTAATTCATCTCACAGAGTTACATCTT
Organism: Chlorocebus sabaeus; assembly: GCF_047675955.1. Lineage (NCBI taxonomy): Eukaryota > Metazoa > Chordata > Mammalia > Primates > Cercopithecidae > Chlorocebus > Chlorocebus sabaeus. Next base: position 550,369 of record NW_027328214.1, read on the forward strand.
TTCCTTCAAGAAGCCTTTCGCTAAGGCTGTTCTTGTGGAATTGGCAAAGGGATACTTGGAAGCCCATAGAGGGCTATGGTGAAAAAGGAAATATCTTCCGTTCAAAACTGGAAAGAAGCTTTCTGAGAAACTGCTCTGTGTTCTGTTAATTCATCTCACAGAGTTACATCTTTCCCTTCAAGAAGCCTTTCGCTAAGTCTGTTCTTGTGGAATTGGCAAAGGGATATTTGGAAGCCCATAGAAGGCTATGGTGAAAAAGGAAATATTTTCCGTTCAAAACTGGAGAGAAGCTTTCTGAGAAACTGCTCTGTGTTCTGTTAATTCATCTCACAGAGTTACATCTATCCCTTCAAGAAGCCTTTCGCTAAGGCTGTTCTTGTGCAATTGGCAAAGGGATATTTGGAAGCCCATAGAGGGCTATGGTGAAAAAGGAAATATCTTCCGTTCAAAACTGAAAAGAAGCTTTCTGAGAAACTGCTGTGTGTTCTGTTAATTCATCTCACAGAGTTACATCTTTCCCTTCAAGAAGCCTTTCGCTAAGGCTGTTCTTGTGGAATTGGCAAAGGGATATTTAGAAGCCCATAGAGGGCTATGGTGAAAAAGGAAATATTTTCCGTTCAAAACTGGAAAGAAGCTTTCTGAGAAACTGCTCTATGTGCTGTTAATTCATCTCACTGGGTTACATCTTTCCCTTCAAGAAGTCTTTCGCTAAGGCTGTTCTTGTGGAATTGTCAAAGGGATATTTGGAAGCCCATAGAGGGCTATAGTGAAAAAGGAAATATCTTCCGTTCAAAACTGGAAAGAAGCTTTCTGAGAAACTGCTGTGTGTTCTGTTAATTCATCTCACAGAGTTACACCTTTCCCTTCAAGAAGCCTTTCGCTAAGGCTGTTCTTGTGGAATTGGCAAAGGGATATTTGGAAGCCATAGAGGGCTATGGTGAAAAAGGAAATATCTTCCCTTCAAAACTGGAAAAAAGCTTTCTGAGAAACTGCTCTGTGTTCTGTTAATTCATTTCACAGTGTTACATAATTCAATTGAAGAAGCCTTTCGCTAAGGCTGTTCTTGTGGAATTGGCAAAGGGATATTTGGAAGCCCATAGAGGGCTACGGTGAAAAAGGAAATATCTTCCGTTCAAAACTGGAAAGAAGCTTTCTGAGAAACTGCTCTGTGTTCTGTTAATTCATCTCACAGAGTTACATCTTTCCCTTCAAGAAGCCTTTCGCTTAGGCTGTTCTTGTGGAACTGGCAAAGGGATATTTGGAAGCCCATAGAGGGCTATGGTGAAAAAGGAAATATCTTCCGTTCAAAACTGAAAAGAACCTTTCTGAGAAACTGCTCTGTGTTCTGTTAATTCATCTCACAGAGTTACATCTTTCCCTTCAAGAAGCCTTTCGCTAAGTTTGTTCTTGTGGAATTGTCAAAGGGATATTTGGAAGCCCATAGAGGGCTATGGTGAAAAAGGAAATATCTTCCGTTCAAAACTGGAAAGAAGCTTTCTGAGAAACTGCTCTGTGTTCTGCTAATTCATCTCACAGTGTTACATCTTTCACTTCAAGAAGCCTTTCGCAAAGGCTGTTCTTGTGGAATTGGCAAAGGGATATTTGGAAGCCCATAGAGGGCTATGGTGAAAAAGGAAATATCTTCCGTTCAAAACTGGAAAGAAGCTTTCTGAGAAACTGCTCTGTGTTCTGTTAATTCATCTCACAGAGTTACATCTTTCCCTTCAAGAAGCCTTTCGCTAAGGCTCTTCTTGTGGAATTGGCAAAGGGATATTTGGAAGCCCATAGAGGGCTATGGTGAAAAAGGAAATATCTTCCGTTCAAAATTGGAAAGAAGCTTTCTGAGAAACTGCACTCTGTTCTGTTAATTCACCTCACAGAGTTACATCTTTCCCTTCAAGAAGCCTTTCGCTAAGGCTGTTCTTGTGGAATTGGCAAAGGGATATTTGGAAGCCCATAGAGGGCTATGGTGAAAAAGGAAATATCTTCCGTTCAAAACTGGAAAGAAGCTTTCTGAGAAACTGCTCTGTGTTCTGTTAATTCATCTCACAGAGTTACATCTTTCCCTTCAAGAAGCCTTTCACTAAGGCTGTTCTTGTGGAATTGGCAAAGGGATATTTGGAAGCCCATAGAGGGCTATGGTGAAAAAGGAAATATCTTCCGTTCAAAATTGGAAAGAAGCTTTCTGAGAAACTGCTCTGTGTTCTGTTAATTCATCTCACAGAGTTACATCTTTCCTCTCAAGAAGCCTTTCGCTAAGGCTGTTCTTGTGGAATTGGCAAAGGTATATTTGGAAGCCCATAGAGGGCTATGGTGAAAAAGGAATTATCTTCCGTTCAAAACTGGAAAGAAGCTTTCTGAGAAACTGCTCTGTGTTCTGTTAATTCATCTCACAGAGTTACATCTTTTCCTTCAAGAAGCCTTTCGCTAAGGCTGTTCTTGTGGAATTGGCAAAGGGATACTTGGAAGCCCATAGAGGGCTATGGTGAAAAAGGAAATATCTTCCGTTCAAAACTGGAAAGAAGCTTTCTGAGAAACTGCTCTGTGTTCTGTTAATTCATCTCACAGAGTTACATCTTTCCCTTCAAGAAGCCTTTCGCTAAGTCTGTTCTTGTGGAATTGGCAAAGGGATATTTGGAAGCCCATAGAAGGCTATGGTGAAAAAGGAAATATTTTCCGTTCAAAACTGGAGAGAAGCATTCTGAGAAACTGCTCTGTGTTCTGTTAATTCATCTCACAGAGTTACATCTATCCCTTCAAGAAGCCTTTCGCTAAGGCTGTTCTTGTGCAATTGGCAAAGGGATATTTGGAAGCCCATAGAGGGCTATGGTGAAAAAGGAAATATCTTCCGTTCAAAACTGAAAAGAAGCTTTCTGAGAAACTGCTGTGTGTTCTGTTAATTCATCTCACAGAGTTACATCTTTCCCTTCAAGAAGCCTTTCGCTAAGGCTGTTCTTGTGGAATTGGCAAAGGGATATTTAGAAGCCCATAGAGGGCTATGGTGAAAAAGGAAATATTTTCCGTTCAAAACTGGAAAGAAGCTTTCTGAGAAACTGCTCTATGTGCTGTTAATTCATCTCACAGGGTTACATCTTTCCCTTCAAGAAGTCTTTCGCTAAGGCTGTTCTTGTGGAATTGGCAAAGGGATATTTGGAAGCCCATAGAGGGCTATAGTGAAAAAGGAAATATCTTCCGTTCAAAACTGGAAAGAAGCTTTCTGAGAAACTGCTCTGTGTTCTGTTAATTCATCTCACAGAGTTACATCTTTCCCTTCAAGAAGCCTTTCGCTAAGGCTGTTCTTGTGGAATTGGCAAAGGGATATTTGGAAGCCATAGAGGGCTATGGTGAAAAAGGAAATATCTTCCCTTCAAAACTGGAAAAAAGCTTTCTGAGAAACTGCTCTGTGTTCTGTTAATTCATTTCACAGTGTTACATAATTCAATTGAAGAAGCCTTTCGCTAAGGCTGTTCTTGTGGAATTGGCAAAGGGATATTTGGAAGCCCATAGAGGGCTACGGTGAAAAAGGAAATATCTTCCGTTCAAAACTGGAAAGAAGCTTTCTGAGAAACTGCTCTGTGTTCTGTTAATTCATCTCACAGAGTTACATCTTTCCCTTCAAGAAGCCTTTCGCTTAGGCTGTTCTTGTGGAATTAGCAAAGGGATATTTGGAAGCCCATAGAGGGCTATGGTGAAAAAGGAAATATCTTCCGTTCAAAACTGAAAAGAACCTTTCTGAGAAACTGCTCTGTGTTCTGTTAATTCATCTCACAGAGTTACATCTTTCCCTTCAAGAAGCCTTTCGCTAAGTTTGTTCTTGTGGAATTGTCAAAGGGATATTTGGAAGCCCATAGAGGGCTATGGTGAAAAAGGAAATATCTTCCGTTCAAAACTGGAAAGAAGCTTTCTGAGAAACTGCTCTGTGTTCTGCTAATTCATCTCACAGTGTTACATCTTTCACTTCAAGAAGCCTTTCGCAAAGGCTGTTCTTGTGGAATTGGCAAAGGGATATTTGGAAGCCCATAGAGGGCTATGGTGAAAAAGGAAATATCTTCCGTTCAAAACTGGAAAGAAGCTTTCTGAGAAACTGCTCTGTGTTCTGTTAATTCATCTCACAGAGTTACATCTTTCCCTTCAAGAAGCCTTTCGCTAAGGCTGTTCTTGTGGAATTGGCAAAGGGATATTTGGAAGCCCATAGAGGGCTATGGTGAAAAAGGAAATATCTTCCGTTCAAAATTGGAAAGAAGCTTTCTGAGAAACTGCACTCTGTTCTGTTAATTCACCTCACAGAGTTACATCTTTCCCTTCAAGAAGCCTTTCGCTAAGGCTGTTCTTGTGGAATTGGCAAAGGGATATTTGGAAGCCCATAGAGGGCTATGGTGAAAAAGGAAATATCTTCCGTTCAAAACTGGAAAGAAGGTTTCTGAGAAACTGCTCTGTGTTCTGTTAATTCATCTCACAGAGTTACATCTTTCCCTTCAAGAAGTCTTTCGCTAAGGCTATTCTTGTGGAATTGGCAAAGGGATATTTGGAAGCCCATAGAGGTCTATGGTGAAAAAGGAAGTATCTTCCGTTCAAAACTGGAAAGAAGCTTTCTGAGAAACTGCTCTGTGTTCTCTTAATTCATCTCACAGAGTTACATCTTTAACTTCAAGAAGCCTTTCGCTAAGGCTGTTCTTGTGGAATTGGCAAAGGGATATTTGGAAGCCCATAGAGGGCTATGGTGAAAAAGGAAATATCTTCCGTTCAAAACTGGAAAGAAACTTTCTGAGAAACTGCTCTGTGTTCTGTTAATTCATCTCACAGAGTTACATCTTTCCCTTCAAGAAGTCTTTCGCTAAGGCTGTTCTTGTGGAATTGGCAAAGGGATATTTGGAAGCCCATAGAGGTCTATGGTGAAAAAGGAAATATCTTCCGTTCAAAACTGGAAAGAAGCTTTTTGAGAAAACTGCTCTGTGTTCTGTTAATTCATCTCACAGTGTTACATCTATCCCTTCAAGAAGCCTTTCGCTAAGGCTGTTCTTGTGCAATTGGCAAAGTGATATTTGGAAGCCCATAGAGGGCTATGGTGAAAAAGGAAATATCTTCCGTGCAAAACTGGAAAGAAGCTTTCTGAGAAACTGCTGTGTGTACTGTTAATTTATCTCACAGAGTTACATCTTTCCCTTCAAGAAGCCTTTCGCTAAGGCTGTTCTTGTGGAATTGGCAAAGGGATATTTGGAAGCCCATAGAGAGCTATGCTGAAAAAATTAAATATCTTCCGTTCAAAACTGGAAAGAAGCTTTCTGAGAAACTGCTCTGTGTTCTGTTAATTCATCTCACAGAGTTACATCTTTCCCTTCAAGAAGCCTTTCGCTAAGGCTGTTCTTGTGGAATTGGCAAAGGGATATTTGGAAGCCCATAGAGGGCTATGGTGAAAAAGGAAATATCTTCCGTTCAAAACTGGAAAGAAGCTTTCTGAGAAACTGCTCTGTGTTCTGTTAATTCATCTCACAGAGTTACATCTTTCCGTTCAAGAAGCCTTTCGCTAAGGCTGTTCTTGTGTAATTGGCAAAGGGATATTTGGAAGCCCATAGAGGTCTATGGTGAAAAAGGAAATATCTTCCGTTCAAAACTGGAAAGAAGCTTTCTGAGAAACTGCTCTGTGTTCTGTTAATTCATCTCACAGAGTTACATCTTTCCCTTCAAGAAGCCTTTCGCTAAGGCTGTTCTTGTGGAATTGGCAAAGGGATACTTGGAAGCCCATAGAGGGCTATGGTGAAAAAGGAAATATCTTCCGTTCAAAACTGGAAAGAAGCTTTCTGAGAAACTGCTCTGTGTTCTTTTAATTCATCTCACAGAGTTACATCTTTCCCTTCAAGAAGCCTTTCGCTAAGTCTGTTCTTGTGGAATTGGCAAAGGGATATTTGGAAGCCCATAGAAGGCTATGGTGAAAAAGGAAATATTTTCCGTTCAAAACTGGAGAGAAGCTTTCTGAGAAACTGCTCTGTGTTCTGTTAATTCATCTCACAGAGTTACATCTATCCCTTCAAGAAGCCTTTCGCTAAGGCTGTTCTTGTGCAATTGGCAAAGGGATATTTGGAAGCCCATAGAGGGCTATGGTGAAAAAGGAAATATCTTCCGTTCAAAACTGAAAAGAAGCTTTCTGAGAAACTGCTGTGTGTTCTGTTAATTCATCTCACAGAGTTACATCTTTCCCTTCAAGAAGCCTTTCGCTAAGGCTGTTCTTGTGGAATTGGCAAAGGGATATTTAGAAGCCCATAGAGGGCTATGGTGAAAAAGGAAATATTTTCCGTTCAAAACTGGAAAGAAGCTTTCTGAGAAACTGCTCTATGTGCTGTTAATTCATCTCACAGGGTTACATCTTTCCCTTCAAGAAGTCTTTCGCTAAGGCTGTTCTTGTGGAATTGGCAAAGGGATATTTGGAAGCCCATAGAGGGCTATAGTGAAAAAGGAAATATCTTCCGTTCAAAACTGGAAAGAAGCTTTCTGAGAAACTGCTCTGTGTTCTGTTAATTCATCTCACAGAGTTACATCTTTCCCTTCAAGAAGCCTTTCGCTAAGGCTGTTCTTGTGGAATTGGCAAAGGGATATTTGGAAGCCATAGAGGGCTATGGTGAAAAAGGAAATATCTTCCCTTCAAAACTGGAAAAAAGCTTTCTGAGAAACTGCTCTGTGTTCTGTTAATTCATTTCACAGTGTTACATAATTCAATTGAAGAAGCCTTTCGCTAAGGCTGTTCTTGTGGAATTGGCAAAGGGATATTTGGAAGCCCATAAAGGGCTACGGTGAAAAAGGAAATATCTTCCGTTCAAAACTGGAAAGAAGCTTTCTGAGAAACTGCTCTGTGTTCTGTTAATTCATCTCACAGAGTTACATCTTTCCCTTCAAGAAGCCTTTCGCTTAGGCTGTTCTTGTGGAATTGGCAAAGGGATATTTGGAAGCCCATAGAGGGCTATGGTGAAAAAGGAAATATCTTCCGTTCAAAACTGAAAAGAACCTTTCTGAGAAACTGCTCTGTGTTCTGTTAATTCATCTCACAGAGTTACATCTTTCCCTTCAAGAAGCCTTTCGCTAAGTTTGTTCTTGTGGAATTGTCAAAGGGATATTTGGAAGCCCATAGAGGGCTATGGTGAAAAAGGAAATATCTTCCGTTCAAAACTGGAAAGAAGCTTTCTGATAAACTGCTCTGTGTTCTGCTAATTCATCTCACAGTGTTACATCTTTCACTTCAAGAAGCCTTTCGCAAAGGCTGTTCTTGTGGAATTGGCAAAGGGATATTTGGAAGCCCATAGAGGGCTATGGTGAAAAAGGAAATATCTTCCGTTCAAAACTGGAAAGAAGCTTTCTGAGAAACTGCTCTGTGTTCTGTTAATTCATCTCACAGAGTTACATCTTTCCCTTCAAGAAGCCTTTCGCTAAGGCTGTTCTTGTGGAATTGGCAAAGGGATATTTGGAAGCCCATAGAGGGCTATGGTGAAAAAGGAAATATCTTCCGTTCAAAATTGGAAAGAAGCTTTCTGAGAAACTGCTCTGTGTTCTGTTAATTCATCTCACAGAGTTACATCTTTCCCTTCAAGAAGCCTTTCGCTAAGTCTGTTTTTGTGGAATTGGCAAAGGGATATTTGGAAGCCCATAGAGGGCTATGGTGAAAAAGGAAATATCTTCCGTTCAAAACTGGAAAGAAGCTTTCTGAGAAACTGCTCTGTGTTCTGTTAACTCATCGCACAGAGTTACATCTTTCCCTTCAAGAAGCCTTTCGCTAAGGCTGTTCTTGTGGAATTGGCAAAGGGATATTTGGAAGCCCATAGAGGGCTATGGTGAAAAAGGAAATATCTTCCGTTCAAAACTGGAAAGAAGCTTTCTGAGAAACTGCTCTGTGTTCTGTTAATTCATCTCACAGAGTTACATCTTTCCCTTCAAGAAGCCTTTCGCTAAGGCTGTTCTTGTGGAATTGGCAAAGGGATATTTGGAAGCCCATAGAGGGCTATGGTGAAAAAGGAAATATCTTCCGTTCAAAACTGGAAAGAAGCTTTCTGAGAAACTGCTCTGTGTTCTCTTAATTCATCTCACTGAGTTACATCTTTCCCTTCAAGAAGCCTTTCGCTAAGGCTGTTCTTGTGGAATTGGCAAAGGGATATTTGGAAGCCCATAGAGGGCTATGGTGAAAAAGGAAATATCTTCCGTTCAAAACTGGAAAGAAGCTTTCTGAGAAACTGCTCTGTGTTCTGTTAATTCATCTCACAGAGTTACATCTTTCCCTTCAAGAAGCCTTTCGCTAAGGCTGTTCTTGTGGAATTGGCAAAGGGATATTTGGAAGCCCATAGAGGGCTATGGTGAAAAAGGAAATATCTTCCGTTCAAAACTGGAAAGAAGCTTTCTGAGAAACTGCTCTGTGTTCTGTTAATTCATCTCACAGAGTTACATCTTTCCCTTCAAGAAGCCTTTCGCTCAGGCTGTTCTTGTGGAATTGGCAAAGGGATATTTGGAAGCCCATAGAGGGCTATGGTGAAAAAGGAAATATCTTCCGTTCAAAACTGGAAAGAAGCTTTCTGAGAAACTGCTCTGTGTTCTCTTAATTCATCTCACTGAGTTACATCTTTCCCTTCAAGAAGCCTTTCGCTAAGGCTGTTCTTGTGGAATTGGCAAAGGGATATTTGGAAGCCCATAGAGGGCTATGGTGAAAAAGGAAATATCTTCCGTTCAAAACTGGAAAGAAGCTTTCTGAGAAACTGCTCTGTGTTCTGTTAATTCATCTCACAGAGTTACATCTTTCCCTTCAAGAAGCCTTTCGCTAAGGCTGTTCTTGTGGAATTGGCAAAGGGATATTTGGAAGCCCATAGAGGGCTATGGTGAAAAAGGAAATATCTTCCGTTCAAAACTGGAAAGAAGCTTTCTGAGAAACTGCTCTGTGTTCTGTTAATTCATCTCACAGAGTTACATCTTTCCCTTCAAGAAGCCTTTCGCTCAGGCTGTTCTTGTGGAATTGGCAAAGGGATATTTGGAAGCCCATAGAGGGCTATGGTGAAAAAGGAAATATCTTCCGTTCAAAACTGGAAAGAAGCTTTCTGAGAAACTGCTCTGTGTTCTGTTAATTCATCTCACAGAGTTACATCTTTCGCTTCAAGAAGCCTTTCGCTAAGGCTGTTCTTGTGGAATTGGCAAAGGGATATTTGGAAGCCCATAGAGGGCTATGGTGAAAAAGGAAATATCTTCCGTTCAAAACTGGAAAGAAGCTTTCTGAGAAACTGCTCTGTGTTCTGTTAATTCATCTCACAGAGTTACATCTTTCACTTCAAGAAGCCTTTCGCTAAGGTTTTTCTTGCGGAATTGTCAAAGGGATATTTGGAAGCCCATAGAGGGCTATGGTGAAAAAGGAAATATCTTCCGTTCAAAACTGGAAAGAAGCTTTCTGAGAAACTGCTCTGTGTTCTGTTAATTCATCTCACAGTGTTACATCTTTGCCTTCAAGAAGCCTTTCGCTAAGGCTGTTCTTGTGGAATTGGCAAAGGGATATTTGGAAGCCCATAGAGGGCTATGGTAAAGAAGGAAATATCTTCCGTTCAAAACTGGAAAGAAGCTTTCTGAGAAACTGCTCTGTGTTCTGTTAATTCATCTCACAGAGTTACATCTTTCCCTTCAAGAAGCCTTTCACTAAGGCTGTTCTTGTGGAATTGGCAAAGGGATATTTGGATGCCCATAGAGGGCTATGGTGAAAAAGGAAATATCTTCCGTTCAAAACAGGAAAGAAGCTTTCTGAGAAACTGCTCTGTGTTCTGTTAATTCATCTCACAGAGTTACATCTTTCCTCTCAAGAAGCCTTTCGCTAAGGCTGTTCTTGTGGAATTGGCAAAGGTATATTTGGAAGCCCATAGAGGGCTATGGTGAAAAAGGAATTATCTTCCGTTCAAAACTGGAAAGAAGCTTTCTGAGAAACTGCTCTGTGTTCTGTTAATTCATCTCACAGAGTTACATCTTTCCCTTCAAGAAGCCTTTCGCTAAGGCTGTTCTTGTGGAATTGGCAAAGGGATACTTGGAAGCCCATAGAGGGCTATGGTGAAAAAGGAAATATCTTCCGTTCAAAACTGGAAAGAAGCTTTCTGAGAAACTGCTCTGTGTTCTGTTAATTCATCTCACAGAGTTACATCTTTCCCTTCAAGAAGCCTTTCGCTAAGTCTGTTCTTGTGGAATTGGCAAAGGGATATTTGGAAGCCCATAGAGGGCTATGGTGAAAAAGGAAATATTTTCCGTTCAAAACTGGAGAGAAGCTTTCTGAGAAACTGCTCTGTGTTCTGTTAATTCATCTCACAGAGTTACATCTATCCCTTCAAGAAGCCTTTCGCTAAGGCTGTTCTTGTGCAATTGGCAAAGGGATATTTGGAAGCCCATAGAGGGCTATGGTGAAAAAGGAAATATCTTCCGTTCAAAACTGAAAAGAAGCTTTCTGAGAAACTGCTGTGTGTTCTGTTAATTTATCTCACAGAGTTACATCTTTCCCTTCAAGAAGCCTTTCGCTAAGGCTGTTCTTGTGGAATTGGCAAAGGGATATTTAGAAGCCCATAGAGGGCTATGGTGAAAAAGGAAATATTTTCCGTTCAAAACTGGAAAGAAGCTTTCTGAGAAACTGCTCTATGTTCTGTTAATTCATCTCACAGGGTTACATCTTTCCCTTCAAGAAGTCTTTCGCTAAGGCTGTTCTTGTGGAATTGGCAAAGGGATATTTGGAAGCCCATAGAGGGCTATAGTGAAAAAGGAAATATCTTCCGTTCAAAACTGGAAAGAAGCTTTCTGAGAAACTGCTCTGTGTTCTGTTAATTCATCTCACAGAGTTACATCTTTCCCTTCAAGAAGCCTTTCGCTAAGGCTGTTCTTGTGGAATTGGCAAAAGGATATTTGGAAGCCCATAGAGGGCTATAGTGAAAAAGGAAATATCTTCCGTTCAAAACTGGAAAGAAGCTTTCTGAGAAACTGCTCTGTGTTGTATTAATTCATATCACAGAGTTGCATCTTTCCCTTCAAGAAGCCTTTCGCTAAGGCTGTTCTTGTGGAATTGGCAAAGGGATATTTGGAAGCCCATAGAGGGCTATGGTGAAAAAGGAAATATCTTCCGTTCAAAACTGGAAAGAAGCTTTCTGAGAAACTGCACTCTGTTCTGTTAATTCACCTCACAGAGTTACATCTTTCCCTTCAAGAAGCCTTTCGCTAAGGCTGTTCTTGTGGAATTGGCAAAGGGATATTTGGAAGCCCATAGAGGGCTATGGTGAAAAAGGAAATATCTTCCGTTCAAAACTGGAAAGAAGGTTTCTGAGAAACTGCTCTGTGTTCTGTTAATTCATCTCACAGAGTTACATCTTTCCCTTCAAGAAGTCTTTCGCTAAGGCTATTCTTGTGGAATTGGCAAAGGGATATTTGGAAGCCCATAGAGGTCTATGGTGAAAAAGGAAGTATCTTCCGTTCAAAACTGGAAAGAAGCTTTCTGAGAAACTGCTCTGTGTTCTGTTAATTCATCTCACAGAGTTACATCTTTAACTTCAAGAAGCCTTTCGCTAAGGCTGTTCTTGTGGAATTGGCAAAGGGATATTTGGAAGCCCATAGAGGGCTATGGTGAAAAAGGAAATATCTTCCGTTCAAAACTGGAAAGAAACTTTCTGAGAAACTGCTCTGTGTTCTGTTAATTCATCTCACAGAGTTACATCTTTCCCTTCAAGAAGTCTTTCGCTAAGGCTGTTCTTGTGGAATTGGCAAAGGGATATTTGGAAGCCCATAGAGGTCTATGGTGAAAAAGGAAATATCTTCCGTTCAAAACTGGAAAGAAGCTTTTTGAGAAACTGCTCTGTGTTCTGTTAATTCATCTCACAGTGTTACATCTATCCCTTCAAGAAGCCTTTCGCTAAGGCTGTTCTTGTGCAATTGGCAAAGGGATATTTGGAAGCCCATAGAGGGCTATGGTGAAAAAGGAAATATCTTCCGTGCAAAACTGGAAAGAAGCTTTCTGAGAAACTGCTGTGTGTACTGTTAATTTATCTCACAGAGTTACATCTTTCCCTTCAAGAAGCCTTTCGCTAAGGCTGTTCTTGTGGAATTGGCAAAGGGATATTTGGAAGCCCATAGAGGGCTATGCTGAAAAAATTAAATATCTTCCGTTCAAAACTGGAAAGAAGCTTTCTGAGAAACTGCTCTGTGTTCTGTTAATTCATCTCACTGAGTTACATCTTTCCCTTCAAGAAGCCTTTCGCTAAGGCTGTTCTTGTGGAATTGGCAAAGGGATATTTGGAAGCCCATAGAGGGCTACGGTGAAAAAGGAAATATCTTCCGTTCAAAACTGGAAAGAAGCTTTCTGAGAAACTGCTCTGTGTTCTGTTAATTCATCTCACAGAGTTACATCTTTCCCTTCAAGAAGCCTTTCGCTTAGGCTGTTCTTGTGGAATTGGCAAAGGGATATTTGGAAGCCCATAGAGGGCTATGGTGAAAAAGGAAATATCTTCCGTTCAAAACTGAAAAGAACCTTTCTGAGAAACTGCTCTGTGTTCTGTTAATTCATCTCACAGAGTTACATCTTTCCCTTCAAGAAGCCTTTCGCTAAGTTTGTTCTTGTGGAATTGTCAAAGGGATATTTGGAAGCCCATAGAGGGCTATGGTGAAAAAGGAAATATCTTCCGTTCAAAACTGGAAAGAAGCTTTCTGAGAAACTGCTCTGTGTTCTGCTAATTCATCTCACAGTGTTACATCTTTCACTTCAAGAAGCCTTTCGCAAAGGCTGTTCTTGTGGAATTGGCAAAGGGATATTTGGAAGCCCATAGAGGGCTATGGTGAAAAAGGAAATATCTTCCGTTCAAAACTGGAAAGAAGCTTTCTGAGAAACTGCTCTGTGTTCTGTTAATTCATCTCACAGAGTTACATCTTTCCCTTCAAGAAGCCTTTCGCTAAGGCTGTTCTTGTGGAATTGGCAAAGGGATATTTGGAAGCCCATAGAGGGCTATGGTGAAAAAGGAAATATCTTCCGTTCAAAATTGGAAAGAAGCTTTCTGAGAAACTGCTCTGTGTTCTGTTAATTCATCTCACAGAGTTACATCTTTCCCTTCAAGAAGCCTTTCGCTAAGTCTGTTTTTGTGGAATTGGCAAAGGGATATTTGGAAGCCCATAGAGGGCTATGGTGAAAAAGGAAATATCTTCCGTTCAAAACTGGAAAGAAGCTTTCTGAGAAACTGCTCTGTGTTCTGTTAACTCATCGCACAGAGTTACATCTTTCCCTTCAAGAAGCCTTTCGCTAAGGCTGTTCTTGTGGAATTGGCAAAGGGATATTTGGAAGCCCATAGAGGGCTATGGTGAAAAAGGAAATATCTTCCGTTCAAAACTGGAAAGAAGCTTTCTGAGAAACAGCTCTGTGTTCTGTTAATTCATCTCACAGAGTTACATCTTTCCCTTCAAGAAGCCTTTCGCTAAGGCTGTTCTTGTGGAATTGGCAAAGGGATATTTGGAAGCCCATAGAGGGCTATGGTGAAAAAGGAAATATCTTCCGTTCAAAATTGGAAAGAAGCTTTCTGAGAAACTGCTCTGTGTTCTGTTAATTCATCTCACAGAGTTACATCTTTCCCTTCAAGAAGCCTTTCGCTAAGGCTGTTCTTGTGGAATTGGCAAAGGGATATTTGGAAGCCCATAGAGGGCTATGGTGAAAAAGGAAATATCTTCCGTTCAAAACTGGAAAGAACCTTTCTGAGAAACTGCTCTGTGTTCTGTTAATTCATCTCACAGAGTTACATCTTTCCCTTCAAGAAGCCTTTCGCTAAGGCTGTTCTGGTGGAATTGGCAAAGGGATATTTGGAAGCCCATAGAGGGCTATGGTGAAAAAGGAAATATCTTCCGTTCAAAACTGGAAAGAAGCTTTCTGAGAAACTGCTCTGTGTTCTGTTAATTCATCTCACAGAGTTACATCTTTCCCTTCAAGAAGCCTTTCGCTAAGGCTGTTCTTGTGGAATTGGCAAAAGGATATTTGGAAGCCCATAGAGGGCTATGGTGAAAAAGGAAATATCTTCCGTTCAAAACTGGAAAGAAGCTTTCTGAGAAACTGCTCTGTGTTCTATTAATTCATCTCACAGAGTTGCATCTTTCCCTTCAAGAAGCCTTTCGCTAAGGCTGTTCTTGTGGAATTGGCAAAGGGATATTTGGAAGCCCATAGAGGGCTATGGTGAAAACAGGAAATATCTTCCGTTCAAAACTGGAAAGAAGCTTTCTGAGAAACTGCACTCTGTTCTGTTAATTCACCTCACAGAGTTACATCTTTCCCTTCAAGAAGCCTTTCGCTAAGGCTGTTCTTGTGGAATTGGCAAAGGGATATTTGGAAGCCCATAGAGGGCTATGGTGAAAAAGGAAATATCTTCCGTTCAAAACTGGAAAGAAGTTTTCTGAGAAACTGCTCTGTGTTCTGTTAATTCATCTCACAGAGTTACATCTTTCCCTTCAAGAAGTCTTTCGCTAAGGCTATTCTTGTGGAATTGGCAAAGGGATATTTGGAAGCCCATAGAGGTCTATGGTGAAAAAGGAAGTATCTTCCGTTCAAAACTGGAAAGAAGCTTTCTGAGAAACTGCTCTGTGTTCTGTTAATTCATCTCACAGAGTTACATCTTTAACTTCAAGAAGCCTTTCGCTAAGGCTGTTCTTGTGGAATTGGCAAAGGGATATTTGGAAGCCCATAGAGGGCTATGGTGAAAAAGGAAATATCTTCCGTTCAAAACTGGAAAGAAACTTTCTGAGAAACTGCTCTGTGTTCTGTTAATTCATCTCACAGAGTTACATCTTTCCCTTCAAGAAGTCTTTCGCTAAGGCTGTTCTTGTGGAATTGGCAAAGGGATATTTGGAAGCCCATAGAGGTCTATGGTGAAAAAGGAAATATCTTCCGTTCAAAACTGGAAAGAAGCTTTTTGAGAAACTGCTCTGTGTTCTGTTAATTCATCTCACAGTGTTACATCTATCCCTTCAAGAAGCCTTTCGCTAAGGCTGTTCTTGTGCAATTGGCAAAGGGATATTTGGAAGCCCATAGAGGGCTATGGTGAAAAAGGAAATATCTTCCGTGCAAAACTGGAAAGAAGCTTTCTGAGAAACTGCTGTGTGTACTGTTAATTTATCTCACAGAGTTACATCTTTCCCTTCAAGAAGCCTTTCGCTAAGGCTGTTCTTGTGGAATTGGCAAAGGGATATTTGGAAGCCCATAGAGGGCTATGCTGAAAAAATTAAATATCTTCCGTTCAAAACTGGAAAGAAGCTTTCTGAGAAACTGATCTGTGTTCTGTTAATTCATCTCACTGAGTTACATCTTTCCCTTCAAGAAGCCTTTCGCTAAGGCTGTTCTTGTGGAATTGGCAAAGGGATATTTGGAAGCCCATAGAGGGCTATGGTGAAAAAGGAAATATCTTCCGTTCAAAACTGGAAAGAACCTTTCTGAGAAACTGCTCTGTGTTCTGTTAATTCATCTCACAGAGTTACATCTTTCCCTTCAAGAAGCCTTTCGCTAAGGCTGTTCTTGTGGAATTGGCAAAGGGATATTTGGAAGCCCATAGAGGGCTATGGTGAAAAAGGAAATATCTTCCGTTCAAAACTGGAAAGAAGCTTTCTGAGAAACTGCTCTGTGTTCTCTTAATTCATCTCACTGAGTTACATCTTTCCCTTCAAGAAGCCTTTCGCTAAGGCTGTTCTTGTGGAATTGGCAAAGGGATATTTGGAAGCCCATAGAGGGCTATGGTGAAAAAGGAAATATCTTCCGTTCAAAACTGGAAAGAAGCTTTCTGAGAAACTGCTCTGTGTTCTGTTAATTCATCTCACAGAGTTACATCTTTCCCTTCAAGAAGCCTTTCGCTAAGGCTGTTCTTGTGGAATTGGCAAAGGGATATTTGGAAGCCCATAGAGGGCTATGGTGAAAAAGGAAATATCTTCCGTTCAAAACTGGAAAGAAGCTTTCTGAGAAACTGCTCTGTGTTCTGTTAATTCATCTCACAGAGTTACATCTTTCCCTTCAAGAAGCCTTTCGCTCAGGCTGTTCTTGTGGAATTGGCAAAGGGATATTTGGAAGCCCATAGAGGGCTATGGTGAAAAAGGAAATATCTTCCGTTCAAAACTGGAAAGAAGCTTTCTGAGAAACTGCTCTGTGTTCTGTTAATTCATCTCACAGAGTTACATCTTTCGCTTCAAGAAGCCTTTCGCTAAGGCTGTTCTTGTGGAATTGGCAAAGGGATATTTGGAAGCCCATAGAGGGCTATGGTGAAAAAGGAAATATCTTCCGTTCAAAACTGGAAAGAAGCTTTCTGAGAAACTGCTCTGTGTTCTGTTAATTCATCTCACAGAGTTACATCTTTCACTTCAAGAAGCCTTTCGCTAAGGTTTTTCTTGCGGAATTGTCAAAGGGATATTTGGAAGCCCATAGAGGGCTATGGTGAAAAAGGAAATATCTTCCGTTCAAAACTGGAAAGAAGCTTTCTGAGAAACTGCTCTGTGTTCTGTTAATTCATCTCACAGTGTTACATCTTTGCCTTCAAGATGCCTTTCGCTAAGGCTGTTCTTGTGGAATTGGCAAAGGGATATTTGGAAGCCCATAGAGGGCTATGGTAAAGAAGGAAATATCTTCCGTTCAAAACTGGAAAGAAGCTTTCTGAGAAACTGCTCTGTGTTCTGTTAATTCATCTCACAGAGTTACATCTTTCCCTTCAAGAAGCCTTTCACTAAGGCTGTTCTTGTGGAATTGGCAAAGGGATATTTGGAAGCCCATAGAGGGCTATATTGAAAAAGGAAATATCTTCCGTTCAAAACAGGAAAGAAGCTTTCTGAGAAACTGCTCTGTGTTCTGTTAATTCATCTCACAGAGTTACATCTTTCCTCTAAAGAAGCCTTTCGCTAAGGCTGTTCTTGTGGAATTGGCAAAGGTATATTTGGAAGCCCATAGAGGGCTATGGTGAAAAAGGAATTATCTTCCGTTCAAAACTGGAAAGAAGCTTTCTGAGAAACTGCTCTGTGTTCTGTTAATTCATCTCACAGAGTTACATCTTTCCCTTCAAGAAGCCTTTCGCTAAGGCTGTTCTTGTGGAATTGGCAAAGGGATACTTGGAAGCCCATAGAGGGCTATGGTGAAAAAGGAAATATCTTCCGTTCAAAATGGAAAGAAGCTTTCTGAGAAACTGCTCTGTGTTCTGTTAATTCATCTCACAGAGTTACATCTTTCCCTTCAAGAAGCCTTTCGCTAAGTCTGTTCTTGTGGAATTGGCAAAGGGATATTTGGAAGCCCATAGAGGGCTATGGTGAAAAAGGAAATATTTTCCGTTCAAAACTGGAGAGAAGCTTTCTGAGAAACTGCTCTGTGTTCTGTTAATTCATCTCACAGAGTTACATCTATCCCTTCAAGAAGCCTTTCGCTAAGGCTGTTCTTGTGCAATTGGCAAAGGGATATTTGGAAGCCCATAGAGGGCTATGGTGAAAAAGGAAATATCTTCCGTTCAAAACTGAAAAGAAGCTTTCTGAGAAACTGCTGTGTGTTCTGTTAATTTATCTCACAGAGTTACATCTTTCCCTTCAAGAAGCCTTTCGCTAAGGCTGTTCTTGTGGAATTGGCAAAGGGATATTTAGAAGCCCATAGAGGGCTATGGTGAAAAAGGAAATATTTTCCGTTCAAAACTGGAAAGAAGCTTTCTGAGAAACTGCTCTATGTTCTGTTAATTCATCTCACAGGGTTACATCTTTCCCTTCAAGAAGTCTTTCGCTAAGGCTGTTCTTGTGGAATTGGCAAAGGGATATTTGGAAGCCCATAGAGGGCTATAGTGAAAAAGGAAATATCTTCCGTTCAAAACTGGAAAGAAGCTTTCTGAGAAACTGCTCTGTGTTCTGTTAATTCATCTCACAGAGTTACATCTTTCCCTTCAAGAAGCCTTTCGCTAAGGCTGTTCTTGTGGAATTGGCAAAAGGATATTTGGAAGCCCATAGAGGGCTATGGTGAAAAAGGAAATATCTTCCGTTCAAAACTGGAAAGAAGCTTTCTGAGAAACTGCTCTGTGTTGTATTAATTCATATCACAGAGTTGCATCTTTCCCTTCAAGAAGCCTTTCGCTAAGGCTGTTCTTGTGGAATTGGCAAAGGGATATTTGGAAGCCCATAGAGGGCTATGGTGAAAAAGGAAATATCTTCCGTTCAAAACTGGAAAGAAGCTTTCTGAGAAACTGCACTCTGTTCTGTTAATTCACCTCACAGAGTTACATCTTTCCCTTCAAGAAGCCTTTCGCTAAGGCTGTTCTTGTGGAATTGGCAAAGGGATATTTGGAAGCCCATAGAGGGCTATGGTGAAAAAGGAAATATCTTCCGTTCAAAACTGGAAAGAAGGTTTCTGAGAAACTGCTCTGTGTTCTGTTAATTCATCTCACAGAGTTACATCTTTCCCTTCAAGAAGTCTTTCGCTAAGGCTATTCTTGTGGAATTGGCAAAGGGATATTTGGAAGCCCATAGAGGTCTATGGTGAAAAAGGAAGTATCTTCCGTTCAAAACTGGAAAGAAGCTTTCTGAGAAACTGCTCTGTGTTCTGATAATTCATCTCACAGAGTTACATCTTTAACTTCAAGAAGCCTTTCGCTAAGGCTGTTCTTGTGGAATTGGCAAAGGGATATTTGGAAGCCCATAGAGGGCTATGCTGAAAAAATTAAATATCTTCCGTTCAAAACTGGAAAGAAGCTTTCTGAGAAACTGCTCTGTGTTCTGTTAATTCATCTCACAGTGTTACATCTATCCCTTCAAGAAGCCTTTCGCTAAGGCTGTTCTTGTGCAATTGGCAAAGGGATATTTGGAAGCCCATAGAGGGCTATGGTGAAAAAGGAAATATCTTCCGTGCAAAACTGGAAAGAAGCTTTCTGAGAAACTGCTGTGTGTACTGTTAATTTATCTCACAGAGTTACATCTTTCCCTTCAAGAAGCCTTTCGCTAAGGCTGTTCTTGTGGAATTGGCAAAGGGATATTTGGAAGCCCATAGAGGGCTATGCTGAAAAAATTAAATATCTTCCGTTCAAAACTGGAAAGAAGCTTTCTGAGAAACTGCTCTGTGTTCTGTTAATTCATCTCACTGAGTTACATCTTTCCCTTCAAGAAGCCTTTCGCTAAGGCTGTTCTTGTGGAATTGGCAAAGGGATATTTGGAAGCCCATAGAGGGCTATGGTGAAAAAGGAAATATCTTCCGTTCAAAACTGGAAAGAAGCTTTCTGAGAAACTGCTCTGTGTTCTGTTAATTCATCTCACAGAGTTACATCTTTCCGTTCAAGAAGCCTTTCGCTAAGGCTGTTCTTGTGGAATTGGCAAAGGGATATTTGGAAGCCCATAGAGGGCTATGGTGAAAAAGGAAATATCTTCCGTTCAAAACTGGAAAGAAGCTTTCTGAGAAACTGCTCTGTGTTCTGTTAATTCATCTCACAGAGTTACATCTTTCCCTTCAAGAAGCCTTTCGCTAAGGCTGTTCTTGTGGAATTGGCAAAGGGATATTTGGAAGCCCATAGAGGGCTATGGTGAAAAAGGAAATATCTTCCGTTCAAAACTGGAAAGAAGCTTTCTGAGAAACTGCTCTGTGTTCTGTTAATTCATCTCACAGAGTTACATCTTTCGCTTCAAGAAGCCTTTCGCTAAGGCTGTTCTTGTGGAATTGGCAAAGGGATATTTGGAAGCCCATAGAGGGCTATGGTGAAAAAGGAAATATCTTCCGTTCAAAACTGGAAAGAAGCTTTCTGAGAAACTGCTCTGTGTTCTGTTAATTCATCTCACAGAGTTACATCTTTCACTTCAAGAAGCCTTTCGCTAAGGTTTTTCTTGCGGAATTGTCAAAGGGATATTTGGAAGCCCATAGAGGGCTATGGTGAAAAAGGAAATATCTTCCGTTCAAAACTGGAAAGAAGCTTTCTGAGAAACTGCTCTGTGTTCTGTTAATTCATCTCACAGTGTTACATCTTTGCCTTCAAGAAGCCTTTCGCTAAGGCTGTTCTTGTGGAATTGGCAAGGGGATATTTGGAAGCCCATAGAGGGCTATGGTAAAGAAGGAAATATCTTCCGTTCAAAACTGGAAAGAAGCTTTCTGAGAAACTGCTCTGTGTTCTGTTAATTCATCTCACAGAGTTACATCTTTCCCTTCAAGAAGCCTTTCACTAAGGCTGTTCTTGTGGAATTGGCAAAGGGATATTTGGAAGCCCATAGAGGGCTATGGTGAGAAAGGAAATATCTTCCGTTCAAAACAGGAAAGAAGCTTTCTGAGAAACTGCTCTGTGTTCTGTTAATTCATCTCACAGTGTTACATCTTTCCTCTCAAGAAGCCTTTCGCTAAGGCTGTTGTTGTGGAATTGGCAAAGGTATATTTGGAAGCCCATAGAGGGCTATGGTGAAAAAGGAATTATCTTCCGTTCAAAACTGGAAAGAAGCTTTCTGAGAAACTGCTCTGTGTTCTGTTAATTCATCTCACAGAGTTACATCTTTTCCTTCAAGAAGCCTTTCGCTAAGGCTGTTCTTGTGGAATTGGCAAAGGGATACTTGGAAGCCCATAGAGGGCTATGGTGAAAAAGGAAATATCTTCCGTTCAAAACTGGAAAGAAGCTTTCTGAGAAACTGCTCTGTGTTCTGTTAATTCATCTCACAGAGTTACATCTTTCCCTTCAAGAAGACTTTCGCTAAGTCTGTTCTTGTGGAATTGGCAAAGGGATATTTGGAAGCCCATAGAGACCTATGGTGAAAAAGGAAATATTTTCCGTTCAAAACTGGAGAGAAGCTTTCTGAGAAACTGCTCTGTGTTCTGTTAATTCATCTCACAGAGTTACATCTATCCCTTCAAGAAGCCTTTCGCTAAGGCTGTTCTTGTGCAATTGGCAAAGGGATATTTGGAAGCCCATAGAGGGCTATGGTGAAAAAGGAAATATCTTCCGTTCAAAACTGAAAAGAAGCTTTCTGAGAAACTGCTGTGTGTTCTGTTAATTCATCTCACAGAGTTACATCTTTCCCTTCAAGAAGCCTTTCGCTAAGGCTGTTCTTGTGGAATTGGCAAAGGGATATTTAGAAGCCCATAGAGGGCTATGGTGAAAAAGGAAATATTTTCCGTTCAAAACTGGAAAGAAGCTTTCTGAGAAACTGCTCTATGTGCTGTTAATTCATCTCACAGGGTTACATCTTTCCCTTCAAGAAGTCTTTCGCTAAGGCTGTTCTTGTGGAATTGGCAAAGGGATATTTGGAAGCCCATAGAGGGCTATAGTGAAAAAGGAAATATCTTCCGTTCAAAACTGGAAAGAAGCTTTCTGAGAAACTGCTCTGTGTTCTGTTAATTCATCTCACAGAGTTACATCTTTCCCTTCAAGAAGCCTTTCGCTAAGGCTGTTCTTGTGGAATTGGCAAAGGGATATTTGGAAGCCATAGAGGGCTATGGTGAAAAAGGAAATATCTTCCCTTCAAAACTGGAAAAAAGCTTTCTGAGAAACTGCTCTGTGTTCTGTTAATTTATTTCACAGTGTTACATAATTCAATTGAAGAAGCCTTTCGCTAAGGCTGTTCTGGTGGAATTGGCAAAGGGATATTTGGAAGCCCATAGAGGGCTATGGTGAAAAAGGAAATATCTTCCGTTCAAAACTGGAAAGAAGCTTTCTGAGAAACTGCTCTGTGTTCTGTTAATTCATCTCACAGAGTTACATCTTTCCCTTCAAGAAGCCTTTCGCTAAGGCTGTTCTTGTGGAATTGGCAAAAGGATATTTGGAAGCCCATAGAGGGCTATGGTGAAAAAGGAAATATCTTCCGTTCAAAACTGGAAAGAAGCTTTCTGAGAAACTGCTCTGTGTTCTATTAATTCATCTCACAGAGTTGCATCTTTCCCTTCAAGAAGCCTTTCGCTAAGGCTGTTCTTGTGGAATTGGCAAAGGGATATTTGGAAGCCCATAGAGGGCTATGGTGAAAAAGGAAATATCTTCCGTTCAAAACTGGAAAGAAGCTTTCTGAGAAACTGCACTCTGTTCTGTTAATTCACCTCACAGAGTTACATCTTTCCCTTCAAGAAGCCTTTCGCTAAGGCTGTTCTTGTGGAATTGGCAAAGGGATATTTGGAAGCCCATAGAGGGCTATGGTGAAAAAGGAAATATCTTCCGTTCAAAACTGGAAAGAAGGTTTCTGAGAAACTGCTCTGTGTTCTGTTAATATATCTCACAGAGTTACATCTTTCCCTTCAAGAAGTCTTTCGCTAAGGCTATTCTTGTGGAATTGGCAAAGGGATATTTGGAAGCCCATAGAGGTCTATGGTGAAAAAGGAAGTATCTTCCGTTCAAAACTGGAAAGAAGCTTTCTGAGAAACTGCTCTGTGTTCTGTTAATTCATCTCACAGAGTTACATCTTTAACTTCAAGAAGCCTTTCGCTAAGGCTGTTCTTGTGGAATTGGCAAAGGGATATTTGGAAGCCCATAGAGGGCTATGGTGAAAAAGGAAATATCTTCCGTTCAAAACTGGAAAGAAACTTTCTGAGAAACTGCTCTGTGTTCTGTTAACTCATCTCACAGAGTTACATCTTTCCCTTCAAGAAGCCTTTCGCTAAGGCTGTTCTTGTGGAATTGGCAAAGGGATATTTGGAAGCCCATAGAGGGCTATGGTGAAAAAGGAAATATTTTCCGTTCAAAACTGGAAAGAAGCTTTCTGAGAAACTGCTCTATGTTCTGTTAATTCATCTCACAGAGTTATATCTTTCCCTTCAAGAAGTCTTCGGCTAAGGCTGTTCTTGTGGAATTGGCAAAGGGATATTTGGAAGCCCATAGAGGGCTACGGTGAAAAAGTAAATATCTTCCGTTCAAAACTGTAAAGAAGCTTTCTGAGAAACTGCTCTGTGTTCTGTTATTTCATCTCACAGAGTTACATCTTTCCCTTCAAGAAGCCTTTCGCTAAGGCTGTTCTTGTGGAATTGGCAAAGGGATATTTGGAAGCCCATAGAGGGCTATGGTGAAAAAGGAAATGTCTTCCGTTCAAAACTGGAAAGAAGCTTTCTGAGAAACTGCTCTGTGTTCTGTTAATTCATCTCACAGAGTTACATCTATCCCTTCATGAAGCCTTTCGCTAAGGCTGTTCTTGTGCAATTGGCAAAGGGATATTTGGAAGCCCATAGAGGGCTATATTGTAAAAGGAAATATCTTCCGTTCAAAACTGGAAAGAAGCTTTCTGAGAAACTGCTCTGTGTTCTGTTAATTCATCTAACAGAGTTACATCTTTCCCTTCAAGAAGCCTTTCGCTAAGGCTGTTCTTGTGAAATTGGCAAAGGGATATTTGGAAGCCCATAGAGGGCTATGGTGAAAAAGGAAATATCTTCCGTTCAAAACTGGAAAGAAGCTTTCTGAGAAACAGCTCTGTGTTCTGTTAATTCATCTCACAGAGTTACATCTTTCCCTTCAAGAAGCCTTTCGCTAAGGCTGTTCTTGTGGAATTGGCAAAGGGATATTTGGAAGCCCATAGAGGGCTATGGTGAAAAAGGAAATATCTTCCGTTCAAAATTGGAAAGAAGCTTTCTGAGAAACTGCTCTGTGTTCTGTTAATTCATCTCACAGAGTTACATCTTTCCCTTCAAGAAGCCTTTCGCTAAGGCTGTTCTTGTGGAATTGGCAAAGGGATATTTGGAAGCCCATAGAGGGCTATGGTGAAAAAGGAAATATCTTCCGTTCAAAACTGGAGAGAAGCTTTCTGAGAAACTGCTCTGTGTACTGTTAATTCATCTCACAGAGTTACATCTTTCCCTTCAAGAAGCCTTTCGCTAAGGCTGTTCTGGTGGAATTGGCAAAGGGATATTTGGAAGCCCATAGAGGGCTATGGTGAAAAAGGAAATATCTTCCGTTCAAAACTGGAAAGAAGCTTTCTGAGAAACTGCTCTGTGTTCTGTTAATTCATCTCACAGAGTTACATCGTTCCCTTCAAGAAGCCTTTCGCTAAGGCTGTTCTTGTGGAATTGGCAAAAGGATATTTGGAAGCCCATAGAGGGCTATGGTGAAAAAGGAAATATCTTCCGTTCAAAACTGGAAAGAAGCTTTCTGAGAATCTGCTCTGTGTTCTATTAATTCATCTCACAGAGTTGCATCTTTCCCTTCAAGAAGCCTTTCGCTAAGGCTGTTCTTGTGGAATTGGCAAAGGGATATTTGGAAGCCCATAGAGGGCTATGGTGAAAAAGGAAATATCTTCCGTTCAAAACTGGAAAGAAGCTTTCTGAGAAACTGCACTCTGTTCTGTTAATTCACCTCACAGAGTTACATCTTTCCCTTCAAGAAGCCTTTCGCTAAGGCTGTTCTTGTGGAATTGGCAAAGGGATATTTGGAAGCCCATAGAGGGCTATGGTGAAAAAGGAAATATCTTCCGTTCAAAACTGGAAAGAAGGTTTCTGAGAAACTGCTCTGTGTTCTGTTAATTCATCTCACAGAGTTACATCTTTCCCTTCAAGAAGTCTTTCGCTAAGGCTATTCTTGTGGAATTGGCAAAGGGATATTTGGAAGCCCATAGAGGTCTATGGTGAAAAAGGAAGTATCTTCCGTTCAAAACTGGAAAGAAGCTTTCTGAGAAACTGCTCTGTGTTCTTTTAATTCATCTCACAGAGTTACATCTTTAACTTCAATAAGCCTTTCGCTAAGGCTGTTCTTGTGGAATTGGCAAAGGGATATTTGGAAGCCCATAGAGGGCTATGGTGAAAAAGGAAATATCTTCCGTTCAAAACTGGAAAGAAACTTTCTGAGAAACTGCTCTGTGTTCTGTTAATTCATCTCACAGAGTTACATCTTTCCCTTCAAGAAGTCTTTCGCTAAGGCTGTTTGTGGAATTGGCAAAGGGATATTTGGAAGCCCATAGAGGTCTATGGTGAAAAAGGAAATATCTTCCGTTCAAAACTGGAAAGAAGCTTTTTGAGAAAACTGCTCTGTGTTCTGTTAATTCATCTCACAGTGTTACATCTATCCCTTCAAGAAGCCTTTCGCTAAGGCTGTTCTTGTGCAATTGGCAAAGTGATATTTGGAAGCCCATAGAGGGCTATGGTGAAAAAGGAAATATCTTCCGTGCAAAACTGGAAAGAAGCTTTCTGAGAAACTGCTGTGTGTACTGTTAATTTATCTCACAGAGTTACATCTTTCCCTTCAAGAAGCCTTTCGCTAAGGCTGTTCTTGTGGAATTGGCAAAGGGATATTTGGAAGCCCATAGAGGGCTATGCTGAAAAAATTAAATATCTTCCGTTCAAAACTGGAAAGAAGCTTTCTGAGAAACTGCTCTGTGTTCTGTTAATTCATCTCACAGAGTTACATCTTTCCCTTCAAGAAGCCTTTCGGTAAGGCTGTTCTTGTGGAATTGGCAAAGGGATATTTGGAAGCCCATAGAGGGCTATGGTGAAAAAGGAAATATCTTCCGTTCAAAACTGGAAAGAAGCTTTCTGAGAAACTGCTCTGTGTTCTGTTAATTCATCTCACAGAGTTACATCTTTCCCTTCAAGAAGCCTTTCGCTAAGGCTGTTCTTGTGGAATTGGCAAAGGGATATTTGGAAGCCCATAGAGGGCTATGGTGAAAAAGGAAATATCTTCCGTTCAAAACTGGAAAGAAGCTTTCTGAGAAACTGCTCTGTGTTCTGTTAATTCATCTCACTGAGTTACATCTTTCCCTTCAAGAAGCCTTTCGCTAAGGCTGTTCTTGTGGAATTGGCAAAGGGATATTTGGAAGCCCATAGAGGGCTATGGTGAAAAAGGAAATATCTTCCGTTCAAAACTGGAAAGAAGCTTTCTGAGAAACTGCTCTGTGTTCTGTTAATTCATCTCACAGAGTTACATCTTTCCCTTCAAGAAGCCTTTCGCTAAGGCTGTTCTTGTGGAATTGGCAAAGGGATATTTGGAAGCCCATAGAGGGCTATGGTGAAAAAGGAAATATCTTCCGTTCAAAACTGGAAAGAAGCTTTCTGAGAAACTGCTCTGTGTTCTGTTAATTCATCTCACAGAGTTACATCTTTCCCTTCAAGAAGCCTTTCGCTAAGGCTGTTCTTGTGGAATTGGCAAAGGGATATTTGGAAGCCATAGAGGGCTATGGTGAAAAAGGAAATATCTTCCGTTCAAAACTGGAAAGAAGCTTTCTGAGAAACTGCTCTGTGTTCTGTTAATTCATCTCACAGAGTTACATCTTTCGCTTCAAGAAGCCTTTCGCTAGGCTGTTCTTGTGGAATTGGCAAAGGGATATTTGGAAGCCCATAGAGGGCTATGGTGAAAAAGGAAATATCTTCCGTTCAAAACTGGAAAGAAGCTTTCTGAGAAACTGCTCTGTGTTCTGTTAATTCATCTCACAGAGTTACATCTTTCACTTCAAGAAGCCTTTCGCTAAGGCTGTTCTTGTGGAATTGGCAAAGGGATATTTGGAAGCCCATAGAGGGCTATGGTAAAGAAGGAAATATCTTCCGTTCAAAACTGGAAAGAAGCTTTCTGAGAAACTGCTCTGTGTTCTGTTAATTCATCTCACAGAGTTACATCTTTCCCTTCAAGAAGCCTTTCACTAAGGCTGTTCTTGTGGAATTGGCAAAGGGATATTTGGAAGCCCATAGAGGGCTATGGTGAAAAAGGAAATATCTTCCGTTCAAAACAGGAAAGAAGCTTTCTGAGAAACTGCTCTGTGTTCTGTTAATTCATCTCACAGAGTTACATCTTTCCTCTCAAGAAGCCTTTCGCTAAGGCTGTTCTTGTGGAATTGGCAAAGGTATATTTGGAAGCCCATAGAGGGCTATGGTGAAAAAGGAATTATCTTCCGTTCAAAACTGGAAAGAAGCTTTCTGAGAAACTGCTCTGTGTTCTGTTAATTCATCTCACAGAGTTACATCTTTCCCTTCAAGAAGCCTTTCGCTAAGGCTGTTCTTGTGGAATTGGCAAAGGGATACTTGGAAGCCCATAGAGGGCTATGGTGAAAAAGGAAATATCTTCCGTTCAAAACTGGAAAGAAGCTTTCTGAGAAACTGCTCTGTGTTCTGTTAATTCATCTCACAGAGTTACATCTTTCCCTTCAAGAAGCCTTTCGCTAAGTCTGTTCTTGTGGAATTGGCAAAGGGATATTTGGAAGCCCATAGAGGGCTATGGTGAAAAAGGAAATATTTTCCGTTCAAAACTGGAAAGAAGCTTTCTGAGAAACTGCTCTGTGTTCTGTTAATTCATCTCACACAGTTACATCTATCCCTTCAAGAAGCCTTTCGCTAAGGCTGTTCTTGTGCAATTGGCAAAGGGATATTTGGAAGCCCATGGAGGGCTATGGTGAAAAAGGAAATATCTTCCGTTCAAAACTGAAAAGAAGCTTTCTGAGAAACTGCTGTGTGTTCTGTTAATTCATCTCACAGAGTTACATCTTTCCCTTCAAGAAGCCTTTCGCTAAGGCTGTTCTTGTGGAATTGGCAAAGGGATATTTAGAAGCCCATAGAGGGCTATGGTGAAAAAGGAAATATTTTCCGTTCAAAACTGGAAAGAAGCTTTCTGAGAAACTGCTCTATGTTCTGTTAATTCATCTCACAGGGTTACATCTTTCCCTTCAAGAAGTCTTTCGCTAAGGCTGTTCTTGTGGAATTGGCAAAGGGATATTTGGAAGCCCATAGAGGGCTATAGTGAAAAAGGAAATATCTTCCGTTCAAAACTGGAAAGAAGCTTTCTGAGAAACTGCTCTGTGTTCTGTTAATTCATCTCACAGAGTTACATCTTTCCCTTCAAGAAGCCTTTCGCTAAGGCTGTTCTTGTGGAATTGGCAAAAGGATATTTGGAAGCCCATAGAGGGCTATGGTGAAAAAGGAAATATCTTCCGTTCAAAACTGGAAAGAAGCTTTCTGAGAAACTGCTCTGTGTTCTATTAATTCATCTCACAGAGTTGCATCTTTCCCTTCAAGAAGCCTTTCGCTAAGGCTGTTCTTGTGGAATTGGCAAAGGGATATTTGGAAGCCCATAGAGGGCTATGGTGAAAAAGGAAATATCTTCCGTTCAAAACTGGAAAGAAGCTTTCTGAGAAACTGCACTCTGTTCTGTTAATTCACCTCACAGAGTTACATCTTTCCCTTCAAGAAGCCTTTCGCTAAGGCTGTTCTTGTGGAATTGGCAAAGGGATATTTGGAAGCCCATAGAGGGCTATGGTGAAAAAGGAAATATCTTCCGTTCAAAACTGGAAAGAAGGTTTCTGAGAAACTGCTCTGTGTTCTGTTAATTCATCTCACAGAGTTACATCTTTCCCTTCAAGAAGTCTTTCGCTAAGGCTATTCTTGTGGAATTGGCAAAGGGATATTTGGAAGCCCATAGAGGTCTATGGTGAAAAAGGAAGTATCTTCCGTTCAAAACTGGAAAGAAGCTTTCTGAGAAACTGCTCTGTGTTCTGTTAATTCATCTCACAGAGTTACATCTTTAACTTCAAGAAGCCTTTCGCTAAGGCTGTTCTTGTGGAATTGGCAAAGGGATATTTGGAAGCCCATAGAGGGCTATGGTGAAAAAGGAAATATCTTCCGTTCAAAACTGGAAAGAAACTTTCTGAGAAACTGCTCTGTGTTCTGTTAATTCATCTCACAGAGTTACATCTTTCCCTTCAAGAAGTCTTTTGCTAAGGCTGTTCTTGTGGAATTGGCAAAGGGATATTTGGAAGCCCATAGAGGTCTATGGTGAAAAAGGAAATATCTTCCGTTCAAAACTGGAAAGAAGCTTTTTGAGAAACTGCTCTGTGTTCTGTTAATTCATCTCACAGTGTTACATCTATCCCTTCAAGAAGCCTTTCGCTAAGGCTGTTCTTGTGCAATTGGCAAAGGGATATTTGGAAGCCCATAGAGGGCTATGGTGAAAAAGGAAATATCTTCCGTGCAAAACTGGAAAGAAGCTTTCTGAGAAACTGCTGTGTGTACTGTTAATTTATCTCACAGAGTTACATCTTTCCCTTCAAGAAGCCTTTCGCTAAGGCTGTTCTTGTGGAATTGGCAAAGGGATATTTGGAAGCCCATAGAGGGCTATGCTGAAAAAATTAAATATCTTCCGTTCAAAACTGGAAAGAAGCTTTCTGAGAAACTGCTCTGTGTTCTGTTAATTCATCTCACTGAGTTACATCTTTCCCTTCAAGAAGCCTTTCGCTAAGGCTGTTCTTGTGGAATTGGCAAAGGGATATTTGGAAGCCCATAGAGGGCTATGGTGAAAAAGGAAATATCTTCCGTTCGAAACTGGAAAGAAGCTTTCTGAGAAACTGCTCTGTGTTCTGTTAATTCATCTCACAGAGTTACATCTTTCCCTTCAAGAAGCCTTTCGCTAAGGCTGTTCTTGTGGAATTGGCAAAGGGATATTTGGAAGCCCATAGAGGGCTATGGTGAAAAAGGAAATATCTTCCGTTCAAAACTGGAAAGAAACTTTCTGAGAAACTGCTCTGTGTTCTGTTAATTCATCTCACAGAGTTACATCTTTCGCTTCAAGAAGCCTTTCGCTAAGGCTGTTCTTGTGGAATTGGCAAAGGGATATTTGGAAGCCCATAGAGGGCTATGGTGAAAAAGGAAATATCTTCCGTTCAAAACTGGAAAGAAGCTTTCTGAGAAACTGCTCTGTGTTCTGTTAATTCATCTCACAGAGTTACATCTTTCACTTCAAGAAGCCTTTCGCTAAGGTTTTTCTTGCGGAATTGTCAAAGGGATATTTGGAAGCCCATAGAGGGCTATGGTGAAAAAGGAAATATCTTCCGTTCAAAACTGGAAAGAAGCTTTCTGAGAAACTGCTCTGTGTTCTGTTAATTCATCTCACAGTGTTACATCTTTGCCTTCAAGAAGCCTTTCGCTAAGGCTGTTCTTGTGGAATTGGCAAAGGGATATTTGGAAGCCCATAGAGGGCTATGGTAAAGAAGGAAATATCTTCCGTTCAAAACTGGAAAGAAGCTTTCTGAGAAACTGCTCTGTGTTCTGTTAATTCATCTAACAGAGTTACATCTTTCCCTTCAAGAAGCCTTTCACTAAGGCTGTTCTTGTGGAATTGGCAAAGGGATATTTGGAAGCCCATAGAGGGCTATGGTGAAAAAGGAAATATCTTCCGTTCAAAACAGGAAAGAAGCTTTCTGAGAAACTGCTCTGTGTTCTGTTAATTCATCTCACAGAGTTACATCTTTCCTCTCAAGAAGCCTTTCGCTAAGGCTGTTCTTGTGGAATTGGCAAAGGTATATTTGGAAGCCCATAGAGGGCTATGGTGAAAAAGGAATTATCTTCCGTTCAAAACTGGAAAGAAGCTTTCTGAGAAACTGCTCTGTGTTCTGTTAATTCATCTCACAGAGTTACATCTTTCCCTTCAAGAAGCCTTTCGCTAAGGCTGTTCTTGTGGAATTGGCAAAGGGATACTTGGAAGCCCATAGAGGGCTATGGTGAAAAAGGAAATATCTTCCGTTCAAAACTGGAAAGAAGCTTTCTGAGAAACTGCTCTGTGTTCTGTTAATTCATCTCACAGAGTTACATCTTTCCCTTCAAGAAGCCTTTCGCTAAGTCTGTTCTTGTGGAATTGGCAAAGGGATATTTGGAAGCCCATAGAGGGCTATGGTGAAAAAGGAAATATTTTCCGTTCAAAACTGGAGAGAAGCTTTCTGAGAAACTGCTCTGTGTTCTGTTAATTCATCTCACACAGTTACATCTATCCCTTCAAGAAGCCTTTCGCTAAGGGTGTTCTTGTGCAATTGGCAAAGGGATATTTGGAAGCCCATAGAGGGCTATGGTGAAAAAGGAAATATCTTCCGTTCAAAACTGAAAAGAAGCTTTCTGAGAAACTGCTGTGTGTTCCGTTAATTCATCTCACAGAGTTACATCTTTCCCTTCAAGAAGCCTTTCGCTAAGGCTGTTCTTGTGGAATTGGCAAAGGGATATTTAGAAGCCCATAGAGGGCTATGGTGAAAAAGGAAATATTTTCCGTTCAAAACTGGAAAGAAGCTTTCTGAGAAACTGCTCTATGTTCTGTTAATTCATCTCACAGGGTTACATCTTTCCCTTCAAGAAGTCTTTCGCTAAGGCTGTTCTTGTGGAATTGGCAAAGGGATATTTGGAAGCCCATAGAGGGCTATAGTGAAAAAGGAAATATCTTCCGTTCAAAACTGGAAAGAAGCTTTCTGAGAAACTGCTCTGTGTTCTGTTAATTCATCTCACAGAGTTACATCTTTCCCTTCAAGAAGCCTTTCGCTAAGGCTGTTCTTGTGGAATTGGCAAAGGGATATTTGGAAGCCATAGAGGGCTATGGTGAAAAAGGAAATATCTTCCCTTCAAAACTGGAAAAAAGCTTTCTGAGAAACTGCTCTGTGTTCTGTTAATTCATTTCACAGTGTTACATAATTCAATTGAAGAAGCCTTTCGCTAAGGCTGTTCTTGTGGAATTGGCAAAGGGATATTTGGAAGCCCATAGAGGGCTACGGTGAAAAAGGAAATATCTTCCGTTCAAAACTGGAAAGAAGCTTTCTGAGAAACTGCTCTGTGTTCTGTTAATTCAACTCACAGAGTTACATCTTTCCCTTCAAGAAGCCTTTCGCTTAGGCTGTTCTTGTGGAATTGGCAAAGGGATATTTGGAAGCCCATAGAGGTCTATGGTGAAAAAGGAAATATCTTCCGTTCAAAACTGGAAAGAAGCTTTTTGAGAAACTGCTCTGTGTTCTGTTAATTCATCTCACAGTGTTACATCTATCCCTTCAAGAAGCCTTTCGCTAAGGCTGTTCTTGTGCAATTGGCAAAGTGATATTTTAAGCCCATAGAGGGCTATGGTGAAAAAGGAAATATCTTCCGTGCAAAACTGGAAAGAAGCTTTCTGAGAAACTGCTGTGTGTACTGTTAATTTATCTCACAGAGTTACATCTTTCCCTTCAAGAAGCCTTTCGCTAAGGCTGTTCTTGTGGAATTGGCAAAGGGATATTTGGAAGCCCATAGAGGGCTATGCTGAAAAAATTAAATATCTTCCGTTCAAAACTGGAAAGAAGCTTTCTGAGAAACTGCTCTGTGTTCTGTTAATTCATCTCACTGAGTTACATCTTTCCCTTCAAGAAGCCTTTCGCTAAGGCTGTTCTTGTGGAATTGGCAAAGGGATATTTGGAAGCCCATAGAGGTCTATGGTGAAAAAGGAAATATCTTCCGTTCAAAACTGGAAAGAAGCTTTCTGAGAAACTGCTCTGTGTTCTATTAATTCATCTCACAGAGTTGCATCTTTCCCTTCAAGAAGCCTTTCGCTAAGGCTGTTCTTGTGGAATTGGCAAAGGGATATTTGGAAGCCCACAGAGCGCTATTGTGAAAAAGGAAATATCTTCCGTTCAAAACTGGAAAGAAGCTTTCTGAGAAACTGCACTCTGTTCTGTTAATTCACCTCACAGAGTTACATCTTTCCCTTCAAGAAGCCTTTCGCTAAGGCTGTTCTTGTGGAATTGGCAAAGGGATATTTGTAAGCCCATAGAGGGCTATGGTGAAAAAGGAAATATCTTCCGTTCAAAACTGGAAAGAAGGTTTCTGAGAAACTGCTCTGTGTTCTGTTAATTCATCTCACAGAGTTACATCTTTCCCTTCAAGAAGTCTTTCGCTAAGGCTATTCTTGTGGAATTGGCAAAGGGATATTTGGAAGCCCATAGAGGTCTATGGTGAAAAAGGAAGTATCTTCCGTTCAAAACTGGAAAGAAGCTTTCTGAGAAACTGCTCTGTGTTCTGTTAATTCATCTCACAGAGTTACATCTTTAACTTCAAGAAGCCTTTCGCTAAGGCTGTTCTTGTGGAATTGGCAAAGGGATATTTGGAAGCCCATAGAGGGCTATGGTGAAAAAGGAAATATCTTCCGTTCAAAACTGGAAAGAAACTTTCTGAGAAACTGCTCTGTGTTCTGTTAATTCATCTCACAGAGTTACATCTTTCCCTTCAAGAAGTCTTTCGCTAAGGCTGTTCTTGTGGAATTGGCAAAGGGATATTTGGAAGCCCATAGAGGTCTATGGTGAAAAAGGAAATATCTTCCGTTCAAAACTGGAAAGAAGCTTTTTGAGAAACTGCTCTGTGTTCTGTTAATTCATCTCACAGTGTTACATCTATCCCTTCAAGAAGCCTTTCGCTAAGGCTGTTCTTGTGCAATTGGCAAAGTGATATTTGGAAGCCCATAGAGGGCTATGGTGAAAAAGGAAATATCTTCCGTGCAAAACTGGAAAGAAGCTTTCTGAGAAACTGCTGTGTGTACTGTTAATTTATCTCACAGAGTTACATCTTTCCCTTCAAGAAGCCTTTCGCTAAGGCTGTTCTTGTGGAATTGGCAAAGGGATATTTGGAAGCCCATAGAGGGCTATGCTGAAAAAATTAAATATCTTCCGTTCAAAACTGGAAAGAAGCTTTCTGAGAAACTGCTCTGTGTTCTGTTAATTCATCTCACTGAGTTACATCTTTCCCTTCAAGAAGCCTTTCGCTAAGGCTGTTCTTGTGGAATTGGCAAAGGGATATTTGGAAGCCCATAGAGGGCTATGGTGAAAAAGGAAATATCTTCCGTTCAAAACTGGAAAGAAGCTTTCTGAGAAACTGCTCTGTGTTCTGTTAATTCATCTCACAGAGTTACATCTTTCCCTTCAAGAAGCCTTTCGCTAAGGCTGTTCTTGTGGAATTGGCAAAGGGATATTTGGAAGCCCATAGAGGGCTATGGTGAAAAAGGAAATATCTTCCGTTCAAAACTGGAAAGAAGCTTTCTGAGAAACTGCTCTGTGTTCTGTTAATTCATCTCACTGAGTTACATCTTTCCCTTCAAGAAGCCTTTCGCTAAGGCTGTTCTTGTGGAATTGGCAAAGGGATATTTGGAAGCCCATAGAGGGCTATGGTGAAAAAGGAAATATCTTCCGTTCAAAACTGGAAAGAAGCTTTCTGAGAAACTGCTCTGTGTTCTGTTAATTCATCTCACAGAGTTACATCTTTCCCTTCAAGAAGCCTTTCGCTAAGGCTGTTCTTGTGGAATTGGCAAAGGGATATTTGGAAGCCCATAGAGGGCTATGGTGAAAAAGGAAATATCTTCCGTTCAAAACTGGAAAGAAGCTTTCTGATAAACTGCTCTGTGTTCTGTTAATTCATCTCACAGAGTTACATCTTTCCCTTCAAGAAGCCTTTCGCTAAGGCTGTTCTTGTGGAATTGGCAAAGGGATATTTGGAAGCCCATAGAGGGCTATGGTGAAAAAGGAAATATCTTCCGTTCAAAACTGGAAAGAAGCTTTCTGAGAAACTGCTCTGTGTTCTGTTAATTCATCTCACAGAGTTACATCTTTCGCTTCAAGAAGCCTTTCGCTAAGGCTGTTCTTGTGGAATTGGCAAAGGGATATTTGGAAGCCCATAGAGGGCTATGGTGAAAAAGGAAATATCTTCCGTTCAAAACTGGAAAGAAGCTTTCTGAGAAACTGCTCTGTGTTCTGTTAATTCATCTCACAGAGTTACATCTTTCACTTCAAGAAGCCTTTCGCTAAGGTTTTTCTTGCGGAATTGTCAAGGGATATTTGGAAGCCCATAGAGGGCTATGGTGAAAAAGGAAATATCTTCCGTTCAAAACTGGAAAGAAGCTTTCTGAGAAACTGCTCTGTGTTCTGTTAATTCATCTCACAGTGTTACATCTTTGCCTTCAAGAAGCCTTTCGCTAAGGCTGTTCTTGTGGAATTGGCAAAGGGATATTTGGAAGCCCATAGAGGGCTATGGTAAAGAAGGAAATATCTTCCGTTCAAAACTGGAAAGAAGCTTTCTGAGAAACTGCTCTGTGTTCTGTTAATTCATCTCACAGAGTTACATCTTTCCCTTCAAGAAGCCTTTCACTAAGGCTGTTCTTGCGGAATTGGCAAAGGGATATTTGGAAGCCCATAGAGGGCTATGGTGAAAAAGGAAATATCTTCCGTTCAAAACAGGAAAGAAGCTTTCTGAGAAACTGCTCTGTGTTCTGTTAATTCATCTCACAGAGTTACATCTTTCCTCTCAAGAAGCCTTTCGCTAAGGCTGTTCTTGTGGAATTGGCAAAGGTATATTTGGAAGCCCATAGA
Source organism: Chlorocebus sabaeus (assembly GCF_047675955.1). Lineage (NCBI taxonomy): Eukaryota > Metazoa > Chordata > Mammalia > Primates > Cercopithecidae > Chlorocebus > Chlorocebus sabaeus. The sequence goes on from NW_027328214.1 coordinate 585,355, forward strand.
GGGCTATGGTGAAAAAGGAATTATCTTCCGTTCAAAACTGGAAAGAAGCTTTCTGAGAAACTGCTCTGTGTTCTGTTAATTCATCTCACAGAGTTACATCTTTCCCTTCAAGAAGCCTTTCGCTAAGGCTGTTCTTGTGGAATTGGCAAAGGGATACTTGGAAGCCCATAGAGGGCTATGGTGAAAAAGGAAATATCTTCCGTTCAAAACTGGAAAGAAGCTTTCTGAGAAACTGCTCTGTGTTCTGTTAATTCATCTCACAGAGTTACATCTTTCCCTTCAAGAAGCCTTTCGCTAAGTCTGTTCTTGTGGAATTGGCAAAGGGATATTTGGAAGCCCATAGAGGGCTATGGTGAAAAAGGAAATATTTTCCGTTCAAAACTGGAGAGAAGCTTTCTGAGAAACTGCTCTGTGTTCTGTTAATTCATCTCACAGAGTTACATCTATCCCTTCAAGAAGCCTTTCGCTAAGGCTGTTCTTGTGCAATTGGCAAAGGGATATTTGGAAGCCCATAGAGGGCTATGGTGAAAAAGGAAATATCTTCCGTTCAAAACTGAAAAGAAGCTTTCTGAGAAACTGCTGTGTGTTCTGTTAATTCATCTCACAGAGTTACATCTTTCCCTTCAAGAAGCCTTTCGCCAAGGCTGTTCTTGTGGAATTGGCAAAGGGATATTTAGAAGCCCATAGAGGGCTATGGTGAAAAAGGAAATATTTTCCGTTCAAAACTGGAAAGAAGCTTTCTGAGAAACTGCTCTATGTTCTGTTAATTCATCTCACAGGGTTACATCTTTCCCTTCAAGAAGTCTTTCGCTAAGGCTGTTCTTGTGGAATTGGCAAAGGGATATTTGGAAGCCCATAGAGGGCTATAGTGAAAAAGGAAATATCTTCCGTTCAAAACTGGAAAGAAGCTTTCTGAGAAACTGCTCTGTGTTCTGTTAATTCATCTCACAGAGTTACATCTTTCCCTTCAAGAAACCTTTCGCTAAGGCTGTTCTTGTGGAATTGGCAAAGGGATATTTGGAAGCCATAGAGGGCTATGGTGAAAAAGGAAATATCTTCCCTTCAAAACTGGAAAAAAGCTTTCTGAGAAACTGCTCTGTGTTCTGTTAATTCATTTCACAGTGTTACATAATTCAATTGAAGAAGCCTTTCGCTAAGGCTGTTCTTGTGGAATTGGCAAAGGGATATTTGGAAGCCCATAGAGGGCTACGGTGAAAAAGGAAATATCTTCCGTTCAAAACTGGAAAGAAGCTTTCTGAGAAACTGCTCTGTGTTCTGTTAATTCATCCCACAGAGTTACATCTTTCCCTTCAAGAAGCCTTTCGCTTAGGCTGTTCTTGTGTAATTGGCAAAGGGATATTTGGAAGCCCATAGAGGGCTATGGTGAAAAAGGAAATATCTTCCGTTCAAAACTGAAAAGAAGCTTTCTGAGAAACTGCTCTGTGTTCTGTTAATTCATCTCACAGAGTTACATCTTTCCCTTCAAGAAGCCTTTCGCTAAGTTTGTTCTTGTGGAATTGTCAAAGGGATATTTGGAAGCCCATAGAGGGCTATGGTGAAAAAGGAAATATCTTCCGTTCAAAATTGGAAAGAAGCTTTCTGAGAAACTGCTCTGTGTTCTGTTAATTCATCTCACAGAGTTACATCTTTCCCTTCAAGAAGCCTTTCGCTAAGTCTGTTTTTGTGGAATTGGCAAAGGGATATTTGGAAGCCCATAGAGGGCTATGGTGAAAAAGGAAATATCTTCCGTTCAAAACTGGAAAGAATCTTTCTGAGAAACTGCTCTGTGTTCTGTTAACTCATCGCACAGAGTTACATCTTTCCCTTCAAGAAGCCTTTCGCTAAGGCTGTTCTTGTGGAATTGGCAAAGGGATATTTGGAAGCCCATAGAGGGCTATGGTGAAAAAGGAAATATTTTCCGTTCAAAACTGGAAAGAAGCTTTCTGAGAAACTGCTCTATGTTCTGTTAATTCATCTCACAGAGTTATATCTTTCCCTTCAAGAAGTCTTTCGCTAAGGCTGTTCTTGTGGAATTGGCAAAGGGATATTTGGAAGCCCATAGAGGGCTATAGTGAAAAAGGAAATATCTTCCGTTCAAAACTGGAAAGAAGCTTTCTGAGAAACTGCTCTGTGTTCTGTTAATTCATCTCACAGAGTTACATCTTTCCCTTCAAGAAGCCTTTCGCTAAGGCTGTTCTTGTGGAATTGGCAAAGGGATATTTGGAAGCCATAGAGGGCTATGGTGAAAAAGGAAATATCTTCCCTTCAAAACTGGAAAAAAGCTTTCTGAGAAACTGCTCTGTGTTCTGTTAATTCATTTCACAGTGTTACATAATTCAATTGAAGAAGCCTTTCGCTAAGGCTGTTCTTGTGGAATTGGCAAAGGGATATTTGGAAGCCCATAGAGGGCTACGGTGAAAAAGGAAATATCTTCCGTTCAAAACTGGAAAGAAGCTTTCTGAGAAACTGCTCTGTGTTCTGTTAATTCATCTCACAGAGTTACATCTTTCCCTTCAAGAAGCCTTTCGCTTAGGCTGTTCTTGTGGAATTGGCAAAGGGATATTTGGAAGCCCATAGAGGGCTATGGTGAAAAAGGAAATATCTTCCGTTCAAAAGTGAAAAGAAGCTTTCTGAGAAACTGCTCTGTGTTCTGTTAATTCATCTCACAGAGTTACATCTTTCCCTTCAAGAAGCCTTTCGCTAAGTTTGTTCTTGTGGAATTGTCAAAGGGATATTTGGAAGCCCATAGAGGGCTATGGTGAAAAAGGAAATATCTTCCGTTCAAAACTGGAAAGAAGCTTTCTGAGAAACTGCTCTGTGTTCTGCTAATTCATCTCACAGTGTTACATCTTTCACTTCAAGAAGCCTTTCGCAAAGGCTGTTCTTGTGGAATTGGCAAAGGGATATTTGGAAGCCCATAGAGGGCTATGGTGAAAAAGGAAATATCTTCCGTTCAAAACTGGAAAGAAGCTTTCTGAGAAACTGCTCTGTGTTCTGTTAATTCATCTCACAGAGTTACATCTTTCCCTTCAAGAAGCCTTTCGCTAAGGCTGTTCTTGTGGAATTGGCAAAGGGATATTTGGAAGCCCATAGAGGGCTAAGGTGAAAAAGGAAATATCTTCCGTTCAAAATTGGAAAGAAGCTTTCTGAGAAACTGCTCTGTGTTCTGTTAATTCATCTCACAGAGTTACATCTTTCCCTTCAAGAAGCCTTTCGCTAAGTCTGTTTTTGTGGAATTGGCAAAGGGATATTTGGAAGCCCATAGAGGGCTATGGTGAAAAAGGAAATATCTTCCGTTCAAAACTGGAAAGAAGCTTTCTGAGAAACTGCTCTGTGTTCTGTTAACTCATCGTACAGAGTTACATCTTTCCCTTCAAGAAGCCTTTCGCTAAGGCTGTTCTTGTGGAATTGGCAAAGGGATATTTGGAAGCCCATAGAGGGCTATGGTGAAAAAGGAAATATTTTCCGTTCAAAACTGGAAAGAAGCTTTCTGAGAAACTGCTCTATGTTCTGTTAATTCATCTCACAGAGTTATATCTTTCCCTTCAAGAAGTCTTTCGCTAAGGCTGTTCTTGTGGAATTGGCAAAGGGATATTTGGAAGCCCATAGAGGGCTACGGTGAAAAAGTAAATATCTTCCGTTCAAAACTGTAAAGAAGCTTTCTGAGAAACTGCTCTGTGTTCTGTTATTTCATCTCACAGAGTTACATCTTTCCCTTCAAGAAGCCTTTCGCTAAGGCTGTTCTTGTGGAATTGGCAAAGGGATATTTGGAAGCCCATAGAGGGCTATGGTGAAAAAGGAAATATCTTCCGTTCAAAACTGGAAAGAAGCTTTCTGAGAAACTGCTCTGTGTTCTGTTAATTCATCTCACAGAGTTACATCTTTCCCTTCAAGAAGCCTTTCGCTAAGGCTGTTCTTGTGGAATTGGCAAAGGGATATTTGGAAGCCCATAGAGGGCTATGGTGAAAAAGGAAATATCTTCCGTTCAAAACTGGAAAGAAGCTTTCTGAGAAACTGCTCTGTGTTCTGTTAATTCATCTCACTGAGTTACATCTTTCCCTTCAAGAAGCCTTTCGCTAAGGCTGTTCTTGTGGAATTGGCAAAGGGATATTTGGAAGCCCATAGAGGGCTATGGTGAAAAAGGAAATATCTTCCGTTCAAAACTGGAAAGAAGCTTTCTGAGAAACTGCTCTGTGTTCTGTTAATTCATCTCACAGAGTTACATCTTTCCCTTCAAGAAGCCTTTCGCTAAGGCTGTTCTTGTGGAATTGGCAAAGGGATATTTGGAAGCCCATAGAGGGCTATGGTGAAAAAGGAAATATCTTCCGTTCAAAACTGGAAAGAAGCTTTCTGATAAACTGCTCTGTGTTCTGTTAATTCATCTCACAGAGTTACATCTTTCCCTTCAAGAAGCCTTTCGCTAAGGCTGTTCTTGTGGAATTGGCAAAGGGATATTTGGAAGCCCATAGAGGGCTATGGTGAAAAAGGAAATATCTTCCGTTCAAAACTGGAAAGAAGCTTTCTGAGAAACTGCTCTGTGTTCTGTTAATTCATCTCACAGAGTTACATCTTTCGCTTCAAGAAGCCTTTCGCTAAGGCTGTTCTTGTGGAATTGGCAAAGGGATATTTGGAAGCCCATAGAGGGCTATGGTGAAAAAGGAAATATCTTCCGTTCAAAACTGGAAAGAAGCTTTCTGAGAAACTGCTCTGTGTTCTGTTAATTCATCTCACAGAGTTACATCTTTCACTTCAAGAAGCCTTTCGCTAAGGTTTTTCTTGCGGAATTGTCAAGGGATATTTGGAAGCCCATAGAGGGCTATGGTGAAAAAGGAAATATCTTCCGTTCAAAACTGGAAAGAAGCTTTCTGAGAAACTGCTCTGTGTTCTGTTAATTCATCTCACAGTGTTACATCTTTGCCTTCAAGAAGCCTTTCGCTAAGGCTGTTCTTGTGGAATTGGCAAAGGGATATTTGGAAGCCCATAGAGGGCTATGGTAAAGAAGGAAATATCTTCCGTTCAAAACTGGAAAGAAGCTTTCTGAGAAACTGCTCTGTGTTCTGTTAATTCATCTCACAGAGTTACATCTTTCCCTTCAAGAAGCCTTTCACTAAGGCTGTTCTTGCGGAATTGGCAAAGGGATATTTGGAAGCCCATAGAGGGCTATGGTGAAAAAGGAAATATCTTCCGTTCAAAACTGGAAAGAAGCTTTCTGAGAAACTGCTCTGTGTTCTGTTAATTCATCTCACAGAGTTACATCTTTCCTCTCAAGAAGCCTTTCGCTAAGGCTGTTCTTGTGGAATTGGCAAAGGTATATTTGGAAGCCCATAGAGGGCTATGGTGAAAAAGGAATTATCTTCCGTTCAAAACTGGAAAGAAGCTTTCTGAGAAACTGCTCTGTGTTCTGTTAATTCATCTCACAGAGTTACATCTTTCCCTTCAAGAAGCCTTTCGCTAAGGCTGTTCTTGTGGAATTGGCAAAGGGATACTTGGAAGCCCATAGAGGTGTATGGTGAAAAAGGAAATATCTTCCGTTCAAAACTGGAAAGAAGCTTTCTGAGAAACTGCTCTGTGTTCTGTTAATTCATCTCACAGAGTTACATCTTTCCCTTCAAGAAGCCTTTCGCTAAGTCTGTTCTTGTGGAATTGGCAAAGGGATATTTGGAAGCCCATAGAGGGCTATGGTGAAAAAGGAAATATTTTCCGTTCAAAACTGGAGAGAAGCTTTCTGAGAAACTGCTCTGTGTTCTGTTAATTCATCTCACAGAGTTACATCTATCCCTTCAAGAAGCCTTTCGCTAAGGCTGTTCTTGTGCAATTGGCAAAGGGATATTTGGAAGCCCATAGAGGGCTATGGTGAAAAAGGAAATATCTTCCGTTCAAAACTGAAAAGAAGCTTTCTGAGAAACTGCTGTGTGTTCTGTTAATTCATCTCACAGAGTTACATCTTTCCCTTCAAGAAGCCTTTCGCCAAGGCTGTTCTTGTGGAATTGGCAAAGGGATATTTAGAAGCCCATAGAGGGCTATGGTGAAAAAGGAAATATTTTCCGTTCAAAACTGGAAAGAAGCTTTCTGAGAAACTGCTCTATGTTCTGTTAATTCATCTCACAGGGTTACATCTTTCCCTTCAAGAAGTCTTTCGCTAAGGCTGTTCTTGTGGAATTGGCAAAGGGATATTTGGAAGCCCATAGAGGGCTATAGTGAAAAAGGAAATATCTTCCGTTCAAAACTGGAAAGAAGCTTTCTGAGAAACTGCTCTGTGTTCTGTTAATTCATCTCACAGAGTTACATCTTTCCCTTCAAGAAGCCTTTCGCTAAGGCTGTTCTTGTGGAATTGGCAAAGGGATATTTGGAAGCCATAGAGGGCTATGGTGAAAAAGGAAATATCTTCCCTTCAAAACTGGAAAAAAGCTTTCTGAGAAACTGCTCTGTGTTCTGTTAATTCATTTCACAGTGTTACATAATTCAATTGAAGAAGCCTTTCGCTAAGGCTGTTCTTGTGGAATTGGCAAAGGGATATTTGGAAGCCCATAGAGGGCTACGGTGAAAAAGGAAATATCTTCCGTTCAAAACTGGAAAGAAGCTTTCTGAGAAACTGCTCTGTGTTCTGTTAATTCATCCCACAGAGTTACATCTTTCCCTTCAAGAAGCCTTTCGCTTAGGCTGTTCTTGTGTAATTGGCAAAGGGATATTTGGAAGCCCATAGAGGGCTATGGTGAAAAAGGAAATATCTTCCGTTCAAAACTGAAAAGAAGCTTTCTGAGAAACTGCTCTGTGTTCTGTTAATTCATCTCACAGAGTTACATCTTTCCCTTCAAGAAGCCTTTCGCTAAGTTTGTTCTTGTGGAATTGTCAAAGGGATATTTGGAAGCCCATAGAGGGCTATGGTGAAAAAGGAAATATCTTCCGTTCAAAATTGGAAAGAAGCTTTCTGAGAAACTGCTCTGTGTTCTGTTAATTCATCTCACAGAGTTACATCTTTCCCTTCAAGAAGCCTTTCGCTAAGTCTGTTTTTGTGGAATTGGCAAAGGGATATTTGGAAGCCCATAGAGGGCTATGGTGAAAAAGGAAATATCTTCCGTTCAAAACTGGAAAGAATCTTTCTGAGAAACTGCTCTGTGTTCTGTTAACTCATCGCACAGAGTTACATCTTTCCCTTCAAGAAGCCTTTCGCTAAGGCTGTTCTTGTGGAATTGGCAAAGGGATATTTGGAAGCCCATAGAGGGCTATGGTGAAAAAGGAAATATTTTCCGTTCAAAACTGGAAAGAAGCTTTCTGAGAAACTGCTCTATGTTCTGTTAATTCATCTCACAGAGTTATATCTTTCCCTTCAAGAAGTCTTTCGCTAAGGCTGTTCTTGTGGAATTGGCAAAGGGATATTTGGAAGCCCATAGAGGGCTATAGTGAAAAAGGAAATATCTTCCGTTCAAAACTGGAAAGAAGCTTTCTGAGAAACTGCTCTGTGTTCTGTTAATTCATCTCACAGAGTTACATCTTTCCCTTCAAGAAGCCTTTCGCTAAGGCTGTTCTTGTGGAATTGGCAAAGGGATATTTGGAAGCCATAGAGGGCTATGGTGAAAAAGGAAATATCTTCCCTTCAAAACTGGAAAAAAGCTTTCTGAGAAACTGCTCTGTGTTCTGTTAATTCATTTCACAGTGTTACATAATTCAATTGAAGAAGCCTTTCGCTAAGGCTGTTCTTGTGGAATTGGCAAAGGGATATTTGGAAGCCCATAGAGGGCTACGGTGAAAAAGGAAATATCTTCCGTTCAAAACTGGAAAGAAGCTTTCTGAGAAACTGCTCTGTGTTCTGTTAATTCATCTCACAGAGTTACATCTTTCCCTTCAAGAAGCCTTTCGCTTAGGCTGTTCTTGTGGAATTGGCAAAGGGATATTTGGAAGCCCATAGAGGGCTATGGTGAAAAAGGAAATATCTTCCGTTCAAAAGTGAAAAGAAGCTTTCTGAGAAACTGCTCTGTGTTCTGTTAATTCATCTCACAGAGTTACATCTTTCCCTTCAAGAAGCCTTTCGCTAAGTTTGTTCTTGTGGAATTGTCAAAGGGATATTTGGAAGCCCATAGAGGGCTATGGTGAAAAAGGAAATATCTTCCGTTCAAAACTGGAAAGAAGCTTTCTGAGAAACTGCTCTGTGTTCTGCTGATTCATCTCACAGTGTTACATCTTTCACTTCAAGAAGCCTTTCGCAAAGGCTGTTCTTGTGGAATTGGCAAAGGGATATTTGGAAGCCCATAGAGGGCTATGGTGAAAAAGGAAATATCTTCCGTTCAAAACTGGAAAGAAGCTTTCTGAGAAACTGCTCTGTGTTCTGTTAATTCATCTCACAGAGTTACATCTTTCCCTTCAAGAAGCCTTTCGCTAAGGCTGTTCTTGTGGAATTGGCAAAGGGATATTTGGAAGCCCATAGAGGGCTATGGTGAAAAAGGAAATATCTTCCGTTCAAAATTGGAAAGAAGCTTTCTGAGAAACTGCTCTGTGTTCTGTTAATTCATCTCACAGAGTTACATCTTTCCCTTCAAGAAGCCTTTCGCTAAGTCTGTTTTTGTGGAATTGGCAAAGGGATATTTGGAAGCCCATAGAGGGCTATGGTGAAAAAGGAAATATCTTCCGTTCAAAACTGGAAAGAAGCTTTCTGAGAAACTGCTCTGTGTTCTGTTAACTCATCGTACAGAGTTACATCTTTCCCTTCAAGAAGCCTTTCGCTAAGGCTGTTCTTGTGGAATTGGCAAAGGGATATTTGGAAGCCCATAGAGGGCTATGGTGAAAAAGGAAATATTTTCCGTTCAAAACTGGAAAGAAGCTTTCTGAGAAACTGCTCTATGTTCTGTTAATTCATCTCACAGAGTTATATCTTTCCCTTCAAGAAGTCTTTCGCTAAGGCTGTTCTTGTGGAATTGGCAAAGGGATATTTGGAAGCCCATAGAGGGCTACGGTGAAAAAGTAAATATCTTCCGTTCAAAACTGTAAAGAAGCTTTCTGAGAAACTGCTCTGTGTTCTGTTATTTCATCTCACAGAGTTACATCTTTCCCTTCAAGAAGCCTTTCGCTAAGGCTGTTCTTGTGGAATTGGCAAAGGGATATTTGGAAGCCCATAGAGGGCTATGGTGAAAAAGGAAATGTCTTCCGTTCAAAACTGGAAAGAAGCTTTCTGAGAAACTGCTCTGTGTTCTGTTAATTCATCTCACAGAGTTACATCTATCCCTTCATGAAGCGTTTCGCTAAGGCTGTTCTTGTGCAATTGGCAAAGGGATATTTGGAAGCCCATAGAGGGCTATATTGAAAAAGGAAATATCTTCCGTTCAAAACTGGAAAGAAGCTTTCTGAGAAACTGCTCTGTGTTCTGTTAATTCATCTAACAGAGTTACATCTTTCCCTTCAAGAAGCCTTTCGCTAAGGCTGTTCTTGTGAAATTGGCAAAGGGATATTTGGAAGCCCATAGAGGGCTATGGTGAAAAAGGAAAAATCTTCCGTTCAAAACTGGAAAGAAGCTTTCTGAGAAACAGCTCTGTGTTCTGTTAATTCATCTCACAGAGTTACATCTTTCCCTTCAAGAAGCCTTTCGCTAAGGCTGTTCTTGTGGAATTGGCAAAGGGATATTTGGAAGCCCATAGAGGGCTATGGTGAAAAAGGAAATATCTTCCGTTCAAAATTGGAAAGAAGCTTTCTGAGAAACTGCTCTGTGTTCTGTTAATTCATCTCACAGAGTTACATCTTTCCCTTCAAGAAGCCTTTCGCTAAGGCTGTTCTTGTGGAATTGGCAAAGGGATATTTGGAAGCCCATAGAGGGCTATGGTGAAAAAGGAAATATCTTCCGTTCAAAACTGGAAAGAACCTTTCTGAGAAACTGCTCTGTGTTCTGTTAATTCATCTCACAGAGTTACATCTTTCCCTTCAAGAAGCCCTTCGCTAAGGCTGTTCTGGTGGAATTGGCAAAGGGATATTTGGAAGCCCATAGAGGGCTATGGTGAAAAAGGAAATATCTTCCGTTCAAAACTGGAAAGAAGCTTTCTGAGAAACTGCTCTGTGTTCTGTTAATTCATCTCACAGAGTTACATCTTTCCCTTCAAGAAGCCTTTCGCTAAGGCTGTTCTTGTGGAATTGGCAAAAGGATATTTGGAAGCCCATAGAGGGCTATGGTGAAAAAGGAAATATCTTCCGTTCAAAACTGGAAAGAAGCTTTCTGAGAAACTGCTCTGTGTTCTATTAATTCATCTCACAGAGTTGCATCTTTCCCTTCAAGAAGCCTTTCGCTAAGGCTGTTCTTGTGGAATTGGCAAAGGGATATTTGGAAGCCCATAGAGGGCTATGGTGAAAAAGGAAATATCTTCCGTTCAAAACTGGAAAGAAGCTTTCTGAGAAACTGCACTCTGTTCTGTTAATTCACCTCACAGAGTTACATCTTTCCCTTCAAGAAGCCTTTCGCTAAGGCTGTTCTTGTGGAATTGGCAAAGGGATATTTGGAAGCCCATAGAGGGCTATGGTGAAAAAGGAAATATCTTCCGTTCAAAACTGGAAAGAAGGTTTCTGAGAAACTGCTCTGTGTTCTGTTAATTCATCTCACAGAGTTACATCTTTCCCTTCAAGAAGCCTTTCGCTAAGGCTGTTCTTGTGGAATTGGCAAAGGGATATTTGGAAGCCATAGAGGGCTATGGTGAAAAAGGAAATATCTTCCCTTCAAAACTGGAAAAAAGCTTTCTGAGAAACTGCTCTGTGTTCTGTTAATTCATTTCACAGTGTTACATAATTCAATTGAAGAAGCCTTTCGCTAAGGCTGTTCTTGTGGAATTGGCAAAGGGATATTTGGAAGCCCATAGAGGGCTACGGTGAAAAAGGAAATATCTTCCGTTCAAAACTGGAAAGAAGCTTTCTGAGAAACTGCTCTGTGTTCTGTTAATTCATCCCACAGAGTTACATCTTTCCCTTCAAGAAGCCTTTCGCTTAGGCTGTTCTTGTGTAATTGGCAAAGGGATATTTGGAAGCCCATAGAGGGCTATGGTGAAAAAGGAAATATCTTCCGTTCAAAACTGAAAAGAAGCTTTCTGAGAAACTGCTCTGTGTTCTGTTAATTCATCTCACAGAGTTACATCTTTCCCTTCAAGAAGCCTTTCGCTAAGTTTGTTCTTGTGGAATTGTCAAAGGGATATTTGGAAGCCCATAGAGGGCTATGGTGAAAAAGGAAATATCTTCCGTTCAAAATTGGAAAGAAGCTTTCTGAGAAACTGCTCTGTGTTCTGTTAATTCATCTCACAGAGTTACATCTTTCCCTTCAAGAAGCCTTTCGCTAAGTCTGTTTTTGTGGAATTGGCAAAGGGATATTTGGAAGCCCATAGAGGGCTATGGTGAAAAAGGAAATATCTTCCGTTCAAAACTGGAAAGAATCTTTCTGAGAAACTGCTCTGTGTTCTGTTAACTCATCGCACAGAGTTACATCTTTCCCTTCAAGAAGCCTTTCGCTAAGGCTGTTCTTGTGGAATTGGCAAAGGGATATTTGGAAGCCCATAGAGGGCTATGGTGAAAAAGGAAATATTTTCCGTTCAAAACTGGAAAGAAGCTTTCTGAGAAACTGCTCTATGTTCTGTTAATTCATCTCACAGAGTTATATCTTTCCCTTCAAGAAGTCTTTCGCTAAGGCTGTTCTTGTGGAATTGGCAAAGGGATATTTGGAAGCCCATAGAGGGCTATAGTGAAAAAGGAAATATCTTCCGTTCAAAACTGGAAAGAAGCTTTCTGAGAAACTGCTCTGTGTTCTGTTAATTCATCTCACAGAGTTACATCTTTCCCTTCAAGAAGCCTTTCGCTAAGGCTGTTCTTGTGGAATTGGCAAAGGGATATTTGGAAGCCATAGAGGGCTATGGTGAAAAAGGAAATATCTTCCCTTCAAAACTGGAAAAAAGCTTTCTGAGAAACTGCTCTGTGTTCTGTTAATTCATTTCACAGTGTTACATAATTCAATTGAAGAAGCCTTTCGCTAAGGCTGTTCTTGTGGAATTGGCAAAGGGATATTTGGAAGCCCATAGAGGGCTACGGTGAAAAAGGAAATATCTTCCGTTCAAAACTGGAAAGAAGCTTTCTGAGAAACTGCTCTGTGTTCTGTTAATTCATCTCACAGAGTTACATCTTTCCCTTCAAGAAGCCTTTCGCTTAGGCTGTTCTTGTGGAATTGGCAAAGGGATATTTGGAAGCCCATAGAGGGCTATGGTGAAAAAGGAAATATCTTCCGTTCAAAAGTGAAAAGAAGCTTTCTGAGAAACTGCTCTGTGTTCTGTTAATTCATCTCACAGAGTTACATCTTTCCCTTCAAGAAGCCTTTCGCTAAGTTTGTTCTTGTGGAATTGTCAAAGGGATATTTGGAAGCCCATAGAGGGCTATGGTGAAAAAGGAAATATCTTCCGTTCAAAACTGGAAAGAAGCTTTCTGAGAAACTGCTCTGTGTTCTGCTGATTCATCTCACAGTGTTACATCTTTCACTTCAAGAAGCCTTTCGCAAAGGCTGTTCTTGTGGAATTGGCAAAGGGATATTTGGAAGCCCATAGAGGGCTATGGTGAAAAAGGAAATATCTTCCGTTCAAAACTGGAAAGAAGCTTTCTGAGAAACTGCTCTGTGTTCTGTTAATTCATCTCACAGAGTTACATCTTTCCCTTCAAGAAGCCTTTCGCTAAGGCTGTTCTTGTGGAATTGGCAAAGGGATATTTGGAAGCCCATAGAGGGCTATGGTGAAAAAGGAAATATCTTCCGTTCAAAATTGGAAAGAAGCTTTCTGAGAAACTGCTCTGTGTTCTGTTAATTCATCTCACAGAGTTACATCTTTCCCTTCAAGAAGCCTTTCGCTAAGTCTGTTTTTGTGGAATTGGCAAAGGGATATTTGGAAGCCCATAGAGGGCTATGGTGAAAAAGGAAATATCTTCCGTTCAAAACTGGAAAGAAGCTTTCTGAGAAACTGCTCTGTGTTCTGTTAACTCATCGTACAGAGTTACATCTTTCCCTTCAAGAAGCCTTTCGCTAAGGCTGTTCTTGTGGAATTGGCAAAGGGATATTTGGAAGCCCATAGAGGGCTATGGTGAAAAAGGAAATATTTTCCGTTCAAAACTGGAAAGAAGCTTTCTGAGAAACTGCTCTATGTTCTGTTAATTCATCTCACAGAGTTATATCTTTCCCTTCAAGAAGTCTTTCGCTAAGGCTGTTCTTGTGGAATTGGCAAAGGGATATTTGGAAGCCCATAGAGGGCTACGGTGAAAAAGTAAATATCTTCCGTTCAAAACTGTAAAGAAGCTTTCTGAGAAACTGCTCTGTGTTCTGTTATTTCATCTCACAGAGTTACATCTTTCCCTTCAAGAAGCCTTTCGCTAAGGCTGTTCTTGTGGAATTGGCAAAGGGATATTTGGAAGCCCATAGAGGGCTATGGTGAAAAAGGAAATGTCTTCCGTTCAAAACTGGAAAGAAGCTTTCTGAGAAACTGCTCTGTGTTCTGTTAATTCATCTCACAGAGTTACATCTATCCCTTCATGAAGCGTTTCGCTAAGGCTGTTCTTGTGCAATTGGCAAAGGGATATTTGGAAGCCCATAGAGGGCTATATTGAAAAAGGAAATATCTTCCGTTCAAAACTGGAAAGAAGCTTTCTGAGAAACTGCTCTGTGTTCTGTTAATTCATCTAACAGAGTTACATCTTTCCCTTCAAGAAGCCTTTCGCTAAGGCTGTTCTTGTGGAATTGGCAAAGGGATATTTGGAAGCCCATAGAGGGCTATGGTGAAAAAGGAAATATCTTCCGTTCAAAACTGGAAAGAACCTTTCTGAGAAACTGCTCTGTGTTCTGTTAATTCATCTCACAGAGTTACATCTTTCCCTTCAAGAAGCCCTTCGCTAAGGCTGTTCTGGTGGAATTGGCAAAGGGATATTTGGAAGCCCATAGAGGGCTATGGTGAAAAAGGAAATATCTTCCGTTCAAAACTGGAAAGAAGCTTTCTGAGAAACTGCTCTGTGTTCTGTTAATTCATCTCAAAGAGTTACATCTTTCCCTTCAAGAAGCCTTTCGCTAAGGCTGTTCTTGTGGAATTGGCAAAAGGATATTTGGAAGCCCATAGAGGGCTATGGTGAAAAAGGAAATATCTTCCGTTCAAAACTGGAAAGAAGCTTTCTGAGAAACTGCTCTGTGTTCTATTAATTCATCTCACAGAGTTGCATCTTTCCCTTCAAGAAGCCTTTCGCTAAGGCTGTTCTTGTGGAATTGGCAAAGGGATATTTGGAAGCCCATAGAGGGCTATGGTGAAAAAGGAAATATCTTCCGTTCAAAACTGGAAAGAAGCTTTCTGAGAAACTGCACTCTGTTCTGTTAATTCACCTCACAGAGTTACATCTTTCCCTTCAAGAAGCCTTTCGCTAAGGCTGTTCTTGTGGAATTGGCAAAGGGATATTTGGAAGCCCATAGAGGGCTATGGTGAAAAAGGAAATATCTTCCGTTCAAAACTGGAAAGAAGGTTTCTGAGAAACTGCTCTGTGTTCTGTTAATTCATCTCACAGAGTTACATCTTTCCCTTCAAGAAGTCTTTCGCTAAGGCTATTCTTGTGGAATTGGCAAAGGGATATTTGGAAGCCCATAGAGGTCTATGGTGAAAAAGGAAGTATCTTCCGTTCAAAACTGGAAAGAAGCTTTCTGAGAAACTGCTCTGTGTTCTGTTAATTCATCTCACAGAGTTACATCTTTCCCTTCAAGAAGTCTTTCGCTAAGGCTGTTCTTGTGGAATTGGCAAAGGGATATTTGGAAGCCCATAGAGGGCTATGGTGAAAAAGGAAATACCTTCCGTTAAAAACTGGAAAGAAGCTTTCTGAGAAACTGCTCTGTGTTCTGTTAATTCATCTCACAGAGTTACATCTTTCCCTTCAAGAAGCCTTTCGCTAAGGCTGTTCTTGTGGAATTGGCAAAGGGATATTTGGAAGCCCATAGAGGGCTATGGTGAAAAAGGAAATATCTTCCGTTCAAAACTGGAGAGAAGCTTTCTGAGAAACTGCTCTGTGTTCTGTTAATTCATCTCACAGAGTTACATCTATCCCTTCAAGAAGCCTTGCGCTAAGGCTGTTCTTGTGGAATTGGCAAAGGGATATTTGGAAGCCCATAGATGGCTATGGTGAAAAAGGAAATATTTTCCGTTCAAAACTGGAAAGAAGCTTTCTGAGAATCTGCTGTGTGTTCTGTTAATTCATCTCACAGAGTTACATCTTTCCCTTCAAGAAGCCTTTCGCTAAGGCTGTTCTTGTGGAATTGGCAAAGGGATATTTGGAAGCCATAGAGGGCTATGGTGAAAAAGGAAATATCTTCCCTTCAAAACTGGAAAAAAGCTTTCTGAGAAACTGCTATGTGTTCTGTTAATTCATTTCACAGTGTTACATAATTCAATTGAAGAAGCCTTTCGCTAAGGCTGTTCTTGTGGAATTGGCAAAGGGATATTTGGAAGCCCATAGAGGGCTATGGTGAAAAAGGAAATATCTTCCGTTCAAAACTGGAAAGAACCTTTCTGAGAAACTGCTCTGTGTTCTGTTAATTCATCTCACAGAGTTACATCTTTCCCTTCAAGAAGCCCTTCGCTAAGGCTGTTCTGGTGGAATTGGCAAAGGGATATTTGGAAGCCCATAGAGGGCTATGGTGAAAAAGGAAATATCTTCCGTTCAAAACTGGAAAGAAGCTTTCTGAGAAACTGCTCTGTGTTCTGTTAATTCATCTCAAAGAGTTACATCTTTCCCTTCAAGAAGCCTTTCGCTAAGGCTGTTCTTGTGGAATTGGCAAAAGGATATTTGGAAGCCCATAGAGGGCTATGGTGAAAAAGGAAATATCTTCCGTTCAAAACTGGAAAGAAGCTTTCTGAGAAACTGCTCTGTGTTCTGTTAATTCATCTCAAAGAGTTACATCTTTCCCTTCAAGAAGCCTTTCGCTAAGGCTGTTCTTGTGGAATTGGCAAAAGGATATTTGGAAGCCCATAGAGGGCTATGGTGAAAAAGGAAATATCTTCCGTTCAAAACTGGAAAGAAGCTTTCTGAGAAACTGCTCTGTGTTCTATTAATTCATCTCACAGAGTTGCATCTTTCCCTTCAAGAAGCCTTTCGCTAAGGCTGTTCTTGTGGAATTGGCAAAGGGATATTTGGAAGCCCATAGAGGGCTATGGTGAAAAAGGAAATATCTTCCGTTCAAAACTGGAAAGAAGCTTTCTGAGAAACTGCACTCTGTTCTGTTAATTCACCTCACAGAGTTACATCTTTCCCTTCAAGAAGCCTTTCGCTAAGGCTGTTCTTGTGGAATTGGCAAAGGGATATTTGGAAGCCCATAGAGGGCTATGGTGAAAAAGGAAATATCTTCCGTTCAAAACTGGAAAGAAGGTTTCTGAGAAACTGCTCTGTGTTCTGTTAATTCATCTCACAGAGTTACATCTTTCCCTTCAAGAAGTCTTTCGCTAAGGCTATTCTTGTGGAATTGGCAAAGGGATATTTGGAAGCCCATAGAGGTCTATGGTGAAAAAGGAAGTGTCTTCCGTTCAAAACTGGAAAGAAGCTTTCTGAGAAACTGCTCTGTGTTCTGTTAATTCATCTCACAGAGTTACATCTTTAACTTCAAGAAGCCTTTCGCTAAGGCTGTTCTTGTGGAATTGGCAAAGGGATATTTGGAAGCCCATAGAGGGCTATGGTGAAAAAGGAAATATCTTCCGTTCAAAACTGGAAAGAAGCTTTTTGAGAAACTGCTCTGTGTTCTGTTAATTCATCTCACAGTGTTACATTTATCCCTTCAAGAAGCCTTTCGCTAAGGCTGTTCTTGTGCAATTGGCAAAGTGATATTTGGAAGCCCATAGAGGGCTATGGTGAAAAAGGAAATATCTTCCGTGCAAAACTGGAAAGAAGCTTTCTGAGAAACTGCTGTGTGTACTGTTAATTTATCTCACAGAGTTACATCTTTCCCTTCAAGAAGCCTTCCGCTAAGGCTGTTCTTGTGGAATTGGCAAAGGGATATTTGGAAGCCCATAGAGGGCTATGCTGAAAAAATTAAATATCTTCCGTTCAAAACTGGAAAGAAGGTTTCTGAGAAACTGCTCTGTGTTCTGTTAATTCATCTCACAGAGTTACATCTTTCCCTTCAAGAAGTCTTTCGCTAAGGCTATTCTTGTGGAATTGGCAAAGGGATATTTGGAAGCCCATAGAGGTCTATGGTGAAAAAGGAAGTATCTTCCGTTCAAAACTGGAAAGAAGCTTTCTGAGAAACTGCTCTGTGTTCTGTTAATTCATCTCACAGAGTTACATCTTTCCCTTCAAGAAGTCTTTCGCTAAGGCTGTTCTTGTGGAATTGGCAAAGGGATATTTGGAAGCCCATAGAGGGCTATGGTGAAAAAGGAAATACCTTCCGTTAAAAACTGGAAAGAAGCTTTCTGAGAAACTGCTCTGTGTTCTGTTAATTCATCTCACAGAGTTACATCTTTCCCTTCAAGAAGCCTTTCGCTAAGGCTGTTCTTGTGGAATTGGCAAAGGGATATTTGGAAGCCCATAGAGGGCTATGGTGAAAAAGGAAATATCTTCCGTTCAAAACTGGAGAGAAGCTTTCTGAGAAACTGCTCTGTGTTCTGTTAATTCATCTCACAGAGTTACATCTATCCCTTCAAGAAGCCTTTCGCTAAGGCTGTTCTTGTGGAATTGGCAAAGGGATATTTGGAAGCCCATAGATGGCTATGGTGAAAAAGGAAATATTTTCCGTTCAAAACTGGAAAGAAGCTTTCTGAGAATCTGCTGTGTGTTCTGTTAATTCATCTCACAGAGTTACATCTTTCCCTTCAAGAAGCCTTTCGCTAAGGCTGTTCTTGTGGAATTGGCAAAGGGATATTTGGAAGCCATAGAGGGCTATGGTGAAAAAGGAAATATCTTCCCTTCAAAACTGGAAAAAAGCTTTCTGAGAAACTGCTATGTGTTCTGTTAATTCATTTCACAGTGTTACATAATTCAATTGAAGAAGTCTTTCGCTAAGGCTGTTCTTGTGGAATTGGCAAAGGGATATTTGGAAGCCCATAGAGGGCTACGGTGAAAAAGGAAATATCTTCCGTTCAAAACTGGAAAGAAGCTTTCTGAGAAACTGCTCTGTGTTCTGTTAATTCATCTCACAGAGTTACATCTTTCCCTTCAAGAAGCCTTTCGCTAAGGCTGTTCTTGTGAAATTGGCAAAGGGATATTTGGAAGCCCATAGAGGGCTATGGTGAAAAAGGAAATATCTTCCGTTCAAAACTGGAAAGAAGCTTTCTGAGAAACTGCTCTGTGTTCTGTTAATTCATCTCACCGAGTTACGTCTTTCCCTTCAAGAAGCCTTTCGCTAAGGCTGTTCTTGTGGAATTGGCAAAGGGATATTTGGAAGCCTATAGAGGGCTATGGTGAAAAAGGAAATATCTTCCGTTCAAAACTGGAAAGAAGCTTTCTGAGAAACTGCTCTGTGTTCTGTTAATTCATCTCACAGAGTTACAACTTTCCCTTCAAGAAGCCTTTCGCTAAGGCTGTTCTTGTGGAATTGGCAAAGGGATATTTGGAAGCCCATAGAGGGCTATGGTGAAAAAGGAAATATCTTCCGTTCAAAACTGGAAAGAAGCTTTCTGAGAAACTGCTCTGTGTTCTGTTAATTCATCTCACAGAGATACATCTTTCCTTCAAGAAGCCTTTCGCTAAGGCTGTTCTTGTGGAATTGGCAAAGGGATATTTGGAAGCCCATTGAGGGCTATGGTGAAAAAGGAAATATCTTCCGTTCAAAACTGGAAAGAAGCTTTCTGAGAAATTGCTCTGTGTTCTGTTAATTCATCTCACAGAGTTACATCTTTCACTTCAAGAAGCCTTAAGCTAAGTTTGTTCTTGTGGAATTGTCAAAGGGATATTTGGAAGCCCATAGAGGGCTATGGTGAAAAAGGAAATATCTTCCGTTCAAAACTGGAAAGAAGCTTTCTGAGAAACTGCTCTGTGTTCTGTTAATTCATCTCACAGTGTTACGTCTTTCCCTTCAAGAAGCCTTTCGCTAAGGCTGTTCTTGTGGAATTGGCAAAGGGATATTTGGAAGCCCATAGAGGGCTATGGTGAAAAAGGAAATATCTTCCTTTCAAAACAGGAAAGAAGCTTTCTGAGAAACTGCTCTGTGTTCTGTTAATTCATCTCACAGAGTTACATCTTTCCCTTCAAGAAGCCTTTCGCTAAGGCTGTTCTTGTGGAATTGGCAAAGGGTATTTGGAAGCCCATAGAGGGCTATGGTGAAAAAGGAATTATCTTCCGTTCAAAACTGGAAAGAAGCTTTCTGAGAAACTGCTCTGTGTCCTGTTATTTCATCTCACAGAGTTACATCTTTCCCTTCAAGAAGCCTTTCGCTAAGGCTGTTCTTGTGGAATTGGCAAAGGGATATTTGGAAGCCCATAGAGGGCTATGGTGAAAAAGGAAATATCTTCCGTTCAAAACTGGAAAGAAGCTTTCTGAGAAACTGCTCTGTGTTCTGTTAATTCATCTCACCGAGTTACGTCTTTCCCTTCAAGAAGCCTTTCGCTAAGACTGTTCTTGTGGAATTGGCAAAGGGATATTTGGAAGCCCATAGAGGGTTATGGTGAAAAAGGAAATATTTTCCGTTCAAAACTGGAAAGAAGCTTTCTGAGAAACTGCTCTATGTTCTGTTAATTCATCTGACAGAGTTATATCTTTCCCTTCAAGAAGTCTTTCGCTAAGGCTGTTCTTGTAGATTTGGCAAAGGGATATTTGGAAGCCCATAGAGGGCTATGGTGAAAAAGGAAATATCTTCCGTTCAAAACTGGAAAGAAGCTTTCTGAGAAACTGCTCTGTGTTCTGTTAATTCATCTCACAGAGTTACATCTTTCCCTTCAAGAAGCCTTTCGCTAAGGCTGTTCTTGTGGAATTGGCAAAGGGATATTTGGAAGCCCATAGAGGTCTATGGTGAAAAAGGAAATATCTTCCGTTCAAAACTGGAAAGAAGCTTTCTGAGAAACTGCTCTGTGTTCTGTTAATTCATCTCACAGAGATACATCTTTCCCTTCAAGAAGCCTTTTACTAAGGCTGTTCTTGTGCAATTGGCAAAGGGATATTTGGAAGCCCATAGAGGGCTATGGTGAAAAAGGAAATATCTTCCGTTCAAAACTGGAAAGAAGCTTTCTGAGAAACTGCTGTGTGTTCTGTTAATTCATCTCACAGAGTTACATCTTTCCCTTCAAGAAGCCTTTCGCTAAGGCTGTTCTTGTGGAATTGGCAAAGGGATATTTGGAAGCCCATAGAGGGCTATGGTGAAAAAGGAAATATCTTCCGTTCAAAACTGGAAAGAAGCTTTCTGAGAAACTGCTCTGTGTTCTGTTAATTCATCTCACAGAGTTACATCTTTCCCTTCAAGAAGCCTTTCGCTAAGGCTGTTCTTGTGGAATTGGCAAATGGATATTTGGAAGCCCATAGAGGGCTATGGTGAAAAAGGAAATATCTTCCGTTCAAAACTGGAAAGAAGCTTTCTGAGAAACTGCTCTGTGTTCTGTTAATTCATCTCAGAGAGATACATCTTTCCCTTCAAGAAGCCTTTCGCTAAGGCTGTTCTTGTGGAATTGGCAAAGGGATATTTGGAAGCCCATAGAGGGCTATGGTGAAAAAGGAAATATCTTCCGTTCAAAACTGGAAAGAAGCTTTCTGAGAAACTGCTCTGTGTTCTGTTAATTCATCTCACAGAGTTACATCTTTCCCTTCAAGAAGCCTTTCGCTAAGGCTGTTCTTGTGGAATTGGCAAAGGGATATTTGGAAGCCCATAGAGGTCTATGGTGAAAAAGGAAATATCTTCCGTTCAAAACTGGAAAGAAGCTTTCTGAGAAACTGCTCTGTGTTCTGTTAATTCATCTCACAGAGTTACATCTTTCCCTTCAAGAGGCCTTTTACTAAGGCTGTTCTTGTGCAATTGGCAAAGGGATATTTGGAAGCCCATAGAGGGCTATGGTGAAAAAGGAAATATCTTCCGTTCAAAACTGGAAAGAAGCTTTCTGAGAAACTGCTGTGTGTTCTGTTAATTCATCTCACAGAGTTACATCTTTCCCTTCAAGAAGCCTTTCGCTAAGGCTGTTCTTGTGGAATTGGCAAAGGGATATTTGGAAGCCCATAGAGGGCTATGGTGAAAAAGGAAATATCTTCCGTTCAAAACTGGAAAGAAGCTATCTGAGAAACTGCTCTGTGTTCTGTTAATTCATCTCACAGAGTTACATCTTTCCCTTCAAGAAGCCTTTCGCTAAGGCTGTTCTTGTGGAATTGGCAAATGGATATTTGGAAGCCCATAGAGGGCTATGGTGAAAAAGGAAATATCTTCCGTTCAAAACTGGAAAGAAGCTTTCTGAGAAACTGCTCTGTGTTCTGTTAATTCATCTCACAGAGATACATCTTTCCCTTCAAGAAGCCTTTCGCTAAGGCTGTTCTTGTGGAATTGGCAAAGGGATATTTGGAAGCCCATAGAGGGCTATGGTGAAAAAGGAAATATCTTCCGTTCAAAACTGGAAAGAAGCTTTCTGAGAAACTGCTCTGTGTTCTGTTAGTTCATCTCACAGAGTTATATCTTTCCCTTCAAGAAGCCTTTCGCTAAGGCTGTTCTAGTGGAATTGGCAAAGGGATATTTGGAAACCCATAGAGGGCTATGGTGAAAAAGGAAATATCTTCCGTTCAAAACTGGAAAGAAGCTTTCTGAGAAACTGCTCTGTGTTCTGTTAATTCATCTCACAGAGTTACATCTCTCCCTTCAAGAAGCCTTTCGCTAAGACTGTTCTTGTGGAATTGGCAAAGGGATATTTGGAAGCCCATAGAGGGCTATGGTGAAAAAGGAAATATCTTCCGTTCAAAATTGGAAAGAAGCTTTCTGAGAAACTGCTCTGTGTTCTGTTAATTCATCTCACAGAGTTACATCTTTCCCTTCAAGAAGCCTTTCGCTAAGGCTGTTCTTGTGGAATTGGCAAAGGGATATTTGGAAGCCCATAGAGGTCTATGGTGAAAAAGGAAATATCTTCCGTTCAAAACTGGAAAGAAGCTTTCTGAGAAACTGCTCTGTGTTCTGTTAATTCATCTCACAGAGTTACATCTTTCCCTTCAAGAAGCCTTTCGCTAAGGCTGTTCTTGTGGAATTGGCAAAGGGATATTTGGAAGCCCATAGAGGGCTATGGTGAAAAAGGAAATATCTTCCGTTCAAAATTGGAAAGAAGCTTTCTGAGAAACTGCTCTGTGTTCTGTTAATTCATCTCACAGAGTTACATCTTTCCCTTCAAGAAGTCTTTCGCTAAGGCTGTTCTTGTGGAATTGGCAAAGGGATATTTGGAAGCCCATAGAGGGCTATGGTGAAAAAGGAAATATCTTCCGTTCAAAACTGGAAAGAAGCTTTCTGAGAAACTGCTCTGTGTTCTGTTAATTCATCTCACAGAGTTACATCTTCCCCTTCAAGAAGCCTTTTACTAAGGCTGTTCTTGTGCAATTGGCAAAGGGATATTTGGAAGCCGATAGAGGGCTATGGTGAAAAAGGAAATATCTTCCGTTCAAAACTGGAAAGAAGCTTTCTGAGAAACTGCTCTGTGTTCTGTTAATTCATCTCACAGAGTTACATCTTTCCCTTCTAGAAGCCTTTCGCTAAGGCTGTTCTTGTGGAATTGGCAAAAGGATATTTGGAAGCCCATAGAGGGCTATGGTGAAAAAGGAAATATCTTCCGTTCAAAACTGGAAAGAAGCTTTCTGAGAAACTGCTCTGTGTTCTGTTAATTCATCTCACAGAGTTACATCTTTCCCTTCAAGAAGCCTTTCGCTAAGGCTGTTCTTGTGGAATTGGCAAATGGATATTTGGAAGCCCATAGAGGGCTATGGTGAAAAAGGAAATATCTTCCGTTCAAAACTGGAAAGAAGCTTTCTGAGAAACTGCTCTGTGTTCTGTTAATTCATCTCACAGAGATACATCTTTCCCTTCAAGAAGCCTTTCGCTAAGGCTGTTCTTGTGGAATTGGCAAAGGGATATTTGGAAGCCCATAGAGGTCTATGGTGAAAAAGGAAATATCTTCTGTTCAAAACTGGAAAGAAGCTTTCTGAGAAACTGCTCTGTGTACTGTTAATTCATCTCACAGAGTTACATCTTTCCCTTCAAGAAGCCTTTTACTAAGGCTGTTCTTGTGGAATTGGCAAAGGGATATTTGGAAGCCCAAAGAGGGCTATGGTGAAAAAGGAAATATCTTTCGTTCAAAACTGGAAAGAAGCTTTCTGAGAAACTGCTCTGTGTTCTGTTAATTCATCTCACAGAGTTACATCTTTCCCTTCAAGAAACCTTTCGCTAAGGCTGTTCTTGTGGAATTGGCAAAGGGATATTTGGAAGCCCACAGAGGGCTATGGTGAAAAAGGAAATATCTTCCGTTCAAAACTGGAAAGAAGCTTTCTGAGAAACTGCTCTGTGTTCTCTTAATTCATCTCACAGAGTTACATCTTTCCCTTCAAGAAGCCTTTCGCTAAGGCTGTTCTTGTGGAATTGGCAAAGGGATATTTGGAAGCCCATAGAGGGCTATGGTGAAAAAGGAAATATCTTCCGTTCAAAACTGGAAAGAAGCTTTCTGAGAAACTGCTCTGTGTTCTGTTAATTCATCTCACAGAGATACATCTTTCCCTTCAAGAAGCCTTTCGCTAAGGCTGTTCTTGTGGAATTGGCAAAGGGATATTTGGAAGCCCATAGAGGGCTATGGTGAAAAAGGAAATATCTTCCGTTCAAAACTGTAAAGAAGCTTTCTGAGAAACTGCTCTGTGTTCTGTTAATTCATCTCACAGTGTTACATCTTTAACTTCAAGAAGCCTTTCGCTAAGGTTGTTCTTGTGGAGTTGTCAAAGGGATATTTGGAAGCCCATAGAGGGCTATGGTGAAAAAGGAAATATCTTCCGTTCAAAACTGGAAAGAAGCTTTCTGAGAAACTGCTCTGTGTTCTGTTAATTCATCTCACAGTGTTACGTCTTTCCCTTCAAGAAGCCTTTCGCTAAGGCTGTTCTTGTGGAATTGGCAAAGGGATATTTGGAAGCCCTTAGAGGGCTATGCTGAAAAAGGAAATATCTTCCGTTCAAAACTGGAAAGAATCTTTCTGAGAAACTGCTCTGTGTTCTGTTAATTCATCTCACAGAGTTACATCTTTCCCTTCAAGAACCCTTTCGCTAAGGCTGTTCTTGTGGAATTGGCAAAGGGATATTTGGAAGCCCATAGAGGGCTATGGTGAAAAAGGAAATATCTTCCTTTCAAAACAGGAAAGAAGCTTTCTGAGAAACTGCTCTGTGTTCTGTTAATTCATCTCACAGAGTTACATCTTTCCCTTCAAGAAGCCTTTCACTAAGGCTGTTCTTGTGGAATTGGCAAAGGGATATTTGGAAGCTAATAGAGGGCTATGGTGAAAAAGGAAATATCTTCCGTTCAAAACTGGAAAGAAGCTTTCTGAGAAACTGCTCTGTGTTCTGTTAATTCATCTCACAGAGTTACATCTTTCCCTTCAAGAAGCCTTTCGCTAAGGCTGCTCTTGTGGAATTGGCAAAGGGATATTTGGAAGCCCATAGAGGGCTATGGTGAAAAAGGAAATATCTTCCGTTCAAAACAGGAAAGAAGCTTTCTGAGAAACTGCTCTGTGTTCTGTTAATTCATCTCACAGAGTTACGTCTTTCCCTTCAAGAAGCCTTTCGCTAAGGCTGTTCTTGTGGAATTGGCAAAGGGATATTTGGAAGCCTATAGAGGGCTATGGTGAAAAAGGAAATATCTTCCGTTCAAAACTGGAAAGAAGCTTTCTGAGAAACTGCTCTGTGTTCTGTTAATTCATCTCACAGAGTTACAACTTTCCCTTCAAGAAGCCTTTCGCTAAGGCTGTTCTTGTGGAATTGGCAAAGGGATATTTGGAAGCCCATAGAGGGCTATGGTGAAAAAGTAAATATCTTCCGTTCAAAACTGGAAATAAGCTTTCTGAGAAACTGCTCTGTGTTCTGTTAATTCATCTCACAGAGTTACATCTTTCCCTTCAAGAAGCCTTTCGCTAAGACTGTTCTTGTGGAATTGGCAAAGGGATATTTGGAAGCCCATAGAGGGCTATGGTGAAAAAGGAAATATCTTCCGTTCAAAATTGGAAAGAAGCTTTCTGAGAAACTGCTCTGTGTTCTGTTAATTCATCTCACAGAGTTACATCTTTCCCTTCAAGAAGTCTTTCGCTAAGGCTGTTCTTGTGGAATTGGCAAAGGGATATTTGGAAGCCCATAGAGGGCTATGGTGAAAAAGGAAATATCTTCCGTTCAAAACTGGAAAGAAGCTTTCTGAGAAACTGCTGTGTGTTCTGTTAATTCATCTCACAGAGTTACATCTTTCCCTTCAAGAAGCCTTTTACTAAGGCTGTTCTTGTGCAATTGGCAAAGGGATATTTGGAAGCCGATAGAGGGCTATGGTGAAAAAGGAAATATCTTCCGTTCAAAACTGGAAAGAAGCTTTCTGAGAAACTGCTCTGTGTTCTGTTAATTCATCTCACAGAGTTACATCTTTCCCTTCAAGAAGCCTTTCGCTAAGGCTGTTCTTGTGGAATTGGCAAAGGGATATTTGGAAGCCCATAGAGGGCTATGGTGAAAAAGGAAATATCTTCCGTTCAAAACTGGAAAGAAGCTTTCTGAGAAACTGCTCTGTGTTCTGTTAATTCATCTCACAGAGTTACATCTTTCCCTTCAAGAAGCCTTTCGCTAAGGCTGTTCTTGTGGAATTGGCAAATGGATATTTGGAAGCCCATAGAGGGCTATGGTGAAAAAGGAAATATCTTCCGTTCAAAACTGGAAAGAAGCTTTCTGAGAAACTGCTCTGTGTTCTTTTAATTCATCTCACAGAGATACATCTTTCCCTTCAAGAAGCCTTTCGCTAAGGCTGTTCTTGTGGAATTGGCAAAGGGATATTTGGAAGCCCATAGAGGTCTATGGTGAAAAAGGAAATATCTTCCGTTCAAAACTGGAAAGAAGCTTTCTGAGAAACTGCTCTGTGTTCTGTTAATTCATCTCACAGAGTTACATCTTTCCCTTCAAGAAGCCTTTTACTAAGGCTGTTCTTGTGGAATTGGCAAAGGGATATTTGGAAGCCCAAAGAGGGCTATGGTGAAAAAGGAAATATCTTCCGTTCAAAACTGGAAAGAAGCTTTCTGAGAAACTGCTCTGTGTTCTGTTAATTCATCTCACAGAGTTACATCTTTCCCTTCAAGAAGCCTTTCGCTAAGGCTGTTCTTGTGGAATTGGCAAAGGGATATTTGGAAGCCCACAGAGGGCTATGGTGAAAAAGGAAATATCTTCCGTTCAAAACTGGAAAGAAGCTTTCTGAGAAACTGCTCTGTGTTCTCTTAATTCATCTCACAGAGTTACATCTTTCCCTTCAAGAAGCCTTTCGCTAAGGCTGTTCTTGTGGAATTGGCAAAGGGATATTTGGAAGCCCATAGAGGGCTATGGTGAAAAAGGAAATATCTTCCGTTCAAAACTGGAAAGAATCTTTCTGAGAAACTGCTCTGTGTTCCGTTAATTCATCTCACAGAGTTACATCTTTCCCTTCAAGAAGCCTTTTACTAAGGCTGTTCTTGTGCAATTGGCAAAGGGATATTTGGAAGCCCATAGAGGGCTATGGTGAAAAAGGAAATATCTTCCGTTCAAAACTGGAAAGAAGCTTTCTGAGAAACTGCTGTGTGTTCTGTTAATTCATCTCACAGAGTTACATCTTTCCCTTCAAGAAGCCTTTTACTAAGGCTGTTCTTGTGCAATTGGCAAAGGGATATTTGGAAGCCGATAGAGGGCTATGGTGAAAAAGGAAATATCTTCCGTTCAAAACTGGAAAGAAGCTTTCTGAGAAACTGCTCTGTGTTCTGTTAATTCATCTCACAGAGTTACATCTTTCCCTTCAAGAAGCCTTTCGCTAAGGCTGTTCTTGTGGAATTGGCAAAGGGATATTTGGAAGCCCATAGAGGGCTATGGTGAAAAAGGAAATATCTTCCGTTCAAAACTGGAAAGAAGCTTTCTGAGAAACTGCTCTGTGTTCTGTTAATTCATCTCACAGAGTTACATCTTTCCCTTCAAGAAGCCTTTCGCTAAGGCTGTTCTTGTGGAATTGGCAAATGGATATTTGGAAGCCCATAGAGGGCTATGGTGAAAAAGGAAATATCTTCCGTTCAAAACTGGAAAGAAGCTTTCTGAGAAACTGCTCTATGTTCTTTTAATTCATCTCACAGAGATACATCTTTCCCTTCAAGAAGCCTTTCGCTAAGGCTGTTCTTGTGGAATTGGCAAAGGGATATTTGGAAGCCCATAGAGGTCTATGGTGAAAAAGGAAATATCTTCCGTTCAAAACTGGAAAGAAGCTTTCTGAGAAACTGCTCTGTGTTCTGTTAATTCATCTCACAGAGTTACATCTTTCCCTTCAAGAAGCCTTTTACTAAGGCTGTTCTTGTGGAATTGGCAAAGGGATATTTGGAAGCCCAAAGAGGGCTATGGTGAAAAAGGAAATATCTTCCGTTCAAAACTGGAAAGAAGCTTTCTGAGAAACTGCTCTGTGTTCTGTTAATTCATCTCACAGAGTTACATCTTTCCCTTCAAGAAGCCTTTCGCTAAGGCTGTTCTTGTGGAATTGGCAAAGGGATATTTGGAAGCCCACAGAGGGCTATGGTGAAAAAGGAAATATCTTCCGTTCAAAACTGGAAAGAAGCTTTCTGAGAAACTGCTCTGTGTTCTCTTAATTCATCTCACAGAGTTACATCTTTCCCTTCAAGAAGCCTTTCGCTAAGGCTGTTCTTGTGGAATTGGCAAAGGGATATTTGGAAGCCCATAGAGGGCTATGGTGAAAAAGGAAATATCTTCCGTTCAAAACTGGAAAGAATCTTTCTGAGAAACTGCTCTGTGTTCCGTTAATTCATCTCACAGAGTTACATCTTTCCCTTCAAGAAGCCTTTTACTAAGGCTGTTCTTGTGCAATTGGCAAAGGGATATTTGGAAGCCCATAGAGGGCTATGGTGAAAAAGGAAATATCTTCCGTTCAAAACTGGAAAGAAGCTTTCTGAGAAACTGCTCTGTGTTCTGTTAATTCATCTCACAGAGTTACATCTTTCCCTTCAAGAAGCCTTTCGCTAAGGCTGTTCTTGTGGAATTGGCAAAGGGATATTTGGAAGCCCATAGAGGGCTATGGTGAAAAAGGAAATATCTTCCGTTCAAAACTGGAAAGAAGCTTTCTGAGAAACTGCTCTGTGTTCTGTTAATTCATCTCACAGAGATACATCTTTCCTTCAAGAAGCCTTTCGCTCAGGCTGTTCTTGTGGAATTGGCAAAGGGATATTTGGAAGCCCATAGAGGGCTATGGTGAAAAAGGAAATATCTTCCGTTCAAAACTGGAAAGAAGCTTTCTGAGAAATTGCTCTGTGTTCTGTTAATTCATCTCACAGAGTTACATCTTTCACTTCAAGAAGCCTTTCGCTAAGTTTGTTCTTGTGGAATTGTCAAAGGGATATTTGGAAGCCCATAGAGGGCTATGGTGAAAAAGGAAATATCTTCCGTTCAAAACTGGAAAGAAGCTTTCTGAGAAACTGCTCTGTGTTCTGTTAATTCATCTCACAGTGTTACGTCTTTCCCTTCAAGAAGCCTTTCGCTAAGGCTGTTCTTGTGGAATTGGCAAAGGGATATTTGGAAGCCCATAGAGGGCTATGGTAAGAAAGGAAATATCTTCCTTTCAAAACTGGAAAGAATCTTTCTGAGAAACTGCTCTGTGTTCTGTTAATTCATCTCAGAGAGTTACATCTTTCCCTTCAAGAACCCTTTCGCTAAGGCTGTTCTTGTGGAATTGGCAAAGGGATATTTGGAAGCCCATAGAGGTCTATGGTGAAAAAGGAAATATCTTCCGTTCAAAACTGGAAAGAAGCTTTCTGAGAAACTGCTCTGTGTTCTGTTAATTCATCTCACAGAGTTACATCTTTCCCTTCAAGAAGCCTTTTACTAAGGCTGTTCTTGTGCAATTGGCAAAGGGATATTTGGAAGCCCATAGAGGGCTATGGTGAAAAAGGAAATATCTTCCGTTCAAAACTGGAAAGAAGCTTTCTGAGAAACTGCTGTGTGTTCTGTTAATTCATCTCACAGAGTTACATCTTTCCCTTCAAGAAGCCTTTCGCTAAGGCTGTTCTTGTGGAATTGGCAAAGGGATATTTGGAAGCCCATAGAGGGCTATGGTGAAAAAGGAAATATCTTCCGTTCAAAACTGGAAAGAAGCTTTCTGAGAAACTGCTCTGTGTTCTGTTAATTCATCTCACAGAGTTACATCTTTCCCTTCAAGAAGCCTTTCGCTAAGGCTGTTCTTGTGGAATTGGCAAATGGATATTTGGAAGCCCATAGAGGGCTATGGTGAAAAAGGAAATATCTTCCGTTCAAAACTGGAAAGAAGCTTTCTGAGAAACTGCTCTGTGTTCTTTTAATTCATCTCACAGAGATCCATCTTTCCCTTCAAGAAGCCTTTCGCTAAGGCTGTTCTTGTGGAATTGGCAAAGGGATATTTGGAAGCCCATAGAGGGCTATGGTGAAAAAGGAAATATCTTCCCTTCAAAACTGGAAAGAAGCTTTCTGAGAAACTGCTCTGTGTTCTGTTAGTTCATCTCAGAGAGATACATCTTTCCCTTCAAGAAGCCTTTCGCTAAGGCTGTTCTTGTGGAATTGGCAAAGGGATATTTGGAAGCCCATAGAGGGCTATGGTGAAAAAGGAAATATCTTCCGTTCAAAACTGGAAAGAAGCTTTCTGAGAAACTGCTCTGTGTTCTGTTAATTCATCTCACAGAGTTACATCTTTCCCTTCAAGAAGCCTTTCGCTAAGGCTGTTCTTGTGGAATTGGCAAAGGGATATTTGGAAGCCCATAGAGGTCTATGGTGAAAAAGGAAATATCTTCCGTTCAAAACTGGAAAGAAGCTTTCTGAGAAACTGCTCTGTGTTCTGTTAATTCATCTCACAGAGTTACATCTTTCCCTTCAAGAGGCCTTTTACTAAGGCTGTTCTTGTGCAATTGGCAAAGGGATATTTGGAAGCCCATAGAGGGCTATGGTGAAAAAGGAAATATCTTCCGTTCAAAACTGGAAAGAAGCTTTCTGAGAAACTGCTGTGTGTTCTGTTAATTCATCTCACAGAGTTACATCTTTCCCTTCAAGAAGCCTTTCGCTAAGGCTGTTCTTGTGGAATTGGCAAAGGGATATTTGGAAGCCCATAGAGGGCTATGGTGAAAAAGGAAATATCTTCCGTTCAAAACTGGAAAGAAGCTATCTGAGAAACTGCTCTGTGTTCTGTTAATTCATCTCACAGAGTTACATCTTTCCCTTCAAGAAGCCTTTCGCTAAGGCTGTTCTTGTGGAATTGGCAAATGGATATTTGGAAGCCCATAGAGGGCTATGGTGAAAAAGGAAATATCTTCCGTTCAAAACTGGAAAGAAGCTTTCTGAGAAACTGCTCTGTGTTCTGTTAATTCATCTCACAGAGATACATCTTTCCCTTCAAGAAGCCTTTCGCTAAGGCTGTTCTTGTGGAATTGGCAAAGGGATATTTGGAAGCCCATAGAGGGCTATGGTGAAAAAGGAAATATCTTCCGTTCAAAACTGGAAAGAAGCTTTCTGAGAAACTGCTCTGTGTTCTGTTAGTTCATCTCACAGAGTTATATCTTTCCCTTCAAGAAGCCTTTCGCTAAGGCTGTTCTAGTGGAATTGGCAAAGGGATATTTGGAAACCCATAGAGGGCTATGGTGAAAAAGGAAATATCTTCCGTTCAAAACTGGAAAGAAGCTTTCTGAGAAACTGCTCTGTGTTCTGTTAATTCATCTCACAGAGTTACATCTCTCCCTTCAAGAAGCCTTTCGCTAAGACTGTTCTTGTGGAATTGGCAAAGGGATATTTGGAAGCCCATAGAGGGCTATGGTGAAAAAGGAAATATCTTCCGTTCAAAATTGGAAAGAAGCTTTCTGAGAAACTGCTCTGTGTTCTGTTAATTCATCTCACAGAGTTACATCTTTCCCTTCAAGAAGCCTTTCGCTAAGGCTGTTCTTGTGGAATTGGCAAAGGGATATTTGGAAGCCCATAGAGGTCTATGGTGAAAAAGGAAATATCTTCCGTTCAAAACTGGAAAGAAGCTTTCTGAGAAACTGCTCTGTGTTCTGTTAATTCATCTCACAGAGTTACATCTTTCCCTTCAAGAAGCCTTTCGCTAAGGCTGTTCTTGTGGAATTGGCAAAGGGATATTTGGAAGCCCATAGAGGGCTATGGTGAAAAAGGAAATATCTTCCGTTCAAAATTGGAAAGAAGCTTTCTGAGAAACTGCTCTGTGTTCTGTTAATTCATCTCACAGAGTTACATCTTTCCCTTCAAGAAGTCTTTCGCTAAGGCTGTTCTTGTGGAATTGGCAAAGGGATATTTGGAAGCCCATAGAGGGCTATGGTGAAAAAGGAAATATCTTCCGTTCAAAACTGGAAAGAAGCTTTCTGAGAAACTGCTCTGTGTTCTGTTAATTCATCTCACAGAGTTACATCTTCCCCTTCAAGAAGCCTTTTACTAAGGCTGTTCTTGTGCAATTGGCAAAGGGATATTTGGAAGCCGATAGAGGGCTATGGTGAAAAAGGAAATATCTTCCGTTCAAAACTGGAAAGAAGCTTTCTGAGAAACTGCTCTGTGTTCTGTTAATTCATCTCACAGAGTTACATCTTTCCCTTCTAGAAGCCTTTCGCTAAGGCTGTTCTTGTGGAATTGGCAAAAGGATATTTGGAAGCCCATAGAGGGCTATGGTGAAAAAGGAAATATCTTCCGTTCAAAACTGGAAAGAAGCTTTCTGAGAAACTGCTCTGTGTTCTGTTAATTCATCTCACAGAGTTACATCTTTCCCTTCAAGAAGCCTTTCGCTAAGGCTGTTCTTGTGGAATTGGCAAATGGATATTTGGAAGCCCATAGAGGGCTATGGTGAAAAAGGAAATATCTTCCGTTCAAAACTGGAAAGAAGCTTTCTGAGAAACTGCTCTGTGTTCTGTTAATTCATCTCACAGAGATACATCTTTCCCTTCAAGAAGCCTTTCGCTAAGGCTGTTCTTGTGGAATTGGCAAAGGGATATTTGGAAGCCCATAGAGGTCTATGGTGAAAAAGGAAATATCTTCTGTTCAAAACTGGAAAGAAGCTTTCTGAGAAACTGCTCTGTGTACTGTTAATTCATCTCACAGAGTTACATCTTTCCCTTCAAGAAGCCTTTTACTAAGGCTGTTCTTGTGGAATTGGCAAAGGGATATTTGGAAGCCCAAAGAGGGCTATGGTGAAAAAGGAAATATCTTTCGTTCAAAACTGGAAAGAAGCTTTCTGAGAAACTGCTCTGTGTTCTGTTAATTCATCTCACAGAGTTACATCTTTCCCTTCAAGAAACCTTTCGCTAAGGCTGTTCTTGTGGAATTGGCAAAGGGATATTTGGAAGCCCACAGAGGGCTATGGTGAAAAAGGAAATATCTTCCGTTCAAAACTGGAAAGAAGCTTTCTGAGAAACTGCTCTGTGTTCTCTTAATTCATCTCACAGAGTTACATCTTTCCCTTCAAGAAGCCTTTCGCTAAGGCTGTTCTTGTGGAATTGGCAAAGGGATATTTGGAAGCCCATAGAGGGCTATGGTGAAAAAGGAAATATCTTCCGTTCAAAACTGGAAAGAAGCTTTCTGAGAAACTGCTCTGTGTTCTGTTAATTCATCTCACAGAGATACATCTTTCCCTTCAAGAAGCCTTTCGCTAAGGCTGTTCTTGTGGAATTGGCAAAGGGATATTTGGAAGCCCATAGAGGGCTATGGTGAAAAAGGAAATATCTTCCGTTCAAAACTGTAAAGAAGCTTTCTGAGAAACTGCTCTGTGTTCTGTTAATTCATCTCACAGTGTTACATCTTTAACTTCAAGAAGCCTTTCGCTAAGGTTGTTCTTGTGGAGTTGTCAAAGGGATATTTGGAAGCCCATAGAGGGCTATGGTGAAAAAGGAAATATCTTCCGTTCAAAACTGGAAAGAAGCTTTCTGAGAAACTGCTCTGTGTTCTGTTAATTCATCTCACAGTGTTACGTCTTTCCCTTCAAGAAGCCTTTCGCTAAGGCTGTTCTTGTGGAATTGGCAAAGGGATATTTGGAAGCCCTTAGAGGGCTATGCTGAAAAAGGAAATATCTTCCGTTCAAAACTGGAAAGAATCTTTCTGAGAAACTGCTCTGTGTTCTGTTAATTCATCTCACAGAGTTACATCTTTCCCTTCAAGAACCCTTTCGCTAAGGCTGTTCTTGTGGAATTGGCAAAGGGATATTTGGAAGCCCATAGAGGGCTATGGTGAAAAAGGAAATATCTTCCTTTCAAAACAGGAAAGAAGCTTTCTGAGAAACTGCTCTGTGTTCTGTTAATTCATCTCACAGAGTTACATCTTTCCCTTCAAGAAGCCTTTCACTAAGGCTGTTCTTGTGGAATTGGCAAAGGGATATTTGGAAGCTAATAGAGGGCTATGGTGAAAAAGGAAATATCTTCCGTTCAAAACTGGAAAGAAGCTTTCTGAGAAACTGCTCTGTGTTCTGTTAATTCATCTCACAGAGTTACATCTTTCCCTTCAAGAAGCCTTTCGCTAAGGCTGCTCTTGTGGAATTGGCAAAGGGATATTTGGAAGCCCATAGAGGGCTATGGTGAAAAAGGAAATATCTTCCGTTCAAAACAGGAAAGAAGCTTTCTGAGAAACTGCTCTGTGTTCTGTTAATTCATCTCACAGAGTTACGTCTTTCCCTTCAAGAAGCCTTTCGCTAAGGCTGTTCTTGTGGAATTGGCAAAGGGATATTTGGAAGCCTATAGAGGGCTATGGTGAAAAAGGAAATATCTTCCGTTCAAAACTGGAAAGAAGCTTTCTGAGAAACTGCTCTGTGTTCTGTTAATTCATCTCACAGAGTTACAACTTTCCCTTCAAGAAGCCTTTCGCTAAGGCTGTTCTTGTGGAATTGGCAAAGGGATATTTGGAAGCCCATAGAGGGCTATGGTGAAAAAGTAAATATCTTCCGTTCAAAACTGGAAATAAGCTTTCTGAGAAACTGCTCTGTGTTCTGTTAATTCATCTCACAGAGTTACATCTTTCCCTTCAAGAAGCCTTTCGCTAAGACTGTTCTTGTGGAATTGGCAAAGGGATATTTGGAAGCCCATAGAGGGCTATGGTGAAAAAGGAAATATCTTCCGTTCAAAATTGGAAAGAAGCT
The DNA here is from genome assembly GCF_047675955.1 of Chlorocebus sabaeus. Lineage (NCBI taxonomy): Eukaryota > Metazoa > Chordata > Mammalia > Primates > Cercopithecidae > Chlorocebus > Chlorocebus sabaeus. The sequence goes on from NW_027328214.1 coordinate 619,622, forward strand.
TTCTGAGAAACTGCTCTGTGTTCTGTTAATTCATCTCACAGAGTTACATCTTTCCCTTCAAGAAGTCTTTCGCTAAGGCTGTTCTTGTGGAATTGGCAAAGGGATATTTGGAAGCCCATAGAGGGCTATGGTGAAAAAGGAAATATCTTCCGTTCAAAACTGGAAAGAAGCTTTCTGAGAAACTGCTGTGTGTTCTGTTAATTCATCTCACAGAGTTACATCTTTCCCTTCAAGAAGCCTTTTACTAAGGCTGTTCTTGTGCAATTGGCAAAGGGATATTTGGAAGCCGATAGAGGGCTATGGTGAAAAAGGAAATATCTTCCGTTCAAAACTGGAAAGAAGCTTTCTGAGAAACTGCTCTGTGTTCTGTTAATTCATCTCACAGAGTTACATCTTTCCCTTCAAGAAGCCTTTCGCTAAGGCTGTTCTTGTGGAATTGGCAAAGGGATATTTGGAAGCCCATAGAGGGCTATGGTGAAAAAGGAAATATCTTCCGTTCAAAACTGGAAAGAAGCTTTCTGAGAAACTGCTCTGTGTTCTGTTAATTCATCTCACAGAGTTACATCTTTCCCTTCAAGAAGCCTTTCGCTAAGGCTGTTCTTGTGGAATTGGCAAATGGATATTTGGAAGCCCATAGAGGGCTATGGTGAAAAAGGAAATATCTTCCGTTCAAAACTGGAAAGAAGCTTTCTGAGAAACTGCTCTGTGTTCTTTTAATTCATCTCACAGAGATACATCTTTCCCTTCAAGAAGCCTTTCGCTAAGGCTGTTCTTGTGGAATTGGCAAAGGGATATTTGGAAGCCCATAGAGGTCTATGGTGAAAAAGGAAATATCTTCCGTTCAAAACTGGAAAGAAGCTTTCTGAGAAACTGCTCTGTGTTCTGTTAATTCATCTCACAGAGTTACATCTTTCCCTTCAAGAAGCCTTTTACTAAGGCTGTTCTTGTGGAATTGGCAAAGGGATATTTGGAAGCCCAAAGAGGGCTATGGTGAAAAAGGAAATATCTTCCGTTCAAAACTGGAAAGAAGCTTTCTGAGAAACTGCTCTGTGTTCTGTTAATTCATCTCACAGAGTTACATCTTTCCCTTCAAGAAGCCTTTCGCTAAGGCTGTTCTTGTGGAATTGGCAAAGGGATATTTGGAAGCCCACAGAGGGCTATGGTGAAAAAGGAAATATCTTCCGTTCAAAACTGGAAAGAAGCTTTCTGAGAAACTGCTCTGTGTTCTCTTAATTCATCTCACAGAGTTACATCTTTCCCTTCAAGAAGCCTTTCGCTAAGGCTGTTCTTGTGGAATTGGCAAAGGGATATTTGGAAGCCCATAGAGGGCTATGGTGAAAAAGGAAATATCTTCCGTTCAAAACTGGAAAGAATCTTTCTGAGAAACTGCTCTGTGTTCCGTTAATTCATCTCACAGAGTTACATCTTTCCCTTCAAGAAGCCTTTTACTAAGGCTGTTCTTGTGCAATTGGCAAAGGGATATTTGGAAGCCCATAGAGGGCTATGGTGAAAAAGGAAATATCTTCCGTTCAAAACTGGAAAGAAGCTTTCTGAGAAACTGCTGTGTGTTCTGTTAATTCATCTCACAGAGTTACATCTTTCCCTTCAAGAAGCCTTTTACTAAGGCTGTTCTTGTGCAATTGGCAAAGGGATATTTGGAAGCCCATAGAGGGCTATGGTGAAAAAGGAAATATCTTCCGTTCAAAACTGGAAAGAAGCTTTCTGAGAAACTGCTCTGTGTTCTGTTAATTCATCTCACAGAGTTACATCTTTCCCTTCAAGAAGCCTTTCGCTAAGGCTGTTCTTGTGGAATTGGCAAAGGGATATTTGGAAGCCCATAGAGGGCTATGGTGAAAAAGGAAATATCTTCCGTTCAAAACTGGAAAGAAGCTTTCTGAGAAACTGCTCTGTGTTCTGTTAATTCATCTCACAGAGTTACATCTTTCCCTTCAAGAAGCCTTTCGCTAAGGCTGTTCTTGTGGAATTGGCAAATGGATATTTGGAAGCCCATAGAGGGCTATGGTGAAAAAGGAAATATCTTCCGTTCAAAACTGGAAAGAAGCTTTCTGAGAAACTGCTCTATGTTCTTTTAATTCATCTCACAGAGATACATCTTTCCCTTCAAGAAGCCTTTCGCTAAGGCTGTTCTTGTGGAATTGGCAAAGGGATATTTGGAAGCCCATAGAGGTCTATGGTGAAAAAGGAAATATCTTCCGTTCAAAACTGGAAAGAAGCTTTCTGAGAAACTGCTCTGTGTTCTGTTAATTCATCTCACAGAGTTACATCTTTCCCTTCAAGAAGCCTTTTACTAAGGCTGTTCTTGTGGAATTGGCAAAGGGATATTTGGAAGCCCAAAGAGGGCTATGGTGAAAAAGGAAATATCTTCCGTTCAAAACTGGAAAGAAGCTTTCTGAGAAACTGCTCTGTGTTCTGTTAATTCATCTCACAGAGTTACATCTTTCCCTTCAAGAAGCCTTTCGCTAAGGCTGTTCTTGTGGAATTGGCAAAGGGATATTTGGAAGCCCACAGAGGGCTATGGTGAAAAAGGAAATATCTTCCGTTCAAAACTGGAAAGAAGCTTTCTGAGAAACTGCTCTGTGTTCTCTTAATTCATCTCACAGAGTTACATCTTTCCCTTCAAGAAGCCTTTCGCTAAGGCTGTTCTTGTGGAATTGGCAAAGGGATATTTGGAAGCCCATAGAGGGCTATGGTGAAAAAGGAAATATCTTCCGTTCAAAACTGGAAAGAATCTTTCTGAGAAACTGCTCTGTGTTCCGTTAATTCATCTCACAGAGTTACATCTTTCCCTTCAAGAAGCCTTTTACTAAGGCTGTTCTTGTGCAATTGGCAAAGGGATATTTGGAAGCCCATAGAGGGCTATGGTGAAAAAGGAAATATCTTCCGTTCAAAACTGGAAAGAAGCTTTCTGAGAAACTGCTCTGTGTTCTGTTAATTCATCTCACAGAGTTACATCTTTCCCTTCAAGAAGCCTTTCGCTAAGGCTGTTCTTGTGGAATTGGCAAAGGGATATTTGGAAGCCCATAGAGGGCTATGGTGAAAAAGGAAATATCTTCCGTTCAAAACTGGAAAGAAGCTTTCTGAGAAACTGCTCTGTGTTCTGTTAATTCATCTCACAGAGATACATCTTTCCTTCAAGAAGCCTTTCGCTCAGGCTGTTCTTGTAGAATTGGCAAAGGGATATTTGGAAGCCCATAGAGGGCTATGGTGAAAAAGGAAATATCTTCCGTTCAAAACTGGAAAGAAGCTTTCTGAGAAATTGCTCTGTGTTCTGTTAATTCATCTCACAGAGTTACATCTTTCACTTCAAGAAGCCTTTCGCTAAGTTTGTTCTTGTGGAATTGTCAAAGGGATATTTGGAAGCCCATAGAGGGCTATGGTGAAAAAGGAAATATCTTCCGTTCAAAACTGGAAAGAAGCTTTCTGAGAAACTGCTCTGTGTTCTGTTAATTCATCTCACAGTGTTACGTCTTTCCCTTCAAGAAGCCTTTCGCTAAGGCTGTTCTTGTGGAATTGGCAAAGGGATATTTGGAAGCCCATAGAGGGCTATGGTAAGAAAGGAAATATCTTCCTTTCAAAACTGGAAAGAATCTTTCTGAGAAACTGCTCTGTGTTCTGTTAATTCATCTCAGAGAGTTACATCTTTCCCTTCAAGAACCCTTTCGCTAAGGCTGTTCTTGTGGAATTGGCAAAGGGATATTTGGAAGCCCATAGAGGTCTATGGTGAAAAAGGAAATATCTTCCGTTCAAAACTGGAAAGAAGCTTTCTGAGAAACTGCTCTGTGTTCTGTTAATTCATCTCACAGAGTTACATCTTTCCCTTCAAGAAGCCTTTTACTAAGGCTGTTCTTGTGCAATTGGCAAAGGGATATTTGGAAGCCCATAGAGGGCTATGGTGAAAAAGGAAATATCTTCCGTTCAAAACTGGAAAGAAGCTTTCTGAGAAACTGCTGTGTGTTCTGTTAATTCATCTCACAGAGTTACATCTTTCCCTTCAAGAAGCCTTTCGCTAAGGCTGTTCTTGTGGAATTGGCAAAGGGATATTTGGAAGCCCATAGAGGGCTATGGTGAAAAAGGAAATATCTTCCGTTCAAAACTGGAAAGAAGCTTTCTGAGAAACTGCTCTGTGTTCTGTTAATTCATCTCACAGAGTTACATCTTTCCCTTCAAGAAGCCTTTCGCTAAGGCTGTTCTTGTGGAATTGGCAAATGGATATTTGGAAGCCCATAGAGGGCTATGGTGAAAAAGGAAATATCTTCCGTTCAAAACTGGAAAGAAGCTTTCTGAGAAACTGCTCTGTGTTCTTTTAATTCATCTCACAGAGATCCATCTTTCCCTTCAAGAAGCCTTTCGCTAAGGCTGTTCTTGTGGAATTGGCAAAGGGATATTTGGAAGCCCATAGAGGGCTATGGTGAAAAAGGAAATATCTTCCCTTCAAAACTGGAAAGAAGCTTTCTGAGAAACTGCTCTGTGTTCTGTTAGTTCATCTCACAGAGTTATATCTTTCCCTTCAAGAAGCCTTTCGCTAAGGCTGTTCTAGTGGAATTGGCAAAGGGATATTTGGAAACCCATAGAGGGCTATGGTGAAAAAGGAAATATCTTCCGTTCAAAACTGGAAAGAAGCTTTCTGAGAAACTGCTCTGTGTTCTGTTAATTCATCTCACAGAGTTACATCTCTCCCTTCAAGAAGCCTTTCGCTAAGACTGTTCTTGTGGAATTGGCAAAGGGATATTTGGAAGCCCATAGAGGGCTATGGTGAAAAAGGAAATATCTTCCGTTCAAAATTGGAAAGAAGCTTTCTGAGAAACTGCTCTGTGTTCTGTTAATTCATCTCACTGAGTTACATCTTTCCCTTCAAGAAGCCTTTCGCTAAGGCTGTTCTTGTGGAATTGGCAAAGGGATATTTGGAAGCCCATAGAGGGCTATGGTGAAAAAGGAAATATCTTCCGTTCAAAACTGGAAAGAAGCTTTCTGAGAAACTGCTCTGTGTTCTGTTAATTCATCTCACAGAGTTACATCTTTCCCTTCAAGAAGCCTTTCGCTAAGGCTGTTCTTGTGGAATTGGCAAAGGGATATTTGGAAGCCCATAGAGGGCTATGGTGAAAAAGGAAATATCTTCCGTTCAAAATTGGAAAGAAGCTTTCTGAGAAACTGCTCTGTGTTCTGTTAATTCATCTCACAGAGTTACATCTTTCCCTTCAAGAAGTCTTTCGCTAAGGCTGTTCTTGTGGAATTGGCAAAGGGATATTTGGAAGCCCATAGAGGGCTATGGTGAAAAAGGAAATATCTTCCGTTCAAAACTGGAAAGAAGCTTTCTGAGAAACTGCTCTGTGTTCTGTTAATTCATCTCACAGAGTTACATCTTTCCCTTCAAGAAGCCTTTTACTAAGGCTGTTCTTGTGCAATTGGCAAAGGGATATTTGGAAGCCGATAGAGGGCTATGGTGAAAAAGAAAATATCTTCCGTTCAAAACTGGAAAGAAGCTTTCTGAGAAACTGCTCTGTGTTCTGTTAATTCATCTCACAGAGTTACATCTTTCCCTTCAAGAAGCCTTTCGCTAAGGCTGTTCTTGTGGAATTGGCAAAGGGATATTTGGAAGCCCATAGAGGGCTATGGTGAAAAAGGAAATATCTTCCGTTCAAAACTGGAAAGAAGCTTTCTGAGAAACTGCTCTGTGTTCTGTTAATTCATCTCACAGAGTTACATCTTTCCCTTCAAGAAGCCTTTCGCTAAGGCTGTTCTTGTGGAATTGGCAAATGGATATTTGGAAGCCCATAGAGGGCTCTGGTGAAAAAGGAAATATCTTCCGTTCAAAACTGGAAAGAAGCTTTCTGAGAAACTGCTCTGTGTACTGTTAATTCATCTCACAGAGTTACATCTTTCCCTTCAAGAAGCCTTTTACTAAGGCTGTTCTTTTGGAATTGGCAAAGGTATATTTGGAAGCCCAAAGAGGGCTATGGTGAAAAAGGAAATATCTTCCGTTCAAAACTGGAAAGAAGCTTTCTGAGAAACTGCTCTGTGTTCTGTTAATTCATCTCACAGAGTTACATCTTTCCCTTCAAGAAGCCTTTCGCTAAGGCTGTTCTTGTGGAATTGGCAAAGGGATATTTGGAAGCCCACAGAGGGCTATGGTGAAAAAGGAAATATCTTCCGTTCAAAACTGGAAAGAAGCTTTCTGAGAAACTGCTCTGTGTTCTCTTAATTCATCTCACAGAGTTACATCTTTCCCTTCAAGAAGCCTTTCGCTAAGGCTGTTCTTGTGGAATTGGCAAAGGGATATTTGGAAGCCCATAGAGGGCTATGGTGAAAAAGGAAATATCTTCCGTTCAAAACTGGAAAGAAGCTTTCTGAGAAACTGCTCTGTGTTCTCTTAATTCATCTCACAGAGATACATCTTTCCCTTCAAGAAGCCTTTCGCTAAGGCTGTTCTTGTGGAATTGGCAAAGGGATATTTGGAAGCCCATAGAGGGCTATGGTGAAAAAGGAAATATCTTCCGTTCAAAACTGGAAAGAAGCTTTCTGAGAAACTGCTCTGTGTTCTGTTAATTCATCTCACAGAGTTACATCTTTAACTTCAAGAAGCCTTTCGCTAAGGTTGTTCTTGTGGAATTGTCAAAGGGATATTTGGAAGCCCATTGAGGGCTATGGTGAAAAAGGAAATATCTTCCGTTCAAAACTGGAAAGAAGCTTTCTGAGAAACTGCTCTGTGTTCTGTTAATTCATCTCACAGTGTTACGTCTTTCCCTTCAAGAAGCCTTTCGCTAAGGCTGTTCTTGTGGAATTGGCAAAGGGATATTTGGAAGCCCATAGAGGGCTATGGTAAAAAAGGAAATATCTTCCGTTCAAAACTGGAAAGAATCTTTCTGAGAAACTGCTCTGTGTTCTGTTAATTCATCTCACAGAGTTACATCTTTCCCTTCAAGAACCCTTTCGCTAAGGCTGTTCTTGTGGAATTGGCAAAGGGATATTTGGAAGCCCATAGAGGGCTATGGTGAAAAAGGAAATATCTTCCTTTCAAAACAGGAAAGAAGCTTTCTGAGAAACTGCTCTGTGTTCTGTTAATTCATCTCACAGAGTTACATCTTTCCCTTCAAGAAGCCTTTCGCTAAGCCTGTTCTTGTGGAATTGGCAAAGGGATATTTGGAAGCTAATAGAGGGCTATGGTGAAAAAGGAAATATCTTCCGTTCAAAACTGGAAAGAAGCTTTCTGAGAAACTGCTCTGTGTTCTGTTAATTCATCTCACAGAGTTACATCTTTCCCTTCAAGAAGCCTTTCGCTAAGGCTGCTCTTGTGGAATTGGCAAAGGGATATTTGGAAGCCCATAGAGGGCTATGGTGAAAAAGGAAATATCTTCCGTTCAAAACAGGAAAGAAGCTTTCTGAGAAACTGCTCTGTGTTCTGTTAATTCATCTCACAGAGTTACGTCTTTCCCTTCAAGAAGCCTTTCGCTAAGGCTGTTCTTGTGGAATTGGCAAAGGGATATTTGGAAGCCTATAGAGGGCTATGGTGAAAAAGGAAATATCTTCCGTTCAAAACTGGAAAGAAGCTTTCTGAGAAACTGCTCTGTGTTCTGTTAATTCATCTCACAGAGTTACAACTTTCCCTTCAAGAAGCCTTTCGCTAAGGCTGTTCTTGTGGAATTGGCAAAGGGATATTTGGAAGCCCATAGAGGGCTATGGTGAAAAAGCAAATATCTTCCGTTCAAAACTGGAAATAAGCTTTCTGAGAAACTGCTCTGTGTTCTGTTAATTCATCTCACAGAGTTACATCTTTCCCTTCAAGAAGCCTTTCGCTAAGACTGTTCTTGTGGAATTGGCAAAGGGATATTTGGAAGCCCATAGAGGGCTATGGTGAAAAAGGAAATATCTTCCGTTCAAAATTGGAAAGAAGCTTTCTGTGAAACTGCTCTGTGTTCTGTTAATTCATCTCACAGAGTTACATCTTTCCCTTCAAGAAGCCTTTCGCTAAGCCTGTTCTTGGGGAATTGGCAAAGGGATATTTGGAAGCCCATAGAGGGCTATGGTGAAAAAGGAAATATCTTCCGTTCAAAACTGGAAAGAAGCTTTCTGAGAAACTGCTCTGTGTTCTGTTAATTCATCTCACAGAGTTACATCTTTCCCTTCAAGAAGCCTTTCGCTAAGGCTGTTCTTGTGGAATTGGCAAAGGGATATTTGGAAGCCCATAGAGGGTTATGGTGAAAAAGGAAATATTTTCCGTTCAAAACTGGAAAGAAGCTTTCTGAGAAACTGCTCTATGTTCTGTTAATTCATCTCACAGAGTTATATCTTTCCCTTCAAGAAGTCTTTCGCTAAGGCTGTTCTTGTGGAATTGGCAAAGGGATATTTGGAAGCCCATAGAGGGCTATGGTGAAAAAGGAAATATCTTCCGTTCAAAACTGGAAAGAAGCTTTCTGAGAAACTGCTCTGTGTTCTGTTAATTCATCTCACAGAGTTACATCTTTCCCTTCAAGAAGCCTTTCGCTAAGGCTGTTCTTGTGGAATTGGCAAAGGGATATTTGGAAGCTAATAGAGGGCTATGGTGAAAAAGGAAATATCTTCCGTTCAAAACTGGAAAGAAGCTTTCTGAGAAACTGCTCTGTGTTCTGTTAATTCATCTCACAGAGTTACATCTTTCCCTTCAAGAAGCCTTTCGCTAAGGCTGCTCTTGTGGAATTGGCAAAGGGATATTTGGAAGCCCATAGAGGGCTATGGTGAAAAAGGAAATATCTTCCGTTCAAAACAGGAAAGAAGCTTTCTGAGAAACTGCTCTGTGTTCTGTTAATTCATCTCACAGAGTTACGTCTTTCCCTTCAAGAAGCCTTTCGCTAAGGCTGTTCTTGTGGAATTGGCAAAGGGATATTTGGAAGCCTATAGAGGGCTATGGTGAAAAAGGAAATATCTTCCGTTCAAAACTGGAAAGAAGCCTTCTGAGAAACTGCTCTGTGTTCTGTTAATTCATCTCACAGAGTTACAACTTTCCCTTCAAGAAGCCTTTCGCTAAGGCTGTTCTTGTGGAATTGGCAAAGGGATATTTGGAAGCCCATAGAGGGCTATGGTGAAAAAGTAAATATCTTCCGTTCAAAACTGGAAATAAGCTTTCTGAGAAACTGCTCTGTGTTCTGTTAATTCATCTCACAGAGTTACATCTTTCCCTTCAAGAAGCCTTTCGCTAAGACTGTTCTTGTGGAATTGGCAAAGGGATATTTGGAAGCCCATAGAGGGCTATGGTGAAAAAGGAAATATCTTCCGTTCAAAATTGGAAAGAAGCTTTCTGAGAAACTGCTCTGTGTTCTGTTAATTCATCTCACAGAGTTACATCTTTCCCTTCAAGAAGCCTTTCGCTAAGGCTGTTCTTGTGGAATTGGCAAAGGGATATTTGGAAGCCCATAGAGGGCTATGGTGAAAAAGGAAATATCTTCCGTTCAAAACTGGAAAGAAGCTTTCTGAGAAACTGCTCTGTGTTCTGTTAATTCATCTCACAGAGTTACATCTTTCCCTTCAAGAAGCCTTTCGCTAAGGCTGTTCTTGTGGAATTGGCAAAGGGATATTTGGAAGCCCATAGAGAGCTATGGTGAAAAAGGAAATATCTTCCGTTCAAAACTGGAAAGAAGCTTTCTGAGAAACTGCTCTGTGTTCTGTTAATTCATCTCACAGAGTTACATCTTTCCCTTCAAGAAGCCTTTCGCTAAGGCTGTTCTTGTGGAATTGGCAAAGGGATATTTGGAAGCCCATAGAGGGCTATGGTGAAAAAGGAAATATCTTCCGTTCAAAACTGGAAAGAAGCTTTCTGAGAAACTGCTCTGTGTTCTGTTAATTCATCTCACAGAGTTACATCTTTCCCTTCAAGAAGCCTTTCGCTAAGGCTGTTCTTGTGGAATTGGCAAAGGGATATTTGGAAGCCCATAGAGGTCTATGGTGAAAAAGGAAATATCTTCCGTTCAAAACTGGAAAGAAGCTTTCTGAGAAACTGCTCTGTGTTCTGTTAATTCATCTCACAGAGTTACATCTTTCCCTTCAAGAAGCCTTTTACTAAGGCTGTTCTTGTGCAATTGGCAAAGGGATATTTGGAAGCCCATAGAGGGCTATGGTGAAAAAGGAAATATCTTCCGTTCAAAACTGGAAA